>NC_092874.1:2327554-2697554 GCF_028372415.1 Notamacropus eugenii
AGTCCTATGAAAAGTTATCTTTCCTCATGGGAAAAATTGCTTCAGCTTAGCTTGCTGTGATCGCTGTGGGCTAATCCGTTACCTGAGCATCTCTAACTCATTTGATACTCCCCTTTGGGGTTCCCTCATTGTTATTCTGGCTCTCCGTGGCCATTAGTGATTTTGTCATCTCAAGCCAGGATGTAGTGAAAGACTCTACTATTTGGAGATTTTCCTAGCTGGATCACATTCCAACTTCTTTCTCTACCTCTTTACTTCTAGGAACTTTCCTACCCTCTTCCCTGAGACCGTACTTTCCTGGTCAGTGATTACCTCAGTCAGACCCCACTTCTAGAAGAAGCCCTGGCCATGTTTATTTCACTTCTCTCCCAAACTCAGCTCAAATTCAAGGCTTCTCCCCTCCTCCCCAGCTTCCTGGCCTCTGCATGAGCACGTTCCCCAATCACTTCCTAGTTGTCTTTCTCCATTGGAATCGAGCTTGAGAGGAGCGACTACCTCGATTCCTTCTTTCTGTAAATTAGTATCCTCAGAGCCTAGCCCAGTGCCTGGCACACACATGAGAATTGCTTAGTGAATGCTCTTTCTGTCATCCGTCTATGCATTTATCTCTCTGATGCTTTCTCTCCCTCCTTCTCACTCTCCTTCTCCTCTTCCCCTCTGCCTTTGTCTCTGTCTCTGCCTTTGTCTCTGTGTCTCTCTCTCTCTGTCTCTGGCTTTATCTCTCTGTCTCTCTCTCTGTGTGTGTCTATCTCTGTCTCTGTTTCTCTGTCTGTCTCTCCTGTCTCCATCTCTCTCTCTCTCTCTCTCTCTCTCTCTCTCTCTCTCTCTCTCTCTCTCTCTCTCTCTGTGCTCTGAATATTTGTACTGAATTAATTCTACAGCAGCTGTTTTGGGGAAAAGCCTAGATCTGGAAGCTTTAAAAGGCAGTGCAAGGACTGAAGTTGCCCCTTGATTCATTCACTTGAAAGCATTCCAAAATACCTAAGGACAATTTCCCTGAATTTTACACTTTTCTTCCCAGATCTACTAAGTGTGCTGTGTGGTTAACATATTGAATTCTTATAGTTTACCCTAAATTATCAAGAGTGCTTGGCAGATGTTCCCTGTAAAGTAACTAGGAGCTGCTAGATACACTGTAGAAGGCTCAGCAGCTCACTGAGCTAATGCAGAATCAATTCAACAAACAAATAAGGACTCTCTTCCCAGGATGCTCTGGGGCAGTAAAAAGCCAAACTCTAGAGTCTTAGTCTTCAAAGTGACTACATCTGAGTGAGGAGATTCACTGTTTATTCAAATGAGAAGGTGATAAGGGCCAGGGAGGGGGCAAAGAGAAATAGATTGAAAAGTGAAGGATCTGCTATAACTGGAGGTAGGGGTGGGAGGGATATGACACATGACACTCTGGGTGTCCCTTTTCAGGCTGGTGCTCAGGCTAACAATGAGGAACGGGCTATGATAACCTGCCCTGGTCTTGGCTTTGATACTGCCTGTGATGATCATGGACCACACTACACAAGGTACGTGATGACTTCTCTGTGGCCACTGAAGCAGAGTCAGCTCCAGACTGGCCTCTGGCCTCTCAGTTCCCTCATTCTTCCATTTCACAGGTTTGGAAGAGATTCGCCACCATCTATTTCCATCCTGACATGAATAAGGATCCCTTGTCCCCATGAGAGCTACAGGTGGTCACCTAGACTGTGTTTGAAGTGCTCCAATGAGGAGAATCCCTTTCCTTTCATGCTGGACAGTTCCCACAGTTAGGAAGCTTTCTGTGAGATAAAGTCCAGATCTGGCTCTCCATGGCTTTCCCCATTGCTTCTGGTTCTACCTTCTGGGGGTCAAACACAGCACACATGGCTCTTTTTTTCTCCTGAGAGTCCTTCACAAATGTGAATACAGCCTTCAAGGTTTCCCCCTCACCCAAAGAATGCCCTTTGTTCCTTTACCTGGTTCATACATGGAATGAAAGTTGAGAAAACAGTGTAGATCCATGTAAGGAAAAGCTTTCTAAGCATCAAATCCCTGCCACTGAAGTGGGGCATGCTGTCTGGGGAGGCACTAGGAGCACCAGCCTTGGGGCTCTCTCAGAAGAGATGTAGTATCAGTATTTCCTTTAAGTCTGAGTGTAACGATCAGATGAAGAAGCATTGACTGGCCTAGACTGAATGGCTGGCCACTGAGCTTCCTTCCAAATCCCCAACTCTGGGAGCCTGAGGCTCTTTCCTTCTCATTTGCTTCCTTGGCTGCTGGGTTGCCCAGAACTGAACCGTGGCTCCCAATGTCGTCCGAGTAGGGCAGGTAAGGCACAGTTGAGATGATCCCTTCTTCAGAATGTGGCCCAAGATTTGGTGGCTTTGAGGGTTATCATGATCCAGGTGGTGTGGACTCTGCTTGTGTCATCTTCAGCTTCCCCATCTTTTTCATAGTAACTCTGGTCTAGTCATGCCTCCCTCATTTCAGATGAATGCAGTCGAACTGTTGGACCCAAAGGAAAAACTTTATATTTGTTCTAATTCAAATAGAATTTCAGAGATTTGCCCAATATCCTAACCTGTTGTCATCTTTCCTTAGCAACACTTCCCCCCTTCCCTTTCCCTCTCAGTGTCCCAGTTAAATAAGGATTTTATGGGGACACAAATTCTAAATTAATGGAAACTATGAAGTGAACTGTTGGATGTTTTCACAGACAGCTGAGTGCCAGTTTCTGAACACTCTGGAAGGCATTAGCTCTGGAATATTTTTGCAAAACTCAATTTGGTTCTTCCTAAATGAAAGGGATGGATTGATGCTGAAGGCCTCACATCAGTCTCACAGCTAGCAATACCAGGGCCTTTTAAGGTGACTGCCACATTTCCTCCCAGGATTTCATCTGAGCCTCAGATTACAATAACACCACTTACCTTTATATGAATGTTACAGTTTGTGAAGCATTTTCCTTTCAATAGCCTTGCAACGTCAGCTGGGAGTACAGGTATTCTTAGCCTCATCAGACTCAGAGAGGCCCTGCCATGGCCTGTGTCAGCTATGACTCCTGGCCTAGTTCTCCCAGACTTCCCTCAGGGATAAGGTGTTTATAGAGTTCTGAGCACAGGGCCTGGCCCTCAGAAGGGCTTAATACATGCTTTTTCCTCCCTCTCTCTTTCTTTCCTTCCTTCCACCCTTCTTTCCTAGCTCCCTCTCCCTCTCTCCCCCCTTCTCCCCCTACTCCCCCCTCCCCCCCGGCAGTGGAGCATGCCTTCCCCTAGAATAACACTGTGTTTGATCCTGGTCTGCAGTGAGGAGCTGACAGTTTGCAGGAGAGAGGAGTCACCTGTGCTCAGGAAGCTTAATTAATTAGCGCCTTCTCTAATCATCTTCATTCAACTCCACTCATAAGTATTAAGAATAATTCAACTCCACAAGCCTGTAATAAGGCATTTAGGATTGGCGAGGTCCATGAGGCTCTGGGGATACAAACAAGAAAACAAAAAAAAGTCTCTCCCTTTAAGGAGAGGCAGCAAGGTGGTGAAGCAGATGGTGTGTATGCTTGGAGTCAGGAGAACCTGAGTTCAAATCAAGTCCCACACACTTGCTAGCTTATGTGACCCTGGCCAAGTCACTTCATTTCTATTTACCTCCATTTTCTCATCTGTAAAAAGGGGATAATAACATTACCTACCTCCCTGGGTTCTTGTGAGGATCCAGTAAGCTCTTTTAGCACAGAGCGAGTGTGACAGGAGTAGGAGATGTACCTCACTGTATCCACACAGAGTGCAGAGATCCAGAGGAAGAGACACCAGATGTTGGGAGGGCCCCATGTGAAGGATTTATGGGAAGAGACACCCAGGCTGAAAAAGGCATAGAGGGGGTGCAATCTGCATCCTCGAATGGAGTACGCATTTTCATGAAATCAGAGATACAAGGAAGCAGCTTGGTGTGGTGTATCCCCTGTCATCATCATCCTCATCATAATCAGATGATGACAGATTTAGAGCTGGAGGTCCTGGTGGCCTTCCCGTTAAATTTTCTTATTTTCACATGAGATAACTGGAGCCACAGAGGCTTAGAGTCTTACCCAGGATGTCATAGCTAGTCAGTGTCCCAGGTAGTAATGAGGACAACAGTAGGCCTTCCTAGGGGACGTTTGGGTCTCAGAATACATCTTCTCCTGGTCCTCCAATCCGACCCAAGTGTATCCAGACCCTTCACAGTTCTAATTGTTTTTCTCTATATGCTTTTCATCTTTCTAGTAGGCATGATAAAATACGGCCTGAGAACTGAACACAAGAGACCAGATGTGGTCTGACCAGGGCAGAGTACAGTGGGGTGGCCACCTCCTGGACCTGGAAACTCTGCTTGCAGCTCAAATCCCCTTTTCGGGGCTGCTATACTGAGCTTGTGCACCACTCAAAATCCCAGATCTTTTTCAGACCAATTACTATATAACCATACCGCCTCTGTTGGACTTATGACCCCAAGTGCAAGGTTTACCTTAGTCCCTATCGCATTCCATATTCTTAGAATGAGCTCCATGCTGTAGCCTCTCAAGATCATTTTGGATGTATTTCCCATGATGCAGTTTGCTCCTTAGCTATCCTTCCTACCCTTGGTCATGTAAGATTAGATGACTTGTCCTCCCTTCCCCCACTTCTCCATCACTCGCCTTTGTCTCTAGGGACTCACCCTTCTCCTGGGACATGTTACTGAGGCATTTTGTGGGGCTGTTTTTAGTTTTGGGTGATTTTCTCAGCCCTGTGACCTGGTCCAGAGTAGCCTTCCCTGGGGGCACCCCCTGCAGGGGGAAAGCCACTTTCTGGTTTCTGTTCTCTGTTACTTCCTGGAACTCTTTTCCTTGCCTTCCCTCAGTTTCTCCTCTTTCTCTGCCACTGTTCTTTCTGCATGGTCCCATCATCCAGATGGCTCTGGAGCAGGAAGTGAGGATGGTGACTCTGCACAGCTTCCCTCACTCAGATCCAAGTCAATTGGAAGCCACATCAGCACTTCCTTGATGTGATGGTCTTCTTTAAGAACAAAGGACAAACCACAAAAAATTGTTCTCATCCAACCCATGAGCTCTTGCCCTCCTTCCTCTGGGAAAGGCATTTGCATTCATGGGGTAACTGCTCCTGCCTGGACTTTCCTCTCTATCTTTCTTCATTCTGCTTCTGATAGAATCATGTCCCTTCTAGCTCCCTAGGCTGACCTTGCAGGACCCTGTTGTGCCCTTGTTCTCCATACCTGAGGTGCCGAACTGGAGACAAGACGGGGCTTCTTCCAGCCACATCTAAGGAGCAGACATAGTGGGTTCCAAGCATACCTTGGGGCCATGCTGAGGTTTCTTCTTATGGCCTTTCTCTATCACAACTCCACTCTGCATCAATATCCTGTTGTCCTCACTCCCATCCTCCCCACTAAGCCACCTGGTGGCCACCAGCCCTCTAACCATTGCCCAGTCAGCCCACTGTGGGTAAGTGCCAATGCTTGGTCCATTTTCTCCAGTGGTATTTCTGCCACTCAATGTCTCCCCAGCTCAATATTGGTGGCAGGCACAAGGGCCTCATTTGGGAAACTCCCATCCAAACCTGATTTGTGCATCTCCGCAGCACCATCTCAGGACTCATCTCAAGGGACTAGATGATGACAGTTCTGAGGGCTGGGACTGACTTCTCCAGGGAGCTATCCAAAGACAAAATTTAGGGGGGTTGGGCCTGTGATCCGCCAGGGTTCCCTAAGCCTCCTTTGTCCCAGGGACCTTCCTTTTGTTCCTCTTGGGAGTTTGGGCCAATCACTTCACAAGAGCCTTTTCCTTTTCTTTCTTCTTGATTCTCATGCACCCTCCTTCTATCCTAGCCCCTCATACTTCACTGCAGAGGTCTTCCTGTCATGCTCACCTCCAAGTTCCTTGTGAAGAGAGCAGGGAACTTCTGGGCTGCATGTCCTGGCTTCCTCCCAAGCTCTGTCCAACGCTGGTCTCCCACTTCAAACACTTCATACTGCACACTTTTTTTCCTTCCCTTTTAAGTTCTTTAGAAGCATCCCTGCCTCCCTCTGCCCTTTCAGGTTGTTTATATTTGAAGGTCAGAATAATATTCTCCATGACAGTAATGGAGAGAGGATTGGGTTGGAGTGAGTTGAATCCCAGTCATTCTTGCCCAACTTTCTGACCCTAGTCAAGTGATTTCATCTCTCTGGGCCTTAGTTTTCTCATTCATAAAGTGAGGCAACTGGACTAGATGGTCTCTAAGGTACCTTTGGGTTCTACAATGAGGCCCTAGCATTCCATATATCTGCCTGTTTTATATGTGTAGTGCCCCTCCTCCTCTGGGATTACTTCCCCAACTCACAACCACGTTGCCAGGCCAGGCTGCTGCTGTTTACTCTTTCAGAGCTCTAGGAGTTACCCGGAGAAATGGAGCCTTTTTAGTACTACAGCACCTGAGCCCCCATCAGTAAGCTCCCAATTATCAGTAAGAATCTATTGAATTCCATTAGTTCTCAGAAAAGGGATTTACTGAAAAAGTATAGGATGGACAGGTGACAAAAAACAATCCTTCCAAATAATCTGGGACATACTTTTCTCTTGCACACAAAATCCCCAGGGAGAATGAGTTCATACTGAAAATATAATAGTAAGGAGGCACATGTATAGAGAACACATGTGGGGAAGTAGTACTTTCCATTTACTAGTCCTGAAAGTCCCTTTCTTCCTCAGGTATAGTTTTGTGATGAGCTTTAAGAATCATCACCTAGCAAGGGTCCATGGTTGACAACTCTCTGTCATGAAATATCATGATCAGTGAGGTTGACATTGAACGTGGGTGGCTGTCTTTCCTCATGCTTCTGCATATGCTTTCTCTGTCATTACCTGTTGCCACTGCCAAGGATACTGCTACTGACTGGTCACTGGGAGGACCTCTCACAGTGATTCTGAGGGAAAAGGACACTAGTAATTGAAAGGTACATCAGGAAAGGCTTCATGGAGAAGATGGCCCTTGAGATGAATTCTGAAGGAGAACAGAGATTTTAAGAAGCCAAGGTGAGAAGGGAGGGCATTCCAAGCATGGGAGACAGCCAGTGCTGTGGAAGGGAAATGAAATTCAGAATACTGTGTATAAGGGACAATTCAATTTAACTAAAGAATGGGTGAAAAGAAAGTGCGCCATGAAGCTGAAAGGTGTTAAGTGCCAAGCAGAGGAATTTTTATTTGATCCAAGAGTCAATGAGGTGTTTGAATAAATGATGAAGGGCCTTGATTTCATGGTCTTTGAGGAGCAGTTGAAGGAAATGGACATGTATACACCAAAGAGAAAAGCACTTAGGGAAGCCACGACAGCTGTGCTAAAGTGTTTGAAGGGCTGCCATATGGACAAAAACATAAAACATAATCTGGCTAGCTCTAGAGGGCAGAAGTCAGAGCACTGGCTGAAGTTGCCCAGTGTTAAGGTTTGATATCAGGGGAAACTTCTCACACTGACTGCTTTCCCAAAGAGAATTATGGGTTGCCCTAGGGTTCCCTCCTATTCAAAATTCTCAAGCAGAGAGTTTTTCAGAGTCCCTTACAGGCACCACTTGGACCAGATGGCCTCCCAGGTCCCCTCTAGCTTTGAGATTCTGGTATTTGTTGCTATAATATACAGTACCATCAGTACCACCACCACCATCAGCACCACCATCACCAGTGACTCTTAGTTACCCAACATCACCTGGAGCTGGGAATCCAATGCAGTCTTTCTGATTCCAAATCCAGTGCCCAGCACCACTATTGTGGCGATTAGCTCTAGGAAAGGCAAGCACAGATGAATGCACAGAACATAACTAGTCTGTGTTGTCTTCATGGGGTCCACTAGCAGCTTGCACAGCAACATCAGGGAGTGCAGGAGAGCCCAGAACTGGGTCAGGGAAGATTAATGCCTGGGGGACATTCACTCTATCTAATGGGATTATTGAGTATCTCTACTGGGCTTAAAGGCTGATCAAGCTAAAACCTGTAATTAAGTAGATTATCTTTTTGTTTCCATGTGTGTTCTTCATCCTTTTGTACTTTTGGTACTTTGAGATCTGTGCTCTGGAAAAAGCCCCATCTCCTTTGAAGCAAAGTTTCTTTTCCTCATCTTTTTTTGGTGCTTCTTAACCTACATGGTACCTTAGCGATTTTGTGCTTTCCTGCCATTCTAGCAAGCAAGCTCAAACGAGCTCATCCTAGGGTTTAAGAATGGTGTTTCCACTTCCCTTTCTAGGAATCAGCCTCCCCTGTCTGGCCTTGGTTGTGTACAGACTAGGCAGGGGGGCTAAATAGCAGCCATTTGAGGCAGGAAGGCACTGCCATTGGACATTCTGGAAAGATTGCTAAGCTGGAATGATGCTTTCCCTCCTTACCTTGATGGTGGAAGCTCTGTTAGCTGCAGAGAGAGCTGAGCATCTATGACCTAACAGGCCATTGGCTCTAAAGACCATCCTGTTTAAGAAAAGCCATCCAGACTGTCCCCCTGGGGCTTTCTCACCTTGTACCATTTGCAGGATTGCTCTCACATGAAAGAAAAGAAGGTTATTGCTGCTGTTTGTCTTTCATTTGCGGAGGATCAATGACATCACAGGGTACTGTCTTGACTTAGAGTGAATTGGATTTAAGTGAGGCAGAGTTTCACAAAGTTGTAGCCTCAGAGTCATTGAAATCCAGTGACAGGAAGAAAGTCAGAATGACTGTCAGTGGCCCAGTGGATGACCTTGGCATCTTCAATGTCCAAGCAAGCTCGAAGCACTCCATAGCTCCTGCTTCATCTGCCTTCATGGAACAAATTGCTCTCATTCACCCATTCCACCAAGGAAAATCTTCACCTGCTCAAGGTAGACATTTGCTTACCTTACCAACAGGCTTTGAAGCCTGTCAGTTACTCTCAAACTGGTTCAGCCCATCTGCTGATATGGTTTTGCTAGGGTGTGGCTGCTGTGCATGCTAGGGCTTCTTTGAGCCACATGTGAGAGTTGAGTGACAGATGGATACCAATGATAGCTGAGGAGCCCTGTAAAGGACTGGGCAAACCCTTGAACCAGAGGTGCTAGTCTTCCTCTTGGAGCCATTAAGGCAATGACTCCACCTTGCTCTTGCCCCTCATGGGTACTAGACTTTGTTTGCAATGCTTCCTTTGATGGGCCTGTTATCTTAGCAAGAGGGATGGCAGACCACCTACATCTTCTCATGTCATGGGTGGGAGTGAGGTCACACAGGGGGCTTCTACTAGTTCTCTTGACATGATATAGGCACCAGTGAAGCCCATGGTCTTCCATTGGTCACCCCTCACTCGCTCTCCGGATGTGGACTCCTCACCTCCCTCCTTTCATTATCACATGTCTCTCTGATGAGATCTGTCATAGCCACCTTGGTGATGTGTTGCTGTCTGGGTCATGTGCTACCATGTATGATATCTGTCAGGGCTTCCCCACTGTTGTGAGGTGTGTCTGCAATTCGGATTTGTTGATTTACCTACTATCATGAAGGAATTTAAGTTGAAGGGAAAGAGATCAGAGAAGCCAAAAATGCCACTCAGAATTACAACTAGAAGGGATCTAAAGGATCCTTTAGTTGAGCGTCCTTCATTTTCTAGTTGTGTGATCTTGGATAAGTCTTTTACCTCTTCTCATCCTCTGCTTCCTTACCTGTAAATGGAAAAAATAAAAGCAGCTCTTCCCCAGGGTTATTGTGAGGACCACATTCCATGGAAAGCCCTTTGCAAAACTTGCTATAGAAATGCTAGCTACTATTACTATTATTATTTTTCAGATGAGGAAATGGAGAATGAGAAATTTTGAGTTACTTGTCCAAGGTCACAGGCAGCTGGTAGGAGAATTAAGAATCCAAAATCAGGCATGGATTCTAACCTCAATCTTCTTTCCATTGACCTGCTTTCAGGTGTGTGATCAACTTGCCTCCTGGTGGATCAGACTTGATGGCTTGAATCAGCTTCAAGGTCTTTACATATCTAAATTTTATGATGTAATGTCCTGTGCAGTGAATGCTCCTTCATATAACCCTTTGGTGCCAGGCACAGCCAGCTTGTCATTCTTATAGACCAGACCACCCAGAAATCTCTGGATTTGGCCACTGTTCATATGAATGAAGATGGGACCTGAAGATGCAACCTGAGGGCCCTGCTATGGATGATTCCCGGATTAAAAAGACCTATAATGATTTAGAGTCTGAGTCTTGCCCAGTTGATAAAGTAGATGGATTTTGCACAGTACTCTAATGTGTGATTGATTTAGTTACCTTCCCAGTGGAGAAAAGCCTGGGAAATGATCCCCTGTGATCATTTCTTGTACTAAAAAAACCATGTTTCACATGAGAGCAAGGCCATCACTTAAACATACCACAACAATAAATAGAAAGAGATAAACTATCCAAGACTCTCTAGTTAAAATTTCTCTGAAAGGAACTACCATACGTGACAGGGCTTCTAGTAGTAGTCTTGGACATTCATACACCCCCATCCCCACTCCCTGTCTTGTGTGCCTTGCACCATGTTATCAGTACTGCATCAACAGATACTGGTGGTTGACTTGGAAAAGTTTAAGAAATGCCAGAAATTCAACCTGACCATTTGATTCTTTCTGAATTGTCATCAAGAGGGATCATGGAGATGGGGTGGGAGAATGAGATCAAAACTCAGGACCTAATTTGGCAAAGAGCCTCACTGTCCTCATCTTCTCACACTCTCTTCGGTTACAGCCATTAGAAGAAAGTCGGTGAGCATAAAAATCTTCTTTTTCTTCCTTGAGACATGAGTGAATGCTAAGGAGTCATGGGATGGCAGAATCTATGCAAGGAGAAGGGTCAGAGGCAGGGCCTTGGCCCAAACTAAGTAGACAGCTAAGCCTGAAGTTATCAAGCATGAGTTTTGATGTTAGCACGGATGTCTCACGAGGGCAGCAGCAGCAGACATGACCTCAGCACTCAGCACCAGAGTTTTGATCACATGCCAAGCAATGTGATCAGGAAAAGGCTCCAGAAAGAGGCAGGTGGTACCCTAGAGCACCCCACACATCACTCACCAGTGAAGCTCATCCACTATGTGAATGTTCTACGCACATGAGTTTCTGTATGCATGTGTTTGACTCTAGAATAATTCTGAAATTTCTTCTTGTTTGTCTCCCACATTTCATATCTGTAGCTCTGGTTCATGGCATTATGTCTCTGAGGAATTTATCATTAGCACTTTGGTTCCACTAAGAATGGGGACTTTGATTTTTCCTCCTCATGGGTAAGTACATGCTATGTCCTGAAAAGCTTCGAGGAAGCAGCTCATTTTGCTCTTCCTAAGTCCCATTCATTGACTTAAATATATTGTAGAGCTCATTAAACCCAAAGGGCATGTGAATGTAAATAATGGAGCTTTGATCTCACTTGTGTGAATATTCCTTTCCATGATGCAAAGAGCTTCCCATTCTCTGTTTTCCCATGGGTGGCAGAGAGCAGGGCTTCCTTGTATGCTTTTCAAGTTGTATGGAAACCAATGGATCACGTGGGCTGTCCCTCAGTTAGCTTTTGCTTTGGATAAGTGATCAGACCATCATTTTTTCAGTCATACATTCCTCAGATGGCATCCTTTACGCTGTTTCTCCTGTTATTCCTCATTTTTTAACTGTCTTACAGTCTTCTACCCTTCATGTACTTCTCCTTTATCTTCTATTTTAAAGTTTCTGAGACACCACTCTAAGCCTTAAACCACTGGAAGAATGACATGGGACAGCTGATGGGTCTTTCTTTCAAGAATTGTAGGGTCACTAAAAATGCTGAGCACTTCACTTAGGGAAATCCAGTCTTCTCCCTCCTTTGGCTAAACTCAGCTCAGCTTATTGCCGGTTGTCTGTTTCAGAAACATTGCATAGGGGGTAAATTATTGGCATTGTGTTTCTTACTGTGTGTCACAGTTACTAGGATGAGCCCTTCAAAGGGTTATCAAAAATTGTATCAAACAATGGAAGAGAAGCCCTTTTAGGACATGGATTCCAAGTACCAGCTCTCTGCTTAAAGAGCAGAGCATTATTATGATAAATTTGTTCATGGAGAAATTAAGGTCAAAGTTGTATAGAGACAGAAGCCTGTGCTTTATTTAGAAGAAAACATGAAGGACCGGATCAGCCATGAAATGGCCCTGACTTCTTCTATTATTCTATCCAGCTCCTTGACTTCTCCAGAATGAAAGCCAGAAAAGAATGACTGCTTCCTCCCTTAGAGCCAAGAAACACTCCCCAAGGCAGTAGAAGTGCCCTTGATTTTATAAAGAAACATAACCCTACAAAGACAGGCTTGAGGAGGTCTCCCCAGGGTGGGCTTGTGAGCCCCACTTCCAACTCTGTCCCTTGTCTTCTTAGTTGATTCCATGTGACCTCTCTGGACTGTAAGAAGACATAGCAGGCCACACATAACCCCCTTTTATTTGGGATGGGGAGCTCTTCTTGCACACTTTGAAACTCCAGGTAAACATCCATTTAGGGGGATGATTTCTACAGCTTCTCTAGGAAACTAGGCTCTATCTTCACTCCAACACTCCTCAGTGAGCAGAAAGGCAGGATGGGCAAGTGGGCAAAGTGTTAGATGTGGAGCCAGGAAGACCTGGGATCGCATCTCACCTTGGTCATAGTCTAGGTCTCAATTTACTCATCTGTCAAATGACGGGGTTATCCCAGAGGGCCTCTTAGGCCCCTTTAGCTCTAGCTCTAGGATCCTGACTAACGTTCAAGGAAGATATGAGGTTTATGATGCAGTGGTAGATAGAAGCATTCTACAAGGACAACTGGTAATACACACCAGAAGTAGACTTTGAGTCGGCCTTAAGGCATCTTCATTCTCAAAGAGGACCATGGCATCAAGATGATGACATGACTTGAAGTTGACTTTGATTTGAGTGAACTGCCTTATTGAAATGGAGAGGAAAGATGTGGTCAGGGCTGCAGTGCCATGTGAGTACACGAGATGGCGCTGGAGGACTGTAATAATTGATCACAATTAGCTCCTCTGGAAACCTGAGAACTCCCAATAACAGAGTTACCCCAGAAGGGGTAGGGTGGAGAGGGGGAGAGTTTTAGTTGAAGATAAGGCCAGTTCTGCAGATGGGAACATCTTTCCTTTCCCGGTTGGGGTTTCCTATCCTACAAACCTTCAGCCCAGATCTTTCTGGAGGGCAAGGGCTGCCTCAGATTGCACACAGGAGGTGTTTTTTTTTTCTTTACTTTGGTCCCTGTTCCTTCCCCAACCCCCTTTGTCTCTGGTCCCCTCTTCCCTTTCCTGACCCTTCTGATCCTGGCTGTCAGGGTTTCCCTATAGCTTTGAGGTCTTCTAAAGGTGGGAGCTAAGGAACACAATGGACAGCTCTATGCCAGTGACCCAAAGCATTGGTCTTTCTCCTTTTCCTGCCAAACTCCAGGCCCTTAGAAGTGTTGATGAAAGGCAGAAGTCCATCTCTTCTTCATCTTTCCCTGTGTTCATTTTAGGGGAAAAAAAGAAAACATGACATTTAGGCTGGTCATCTCCTTTCTTCACAGAAATCTTCGTTTGGTAACTATTTCATTGAAAGGTTTTCCTTATTATGATCATACAAATGATGTGTGTTATACAATAAAAAACATAATTATAATTTAAACCTTTTCTCAAAATTGGTGCATAGTCTGAGAAAGCATTATTTGCCTTCCAGAGTTCCTTCTCATGACACCTTTCCCACTTTTTAGGAGGAAAATTGTCTCCCTTCATATTTTCCTCTAACAACTGCCAAGTGCAAGTATTGATTACCACCTACCTGTACTATACCTGCAAGTCTTTCCAGTCTGATGCCTCCAAACTATCCTTCAGAGCAGTATCAGACTCATCTTTCTGAGGTGTAGAGCTGGTCATTCAACTTTTCAACTAAAAAACCTTTTCAGTCCCATGATTACACCTGAATGACTTTTAGCCTTCCACTCCTGCCATTCCAGGTCACTCACATCTTGGTGTTGCCCTCACATCCCTATCACCTAACTTTTCTAGGCCCTATAAGCTCCCCATGGACTGTTCCCTGAGTGTGTCCTGCATCTTTGTTTCAACTGTTCCTCATGCCTGGAATGTCTTGCTGGATTCACCTGTTTAACTATTTTAAAGACTATTTCTAGCACTACCTCCTCCAGGAAGTCCACCATGGGCCTCTGCACTGATAAAAACTTTTCCCATTAGAGCTCTGGATGTTTGGTTTTGTTATTTTCCAGTACATGTATGTATTATGGTTAAGGTTATTCATACTGGTGTCTGTAGCCTCCTGCTAAGTCTGTAAGCTCTCTGAGGCCAAGAATTCATTCTTCTCTGGACTTTGCATTTTCTTCAGAGAGAGCTCAGTGCTCTGGGGAAGCAGATACTTACTGATGGTTCTTCCATTGGCTTGAGTCTGTTGACTCAGTAATAACAAAAGTGGAAAAAAACTTTCTTCAAAAGTACCATGAAAACTTCATTTATAAAACTCATGATGTGGAGGCAATATGACCCAGTGCAAAGCACCTGGACCTACAGCCAGAGAGCCTGTGTGACAATCTGTCTGTGGTCTTTTTCTCTCTTTGGGGCCTTGAGAAAATCACTGCCTTTCCTTGGGACTCAGTTTTTCCATCTGTAAAATAGGGAGTTGGACTCAATGGCCTCTGAGTTCCCTTCTCATTCTAACTCTGGGACCCTATAATCCCATGATACTTTTACTTTGGAGAGGAGGCCATCTAGTATAGTGGAAAAGACATTGGACTGGGAATCAAGAACCCAGGCATGATGAGCCCTGCCTGCCACAAATCAGAGGTCATTCATTTCTCTGGGCTTTCTGAAGGTCACAACCTTCAAATCACCTTCCTCCCTGGAGTGCTATGAAAAGTCATCCAGAGGTATGGAAGGAAATACTCCAAACACTCTAAGGCATTACCAGCCCACCACTGCAGATGATGTTAATCATGCCTGGGTTTTTCCCAAGCTGCCCTTAAAGGTTTCGCTGAGGTGAGGCAGATTCTCTGGGGTAGTGTAGAAGTGCCCTGTACTCCAAGCATACCTCAGACATATTGTGCATAAAATGAATACGGCAGTAAAGCGAGTTATATGCACTTTTTGGTTTCCTAGTATGTGTGCAAGTTATGTTTATACTATACTGTAGTCTATTAAGTGCACAATAATATTATCTCAAAATATATACCTTAATTTAAAAATACTTTATTTTTTAAATAAATGCTAACCATCATCTGAGCCATAAGCAAGTTGTAATCTTTTTGCTGGTGGAGCATCTCTAATTTGAGTTAAAGATCTTCCCTGACCATTAATAGGCCTCGGTGGAGCCCATTAAGGGAAGCTTCATTAGGGAAGGCTTGTTTTGTAGGAAGGCTCATACCTTTTGTTAATTTCTAATGAGGCACTGGGTCGAGGGTTGTACCCTCCAGCTCTGAAAAGTGTATATATATTCTGAGGTGAGGTTTTGCTTTGGGAGTTTATATTTGTGTGTCAAATGAGACTCTGGGAAGTCATTAAAGAGCCCCTCCCCAACCCCCCTCCAGCTTTGAAAACACAGATGTCAGTGCTTCTCTCTTTGGTAACTATGTATGTATGTAATGGTCAGACAATTGGATTTGTTTGTCGATCTGTGATGTAGTATTGCTTATGGTCAGACAGTTAGAAGCCCTCTCTGTTGGTCTTTATTTCTCTCCTTGAATTTTCTCCGTTGGTCTATGTGATTAAAGAAGATGGGTGACCCCTCAAAAATTGTTTTCCTTCTAGAAAAGCAGATCTAAGAACTTTTGCTAGCAGGCCATCCTGGATGTGTTTCAGGGTACTTGCTGCCACAGCATCTTGCCTTGATATAGATGGATCACTAACTGATCAGGATGGTGGATGCTGTGGCGATTCTTAAAATAAGACAACAATGAAGTTTACCCCATTGAATGACCCTTCCTTTCACTTGAACGCTTATAGGCCATTGTAGGGTTATTAATTGGCCTAATTTCAATATTGTTGTGATTCTGGGACTACGGAGGTCTGAGGAGAGGGAGAGAGATGGGAAACAGCTGGTTGGTGGAGCCATCAGAACATATGCAACCTTTATCTATTAAATTCGATGTCTCATGTGAGTACTCAAAACAATGACAGTAGTAACATCCAAGGTCGCTGATCGAACACTATCATAACAGACAAAATAACAATAATGAGAAAGTTTGAAATGTTTTGAGGATCACCAAAACCCGGCACAGGGATATGATGTGAGCATGTGCAAACTGAGCTGTTGTGAAATGGCGCCAATAGATTCGTTCAAGCCAGGGTTGCCGTAACCTTTCAATTCGTTTTTTTTTAAAAAACCCTATCTTTGAAGCACAATAAAATTAAGTACAGGTATGACTGTAACTTGGGGACAGAACATCACAGGTCAAGAGGCCATTACGCTGTTGATTTAATCTAGCGAGTATTCATTCAGTATGTCATCTGGCACCGTGCTTGGTTCTGAAGACACAAATAGTTCCTCTCCTAAAGGAGCTCCCCTTTTCTTGGGATGAACAGGATGGAGGTGTGGTGGAGAGCCAAGAACAGAGTGGCCAGAGGAGCAAGACAGTCAAAAGAATGGAAGGTCATGGATATCCTTCTTGCAGCCATTTAAAAAAAATCAATACTTCTTAAGCACTGGGGCTGTGCATAACCCTGTGCTATCCACATCCGTGAAGATACAAAAAACTATCTTCTCTTCTCCCTTCTAAAGGCTTAGCATTAAATTGGGCAGATAAAGCCTTAGTTGGCACATGGAACTGCTGATTCAGGATGGAAGTTCCAAATTGAGGAGGTATCCAAAGGAAGGACCCCTGACAAAAGATTCTGCTCCTTTCCCTTCAAGACATGTTTGTTAAGAAGCTACTACCTGTCAGGCACTGTAATGGCTATTGGGGATAAGCAGAGAAAAACAAACCCATTCCTAGTGTGGGGATGGAAAGGGAGATATTGAGTAGGACAGTTATTTTGTTGGAATAATTAACAGTACTTGATGATTCTCTGCATATAGAGCATAAGAAAGCATGAAGGACTGAAAGTGATTCAGAGACTTCAAACTTCTTTGCCCAAGCATTGCACTGAGTTGGAGTGAGGGTCTGACTGGAGCTCAAAAGCCACATCCACCATTTGCCATCTATGTGACCCTGGACAAGACACGGAATCTCCCTAAGCCTCATTTTCCTCCTCTGTAAAATGAGGCTAATGATACTTTTCCTGACTATCTTGCAAAGTTATTGTGAGACTCTAAGAAAATAATGAATGCTAAAGTGCTCTATCAAGGGCAGCAGTCAATCTTAGAACAGTGGCAACCTGGCTGGAAAGTAGGAAGAGAAAGCAAATTGTGTGGTAGAAGTGAGTTTTGTTTTGGATATGTTGAACTTGAGGTGGTGATGGGACATCTAAATGGAGCATCATGTAAGCAGACTGAGGCTGAAAAAGTAGGGAGGAAAGAGATGCAACCTAGGGAGAACAGTTGGGGTGAGTCTTTGGGAGAAGGGTGTGGAGAGAGAGAGCAGTGCTTGACCCCATAGGACAGAGCCATTAGGGGAAATTGCAAAGAAATCAGTTAAAGTTTGATATAAGAAAAAAAATACCCTGACTGTTGAAGCTGCATCAAAGTGGGATGGGCTGCCTTGGGGAGGCAGTGGGATCACTTTCATTGCAGGTCTTCAAGCAAAGGTTGGACAATCACTTTTAGGGCATGTTGGTGTGCTGGGCCTTTTTTTTCCAGGCATACTTTAGACTGGAAGGTCCCTTCCAATTATGAATTTCTGTGATTCTGAGAGGAAGGATCAAACCAGAAAAGGATGGGGTCATAGACACAGAGAGAGTCATATATTTCCAGAAAGAAAATAATAATTCTTAGAGGTCAAAGAGAAGCGGTACTAATCAAAAAAAGGACTCTAAAATTATTTCCAAAGAGGGTATTCAATGGCACCACAAACACTGGAGAGGTAGAAGAAGAAAGTCAAAATGAAGAAGAAAGCCAGTAGATTTAATTTCTAGAAGGAGGATACTAAGAGACTTAGTGTGGTAATAGAGGCAGAGGAAGGATGGTGTGGTGAAAGAGATGAACAATGAAAAGGCAAGCTTAGTAGGCACACCTCTTATTTCTCCATCATTTCAAGATCGGCAGAATGCTTTCCTCACAATGACTGTGAGCTAGGTCGGGTAGGATGGTTATTCTCATTTCAAAGTTCAGAAGATGATGACTCAGAGAGAGTCACTGGGGAGGAAGTGGAAAGTGGATTCATTTCTCAAACTATTCATAAGTACATATTTTTAGGGGAAACAGGATGGGGAATGGAAAGAGCACTAAGTAAATTCACCTCTGTGAGACTCAGCTTCCTCCTCTGTAAAATAGGGTTAGGGAGACTTCCATTTCTTCTCTGTGAGGAAGGAAAAGGGAGCAGAATACTTTGCAGATTGTGCAGTGCTGTCCAAGTATGAACTATCACAAACCTTTTCCTCCTCTTCATCTCTTCTCCATTGGTGTCCTCCTTTGATGCCCTATTACAGTAGGTAGGTGACCCCTGGGCTCTCCAGTGCTGTATCAGCTCTGAAAGATCTACTGGCTTTGAATACTGACCTAGAGGTTGATGGACTGTGTGTCTGGCCTCCAAGAATTAATCTGGCTAAGTTCAGAGAGGACTATCAGCTAAGAGTAAACTACCAGGAAAAGAAGTTTTTGCATATTATAACAACTCATGAGGATCACAAGTTGTGTGTATGCATGTGTATGAAAGAGGGAGGGAGGGAGGGAGGGAGGGAGAGAGAGAGAGAGAGAGAGAGAGAGAGAGAGAGAGAGAGAGAGAGAGAGAGAGAGAGAGAGAGAGAGAGGAGGTGGTGAGGATTGTGACATGTACTAGAATGACATACTTAGAATTGGAGGAAGTGTTGTCCCAAATGAAATGAGGGTTTTTGGCTGTCTCCTCTAGTTAAATCTCTCCAATCCTCTATAAGTCAGTGGTGGTCTTTTGACTCCCCAGCAGCCACTGGGGGCTTCTCAAAGTGAGATTGAATGCAATGGATTCTCAGAGTCTCCATGCATGGTACAAGCAATGACCAAGAAGTCTCTGATTTGTCTGATTCTAGATTGGCTGGATGCAGGTGGTGCATAGAAGACTCTTTTCCTTATTTAACTTGAGAGGATGTGCATATACTCACCAGCCTTTAAGATTAGGAGAACAGATCCCAAATCACAGAATTTTTGGAAAAGAAAGGAAAGGCATTAACGACAAAAGTGAAGAGGAGAATTAGGATGAGATCAACGTTTCTCAACTGGGACAACAATAAACTTCCAATAAGTACTTGATGCCCCCGTGGGCTGCATATTAATTTTAAAAACCACAAATTAACATGATCTGTGTTTTATGAATTTTGTTAAAAATTTCCCAATGTGTGGTTTGAGCCTTGAGTTTGACACCTCTGATCTAAATAAAAGAGGTCACATATCATAAACAAATCATAGGAGAAAGGAAGGAGATGCCCTTTACAACTATGAAGAGGAAAAGAGTTCTTGTCCAAGTAAGGGATAGAAATGAATGGACAATTCTGTCCAAATGGCATCAATACAAATAGAACTAGAAGGCAGATATTTAACAAGGGAAAAACCAGCCTTCTGTGCCCATAAAGGTCTGCTATCAAAGATAAACAGTGTCCCCAAATTTCAGTGCAATCTAAAAGTTTACCAGCTTTAAATTTCTCTAAGACTTTTTAGTCATCTTATATAGGAACCTGAGGTAGATACACGACAAAAAGAACATTCCCCAACAGATATATGGTTAGATTATAGGAGCAGGCAGTTTTCTAAAAAAGAAATGTAAGCCATTGACAACCACACAAAAAAATTTCCAAATCACTAATAATAAGGTAAATACAAATTAAAACAAGTTTCACATTCTACAGGCCTTGCTAGAGGATCTAGGACAGGCGCACTACCACACTCTTGGGAGGGTGTGAATTAGTTCAACCCTCATGGAAAGCTCTTCAGAATGATGTCACCCAAGTCACCCAGCTCTGCTTATTCTTTGACTGAGCAATCCCACTACTAGGTCAAACAGTCACCAAGGCAGGCACCAGATCTACTCTAAGTGCTTACTTGGTGTTAGGCACTGTGGTAAGAGTTGGGGTTCCCTCTCACAAAAAGCAAAAAGAAGTTTCTGCCTTCAAAGTGCTTACACATTTAATATGTGTGTGAATTGAGAAATCCAGAATCAATCCAGAGTAGATGGAAGGTCATCTTGGAAGGGAAGGCTCTAGTAACCTATATTGATGCTTGAACGTGGAGTGTCCTGTTCAAAGAACAGGTAGGCCAGTGTAGTTGAACCATAGACTGATTGTATGGTGTGGAGTGAAGTGTAAAAAGACTGGGAAGATGAGAATGAGCCAGGCTTGGAAGACCTTCATGTGCCAAGCTGACGACTTTTGATCTACACCTGAAAGTGATTTCTAGTCACTGAAGTGAACTGAGTGGGAGAAGGGGATGATGTGATCAGACCTCACTTTATCAACATCAGCTCAATATGGCCTGGAGAGTCCTGAAGAATGTAGGTTCCAAAGGCTATTCCTAATATATGAGAGATGTTGGGAAAGGAGAAAGGGCACAATTTGGCCCCAGGTTGGAACGGATGCATCGGGTGAGTGAGGTGAAGACTTGGGGAAGCCTTCGAGATTGTAAATGCAGTGATGATGATGGAGGAAGGAGGTGCCCTTGACTGTAACAGGGAAGGTCAGAAGAAGGAAGAAGGAAGGGAAATGACTTTGGTCTGGGACATACTGAATTCGATGTTTCAGAAGACATCTCCTTCAAGGCGTTCAGTGGGCAGATGGGATGATGACTGGAGCATAGGGAAGAGATGAAATCTGGTCAGATAGATCTGGAGACCATCCACACAGAGAGGATCACTGAATCCACAGGAGCTGCTGAACTCACAAAGTGGCATAAAGAGAAAAGAGAAGAGGGACCATGTAAATGAAAGCTTCTTGAAAGGCTTACTGCCTTTCTCCCAATGCAGTGTATGGAACACAGCAAAAGTTTAATAAATGATTGTTGATTGAGTGACTGACGGCTAGGAAGACATAACCATTGAGTCACAGCCAGATGAAACTCTTTAAGGCTCTATTTGAGTATCAAGGGAAGCATCTACATCTCCCAATATGACATTTGACATTTACCACTAAAGTTGCACAATGAAGCATTAAACTTGAAGACAGGAAGATCTGGATCCACCAGCCCCGTACCCCTCCCCCCCAGCATTTGCCAACTGTTTTCAGCTGGGCAAGTCACAGATCCCGAGTCTGTTTTCTCATGTGCAAGGTGAGTTTAATAATACCTACAACCGCTGTCTCACAAAGAGGTTGTGGGATGTGCATGCAATGATGTTCATACAGTATTTTGTGGATTTGACATCCCTACAGAAATGTCAGCTCTTCTGATGGTAAAGCCTTGCTGAATTCACTTGAGATTTCCAGTAGACAGAGCAGTCATATTGTTGGTAGTTCCTTCCATCCATCATCTATCACCAATCCTAGGCAGACTGGCCAAGAAAGCAAGAACTTGGCTTCATTGAGAGAACTTTGCTCCTCCAGACTTTGGTCTTCAATATCTTGCCTTCAGAACATCCCTGATGCTGCTCCCTGGAGCAGATGCAAAATGCAAAGCTGTGCAAAGTCACAATGTTTTGTTTCTTTCAAATTTAATTGTCTTTTTTTTAAATTTCAGGTTTTCCCTTTTAAGGAGTGGCCAGCTTCCCACTTGCTTCTAAACTTCTCTTCTTGCCTGATGTGGGCTTTCTCTTTTAGAAAATTATTGGTGTAATTCATTTACAGAAACTTCATGTTCCCACATAGATAGAACAAGTGAAAAGTGGACTTAAGGTCAGGGCACAGAAAGTTCCTGTAAAAAAGAGTCCAAATTCATGAAGCTTCCAAATCCCTCAGCTTTCTTACTCCAGAGCTTGCCAGCTGTTTTCTTGCACTAGTTCAGGGATCTTCGTATTAAAGCATTCTTGTCAATGTAATGTCATAAATCTGATCCCTAGTTTCCAATGAAGTTCTGCTGCAGTCCAATAGTAAATGACTCAAGTCTGTAAATGTCCTTTATTTCCACCTTTTCTCCTCTCTCCAATTGCATCCCATTTACTCTTGGAGTTACTGAAAAAAAAAACCTCTGGAAAATCTTGGCTATCTTGGGCACAATCTGAGACTTCGTTGAAAGGGGTAATAAAGCCAGGCTTGGGTGTTCCCATTAGCAAATATCCACAAATGATGCCAAATGAAATCCCAGGATGAGGGAGATGAAAAGAGTCTCAGGGACCATCCATGTAAGTATGTCATCTGAGTGCTGGGAATTGGAGCCTGATATCATGGAAAAACCTGCTCAGAACAAGTTTTTGACAAAAAGCCTTCCAGGAGCCACCTCACGGCCTAGAGAGAAGTTTACAGAAGAAAATCCAGAAGGGGAATGCATAAAATTTCAGCTCAAAGTCCCAAAGAAAGAAACTTTTGACTTCAATTCCTGGTGGAAGTGTGGCTTAATGGGAAATAGATCCTGTTAGTGAGTCTGGAGAGCTCTAGACTTGAATCTCAACTCCTTACATGATGCTTGGATATGGGTATCAGTTCTTTTCTTGCATGAAAGTCCCTGTTGGCCACATGCTACAATCAGTTGATTGATTGATCAACAATCATTTTAAGCATCTACTTTGCACTAGACTCTACCTTATGAGAACACAAGGATACAATTCATAGATTGCTTTCATGCTTTCTCCCCATCTCGCACCCCACCATCATGTATCTTTCCATTGTATTTTGGATGATTTCTCATTTCAAATCCTCTAAGGTGATGTCTTTCAGTCACTGAAATCCCAGGGAGAATGTTGGTGTGGAGAGATGGGCTTCTGTCCAGGGCACAATTTGGGAATGGGGAAAGTTTTGCCACACAATTTTCTAAAAATGATCCAGTCTAATTCTTCTTACTCAGTTCTGAGCTTAGCTTATTATACACCTTACATTAACTCCTGACAAAGATACCTGAAATGATGCAGCTGTGGGTCAGTATGGGCAATATGCATTTTCATGCATTTTATTGTTCTAGTATAGATGAATAGAATGGTCTTTTTCACATCTTACTGAGGAGACTATGTAACATTTCATGGTTTGATGCAGTTGGTCTTTTATCATGTGTGAATAGGAGATTTTGGAGAATCTTCTCATGATCAGGGAAGCCTTCTTTTACTTGGAGTCTGTGTATACTGGGCAACGGCCATAATGGACAAACACTGCCGCTAACAGAATGTTTGAACACTGATAAAGTTTTTGCATTTTTGAGTGAAGCTGAAGATGCATGTTTATTGAGTCACAATTCATCATTTAACTAAGCAATTTACTTTTTTTCCTTTGGGAGTTCAAACAATGTCAGCATTAGAATGGACCCCAGTTCAACCCATTCCTGGAAGTAATCCCCAGTATAACATCCCTGACAAGTGGTTTTCAAGTGTCTGCTTGAAGACTTTTAAGAAAAGAGAACTCACTACTTGAGGGTTACTCTATATTCTACTCTGGGATAGCTCTCAGTGTTAGGAAGGATTTCCTAACTCGTCTGCATTTTCTCCTTTCCATCTTCCATGCCTTCATCCTGCTTCTACTCTTTTATGGGACAGTCCTTCAAATACTTGAAGAGAGTAGTCATGGTTTCCATGGGTTGAGTCTTCTCTAGGATAAATATCCCTAACCCTGAAGTTCACAAGCCTGGACTTATGACTCTTCCACCATCCTAAATATTCCCTTCTGGATTCTCTCTAGTTTTTCAAAGTCTTTCCCCAAATGTGCCTAGAACTGAGAACAAAGTTCCATAAAATGACTTAACAGGAACAGACTTCTGAAGTTCTCCTACCTTCTCTTCCCTGGAAGCAGTATCTCATGTAGTTTAGTCCTGCAAAATCCAAAGCCTTTTCAATTTCCACATCATATGCCTGCTTCTTATTGAGCTTACAGGCCACTAAGGTCCACATATCTATTGCAAACAAACTCACCACTAACCATTTTATATTTGGGAAGTCGATGTTTTTTATTCTTAAGTACAGGAATCAATACTTTGCTATATTAACTTTACAGAAATTCAGAATAATAAAATCTGGAATGTTAAGGTAATAAAAAAGTTAGAGGTCATCTAGTCCAATCCCACATCTCTACAACTTCTCAAATGAATAAGTGAGGCACCAAGAGTCTAAGGAACTAGCCTAAGACCATGTAGCACAGGGACACTTGGTCACACTTAGATAAATAAGGCAAGAGGGTTGGTTCTTCAGTCCACTCAGAACCATAGTCTTTTCATGTTGAGATATGAAGTCTTGGATGTTCTTTGTTTGCTAAGGTTAATCCTGATGACTTTCTAGCGGATTAATTTATTTCAGGGTAGAGTTTCATTAGAACAAAAGCAAGCATTGTTTTTGTTTTTGATGCAGAATACAGAAAGAATTGTAGAATGGAGAAGGTCACTCAGATTACCTCCACCTGGAGGAGGAGCCAAGATGGTGGAGTAGAAAGATACACATATGCTAGCTCCAAACCCACAGCCCATAAAATACCTGTAAAGAAGAACTCCCAACAAATTCGGGAGCAGCAGAAGCTAAAGAACAACAGAGTGGAGGAGATTTCTGTTCCAGAGAGCCCAGAAAAACCAATGCGAAAGGTCTGCCGCACCCCGCACCCCGGATCCAGAGCAGAGCCCAGCCCTGCCTTGGCTGTGAGGCACCGAGAGGAGCAGATCTGAGCAGGCTTCAGGGACAGAATCTCCAGCAGCCACACAGGTCCTTCCACCCACAGGTGCCAAAAGTTGGTGAGAGGGTCTCTTTGGCTGGTCAAGAGTGGGGTGTCCCCATAACTCAGGTCCCCTCGGGAGGCAGCAGCGAAGGCAGCAGGGGACAGGGGCTCCCGAAGCAGGCAGGAGCTCGGATCCATCGTTGAAGACCTCCACATAAACCCCCTGAGGGAACTGAGCCCAGTGTGTAGGCCCTGCCCCACACCCCCAGCACCTAAACTTAATCTCACACTGAATAGCAGCCCTGCCCCCGCCCAAAGCCCTGAGGCTGGGGAGCATTTGAATCTCAGACCACAAGCGCTGGCTGGGTGGATCTGGAGGTGAGGTGGGTGTGGAGAGGACACTCAGAAGTCAAGTCACTGGCTGGGAAAATGCCCAGGAAAGGGAAAAAAAATAAGACCATAGAAGGCTACTTTCTTGGTGAACAGATATCTCCTCCCTTCCTTTCTGATGAGGAAGAACAATGCTTACTATCAGGGAAAGACACAGAAATCAAGGCTTCTGTATCCCACACATCCAAAATAAATATTCAATGGGCTCAGGCCATGGAAGAGTACAAAAAGGATTTTGAAAATCAAGTTAGAGAGGTGGAGGAAAAACTGGGAAGAGAAATGAGAGAGATGCAAGAAAGGCATAAAAAGTAGGTCAACACCTTGCTAAAGGAGACCCAAAAAAAATGCTGAAGAAAATAACACCTTGAAAAATAGGCTAACTCAATTGGCAAAAGAGGTTCAAAAAGCCAATGAGGAGAAGAATGCTTTAAAAAACAGAATTAGCCAAATGGAAAAGGAGGTCCAAAATCTCACTGAACAAAATAGTTCTTTAAAAATTAGAATGGAAGAGATGGAGGCTAATGACTTTATGAGAAGCCAAGAAATCACAAAACAAAGCCAAAAGAATGACAAAATGGAAGATAATGTGAAATATCTCATTGGAAAGACAACTGACCTGGAAAATAGATCCAGGAGAGACAATTTAAAAATTATGGGAAAAAAATTATGGGAGATTACCTCCACCTTTGCTCTCAACACACTTCTCTCCATGCCTCAGTCCATCCCACTACAAAAACCCCAACCCATTTACAGGGAGCATCTAGGATTTTCAGATTAATCTTTTTTGGTGAGCGAAGTGGGAGAGGATTGTAGACATGCTAGGAAACTTGCTTCACTTTGTCCGAACATGGAGCTCACTTACCCAGGTCAGTTTAGGTCTGTGTACAAGATTCCCTGGAGTAGACTTCCTTAGTTTTCTCACTTTTTTCTTATTGGGGAGGGAAGTGATAGCTGATTATTTTGTAAATTTCTTTAAAAATGTCAGATAAGATTTTGGGAAAGGAATTTTTCTTGGTTTATAAAGGATTGCTCAGAATCACAGTGGTGAGCAAAGGTTAGTCCTGAGAGTGGATCTCCATTCTTAGTTACCTCAGTGGCATCTCTGGTGAAAGACAGTAGGGTTGTATTGGCTTTCAATAAATGCATTTGAGACAAGTCTTCGTTTTTTGTCTGAAGGTATGATTCATTAATGTGGTGATGTCCCTGTGTGAAGATTCCCTTCTTTTGTTGATGAAGATCAGAAACTGCTGTACCTTAACTCCTTAGAGAGTTGCCTGGGGACCTTTAAGGTGGTAAAGTGTCTGGCTAACAGGTATAGACCTTTAAATAAGCAGTAAAACTTTTGTTTGACTCTATGGTTGGCACACAAGGACAATCCTAGATCCACATAGCTAATGTGTGTTACAGCAGAATTGGTACTCAGGTCTTCTTGACTCCAAAGCAAGACTTCTATCAAGTACGTCACACTGTCTTGCACTATCTTTCTTGGAGGGTGTCAACTCTTTTTAAAATTTAATTAATTTATTTTTATTTTCCAACATCCACTTCTACAAGATTTTGAATTCCAAATTTTCTCCCTATCTCTCCCCTTCACCTACCCCAAGACATCATGCATTCTGATTACCCTTGCCCAATCTGCCCTCCTTTCTATTACACCTCTTGCTTCTCTCATTCCCTTCCCCTCTATTTATTTTGTAGGGCAAGATAGATTTCTATACCCTATTGCCTATATATCTTATTTCCCTGTTGTATGTAAAAACAATTTTTAACACGTATTTTTAAAACTTTGAGTTCCAACTTCTCTCCCTCCCTCCCCATCCATCCCCATTGAGAAGGCAAGTAATTTGATACAGGTTGTACATGTATAATCATGCGAAACACTTCTATAACAGTCATGATGTGAAAGACTAACTGTATTTCCCTCCATCCTATCCTGCCCCCCCATTTATTCTATTTTCCCTTTTGATCCTGACCCTCCTCAAAAGTGTTTACTTCAAATTATCCCTCCCCCCATTTACCCTCCCTTCTATCATCCCCCATCCCCTCTCATCACCTTCCTCCCAACTTTCCTATAGTGTAAGATAGATTTTCATACCAAATTGAGTGTGTATGATATTCCCTCCTTAAGTCAAATCCGATGAGAGTAAGGTTCACTCTTTCCCTCTCACTTCCCCTTTCCCACCATTGAAGAAACCTTTTCTTACCTCTTTTATGTGAGAGATAATTTACCCCATTCTATTTCTCCCTTTCTCTTTCTCCCAATACATTCCTCTCTCACCCTTAATTTTAATTTTTTAGATATCATCCCTTCTTATGTAACTTACCCTGTGCCCTCTGTCTATATGTGTATAATCCCTGCAACTACCCTAATTCTGAGAAAAGTCTCAAGAGTTACAAATATTGTCTTTCCATGTAGGGATGTAAATAGTTTAACTTTAGTAAGTCCCTTATGATTTCTCTTTCCTGTTTTCCTTTTCATGCTTCTCTTGATTCTTATGTTTGAAAGTCAAATTTTCTATTCAGCTCTGGCCTTTTCATCATGAATGCTTGAAAGTCCTCTATTTCATTGAAAGACCATTTCTACCCCTGAAGTATTATACTAAGTTTTTCTGGGTAGGTAATTCTTGGCTTTAATCCTAGCTTCTCTGACATCTGTAATATAATATTACAAGCCCTCTGATCCCTTAATGAAGAAGCTGCTAGATTTTGTGTTATTCTGATTGTGTTTCCACAATACCTGAATTGTTTCTTTCTGGATATTTCTAATATTTTCTCCTTGATCTGGAAACTCTGGGATTTGGCTATGATATTCCTAGATGTTTTCCTTTTGGCATCTCTTTCAGGAGGCAATTGGTGGATTCTTTCAATATCTATGTTATCCTCTGGTTCTGGAATATCAGCGTAGTTTTCCTTGATAATTTCTTGAAAGATGATGTCTGGGCTTTTTTATCATTCTGTGGATTCTGCAGCTTCAGAATTTGTTTGGAGTCATGTTTTTACAGGTATTTGGCTGGTCTTGGGGGCAGAGCTCTAACAAGTCTCTGCTTCTACTCAGCCATCTTGGCTCCACCTAGTCAACTCTTAAAAAATGATAAAAAAATTGACTTAAACCTTTAGACTCCATTTGTCTAAAAACATTTAGGTAAATGACAGGAATGGTCATGAGTAGATCATTCCCCACCCCTAATTAAATAAGCTACTCTTTAAAAATGGATGGACTGTACTGAAATGATCTTGAACTAAATGCTTTTGAGAGAATAAATATGAGATAAATACTGCAGTAATAATAAGGGCAATAGGAGAATCTAAAGACATCCTTCAAGCATGTGAGAAACAGACTAGAAACTTACAGAAATGCTTTTGGAAGAAAAAGGTATCCTCTCACCTTGTAGCAATACAGATGGACAATAATTGGACTTCTTGGATTTAACCAATATTTGCTTACCTGAATGAAAGAAAGGGCAAAAATCCAAGAGTAGAAACAAAAGACCCTCTCTAGGCAATATCTGTGTGGAATTAACCAGCACCATGTTGACAAGGCAGTATTGAACAAATTCCTGAACCATACAGATTTATGCAGGGGTGGAGAACTGTGGCCTCAAGGCCATATATGATCCTCTAGTATGGCCTTTTGACTGAATCTAAACTTCACAGAATAAATCCCCCTAATAAAAGGATTTGTTATGTAAACTTGAGTTGTCAAAAAGTTGAACCCAAGGATCTTGAAGCCTCAGGTTGCCCATCCCTGGTTTAGAGAAAGAGGGGTCTATGATGACAATTCAGGAGCAGGTCAAAGCTTCCAGAAATTCCAGAATTGATCTTTAGGGAGACCAAAATTAGTGACCAATGCAGATTATGCAAGGAGATGACAAAAACTGTATAGCATCATTGCAGGCTGCAAAAATGTAGCACCTACTGAATATCTAGCAAGACACCACGTAGTGACTGGAATTAGATACCAGTAGTTCTCTTTCATTAACAGAAGACAAATTCCATTCTCCAAATACTGACTTCAAAATATCCTGGGCAACTCACCCAAAAGAGTTGAGCATTATCCCAGGCATAACTGTTGATCACAATTACTTCATTATAACACTGGTCATAGACATTTAAGGACAATGATTTTAATCCATGTCCCCATACAAAATACCCCCCTCCCCCCATTTCCAAGCTACATGGAATGAAAAATTTTCAAAATCTAAAGACCAAGGAGAAAGAATGAAATCACTTGGAAAAAGGAGTTTGTGCACAGGACGCACCTGGCTCAGTGGGGGCCATACTATGGGGGATCCTCTGGAGAGAAGAGGAGCTGACTTTCCACTGTTTTGTTCAAACACAAAGATAGTCATTGGATTCATCTGGAGAAAAGTCTGAACACCATGAAATATGAAAATAAAAGGACATGGATGTGGCCCAGGATCACTTCTATGGAGACTTCTCTGAAAGAGGAAAATGAGTGAGAAATGATAATGATAAACAACTAACAAATAATATAATAAATAAACAAAATAGGAAACAATAATTATATTAGCAATCATTATGATCAATGCGAACACAATAAGTAAAAAGTTATATTAGTAAAGGCAATATTTATTTGTAAACCTGTATCTTAGCTATAATTTCTAACATACAGGTTTACAAAACACTTTAACTACATTAGCTCATTTAATCCTCAAAATGACTCTGCCAGAGAAGGGCTATTATTAATCTCATTTTACTATGAGGAAACTGAAGTTAAGAGAGGGAGAACAGAGTGGATAGTGTGACCCTATCCTTTCTCATACTCAATTTACTCATCTGTAAAATAGGGAAAATGCTAACACCTACCAATTATGAAGATCAAATGAGACATGTCCATATAGTGCTCACCAAAGCTTTATGTGCCCTATAGATGTGAACTGTAATCTGGAATCCTCTGGGAAAAGCCAGGGTTAAATACCTAATGAGTGTCAAGGACAGGATTTGCACCAAAACTTCCTGGCTCCAAACTCAGCACTGTAGCAAAGCTTATATAAAAGTTAAATAATCAACTTCAGGCTGTCAGGTTTTCCTGGAGAAGGTGCCTGGGCTCCCAGTTTCTATAACACAAGATGCTGATTCATCCCCATTAGTGGACTCCTGTGTGGTTTCTTTTCCAACATCATCAGTTCTGTGCAGGACGAAATTGAAAGGTACTTGATCCTTTCTATTTTCAAATCAGGTTTTACAAATCTGTGTTATCAAAGGTGAAAAGAGCCTGGAATGAGCATGTTTTTGAAGTCAGGGCAAACAGAGAACCTGGCATTTCAGAGAGAGAGAGAGAGGAAGAGAGAGAGAGAGAGAGAGAGAGAGAGAGAGAGAGAGAGAGAGAGAGAGAGAGAGAGAGAGAGAGAATGAGAGAAACACATACACACAGAAACAGAGACACATACACAGAGAGACACACACAGACAGAGAGAGGTAGACACACATACACAACATTGCTTGATTCTGCCAAGGTGACTATCCTTTGATGCTCACAAATTTGGGGGACTTTGTTGTTGGGAGTGAACTACAAGGTTTAGAGTGAGCCTTCCTTTGGAAGTTTAGGGAGCAAACTCAGTCAGTCAGTCAAATTTCACAAACTTTTACCAAGTACCTATTAAAGCTGTGGGTCTCTTCCATAGATACAGTGCTGGAGCAGACCTCAGAGAAATCCAGTCCAAGTTTCTCCTTTGACAAATGAGGAAAGTGAGACCCAGGGAGGTGAAGTGACAAAGCCATGGAGTTTGTAAATGGAAGAGTTGGAATTAAACCCCAGGATGCTGAAGCTAAAGCCAACTGGTTACTCCAACTGTCAACAAATATTTTTGAAGTACTTATGTGACAGGCATTACGGTCAGTGCTTGGAATACCAAGAAAGGCCAGGGCAAGCAAGGTCAGGTGCAGTGGGTAGAGTGTAGGGCCCAGAGTCAGGAAGACTCATCTTCCTGAGTTCAAATCTGGTCTCAGACACTTGCTAGTTGTGTGACCCCAAGCAAGTCACTTAATCCTGTTGGCCTCAGTTTCCTCTTCTGTAAAATGAAAAGAAGGAAATGGCAAACTGTTCCAATGTTTTTGCCAAGAAAATGCCAAGTGGGGTCATGAATAGCCAAACATGACTGAATACCAACAGCACTCTCAAGGAGAAAATATGTAATTATCTGTATATACAAATGGAAGGTAACCTCAGAGGGAAGGATGGGATGAGGAGAGGTGAAGATGTGGCCTGGGAAAGTGAAAAGTAGGATTTGCACATAATCTTAATGGAAGTCAGAAGGCAGAGATGAGGTGGGTGAGCATTCTAGTCATCGAGAAGAGCTGGGGCAAAGAGGATTGAGTGGGAGAAACAGCCGCTAAACCAATGTGACTGGAGTGTACAGTGTATGGAGGGGAGTAAAGTTTAAGAAGATAATGAAGTAGGAAAGGGTCAGTTTGCACAAAGCTCTAAATGCCAAATGATTTTGCATTTGCTTCGGAAAGTAATAGGGAACCAGTGAGTTTATTGAGTATATATGTAACATGATCAAGCCTACTCTTGAGATGAATCACTTTGGCAGCTAAGTAAATAATGGCTTGGGGTTGGGAACGACAAGACAGACACCAATCAAAAGTCTATTGCAATGGTTCAGGTGAGTGGTGATGAGGGTATGTAGTAGGGTGGTGACTGTGGGTACACCCCCCCCACCCCCATAGGAGAAAGATATTATATAGAAATGAAAAGATTTGATAATAGTTTGGACATATAGGGTTTGTGAGACTGAGAAAATCAGTGACAACAGCCTCTGTGACAAAGAGGGTGGTGGGGTCCTTGGCAGTAATAATGATAATAATAATAATATTAAGTATCCATAGAGAAGTTGCTGGGCAGCTAGGTGGTGCAGTGGATAGACTTCTGGGAACTAGGAAGACTCATTGGGAGTTCAAAACTGGCCTCAGACACTTAAACTACTCCTGTATCTTTTCCAAGAAAACCCCAGATGGTGTCATGAGGGGTTGGAGGCTGAAACTGAAAGACTCAGCGACAAAAATAGGGAAGTTGATGAGACAGTTTGGAGGTAAAGAGAATTAGTTCTGCCTGAACATCGTGAGTGTAGAGAGGTCAGTTCTACCTAGATATGGAGGACATTGAGTGCCAGGCATAGGCTTTTTATTTTATCCCAGGAGTGAGAGGGAGCGCTTGAAGGTTTCTGAGTAGGGAATCCGCAGCTCCCTCGGTAGTACTAAGACAACACTCTGGTACTCTTCATTTTAAGAATTAGAGAAGCAGCAGAATGAGCTGGATTTGCAATTCAGACTAGGTGGAAATCTCTGCTGTTTACTCTTTGTGTGAACTTTCACAGGTCATTTCTTCTTTTGAGTCCTCAGTTTCCTTATCTGTAAAATGAGCAGGTTGAGTTGTATTTACGACAGACCCTTCATCAGTCATCGGTCCTTTAGCAAATGTTTGTTGTGTAAATTAAACAGTCCTCATCCTCGGGGGGCTTCCATTCTACTGGGAGAGAAGACAATACAAGAAACAACACAAATCAGACCCATTTTTCCTCCTAGAGTATGGAAATTTTGCAAAGTACAGCAAGGGAAAAGAATATACATAGTCTCTCTTCAACAGAGCTCCCCCCACTACCACAATGCTGGCAGGGGGTTAGGCAGATGCTTCTCTGTCTGGGTTTTCCTTTGTCCACGAAGATCCCAAGAGGCAGAAATCTAATAGCAGCAGCAGCAGGAGCAGCAACAGCAGCAGAAGCAGCTGGGGCAGCAGCAGCGGCAGCAGTAGCGGCAGCGGCAGGTTTTCTGGAGGTCCACCGGCTCCCCGTCAAGCCAGAGGGGATGTGTAGGAGACAGGAGAGCAGCTCGGTGATCTCTCCAGGGAGAGGCGTTGCCTCTTTTTCGTTGGCTGAGAGGTTTGCACGGGGTCTCCCGGAGCCGGAATGACCTAGGCTCGGGAACAGGAGCGAGCTCTTCAACAGCCCCAGAACATCGACGTTGACCCAGAGGGGCTAGAGGCGAGCCGATTTGGCTCCCTAGAAAGGCCAGCGTCACACGGAGCTATCTGTTCACTGCCAGTTGGCCCCTTGGACAGTTGCTGGCAGGTGCCAGGCGAACGCTCGGTTCGCCTTTTTTGGTGGAGCATGGGCTCACCCTGACCCTCATTGTTTCGATGAAAGACAAGGGTCAAACCAGGCTTGATAACATGCAGGCTGCTCTGGGCTGGAAGGGGAGATTTAGGTGAACAAGGAAGGAGGGAGGGCATTTTTCCCCCCGGCTCAGCTCAAGCAGGCCAGGGACTCGGAGAGGTCAGATCAGAATGGGTCAATTCTGGTCCTCTAGTGTCAGAGTAAGGGGGTGAGGAGGGGAAGAAGGGGAGAGAGGGAATGACTTCTTGACCTGACGCTCTAACTCAGTGACAGGAGAACCTCCCTTATTTAGGTTGCACGGATTAGGAGGTAAGTTAGAGAGATGAAAATGAAGAGAAAGAAGAAAGGAGTGCAGACAGGGAAAAGAGATGGAGAGGGAAAATAGAGAGGAGAGAGAGAGAGAGAGAGAGAGAGAGAGAGAGAGAGAGAGAGAGAGAGAGAGAGAGAGGAGAGGAGAGAATTAAGCACAGGATGATGAGCTTGTAGATCCATGTCTAGCCCCCTCCTCGCCTAAACATCAACCCACTCCCCACCTTTCTCCATCCGGGGTCCAATAGAGTTTTCCGAAACAATCCTGTCCCTACCTGGCCCGAGACAAGCCAGGTAGCTCTGGGGACGAGGTTGGGCCCGCTGGCTAATGGGTCCCCTGAACCCACACGGAACTAGTTTTGAACCCCCCACCCCTAGAGTGTAGCTCCTCTCTCACTCTCTCACTCTGCTTTCTTCTCCAAGCCCCCAGGGTGGAGTGAGCTAGGGACGAAGAGGTCAAGGTTCCTGCCTCGTTTATGTAGCCGGCGGGGTCAGGGGGAGCCGCCAAGGGGAGGGGAGCTCCGGCTCCGGCTCTGGTTTGAGGCTGGGAGGTGGGGTTCAATATGAGGAGTTAATATGTATGGGGAGGGGGGTCGTCCTCTTTCTTGGGTGACTGATGGCGACGGGGCTGCCCTGGAAGAGAAGAGGGAGGGAAAGAGGGAGAGGAGGGCTTAAGGACTCCGAGAAAAGGGCTATCCCGCCACAGCTTCAGGTACATCAAGGTCTCCCACCCCTCCAACCCACTCCCCCAAAGTCTCAAGTCCTGCTCTTCCTCTCCTCCCCTACACAGGCTCTGCCTCGGAAGTTGCCGCCCAGCGGGCTGGCCACCTCCCCCTCCTCCTCCCCTTGTGTCGTCCCCCACCCCCCAGCCCCACTGGTTTCCAACCGAGAGAGACAAGCGGCAGGGAAAGCAGGGAGAGGTGGCTGCTCGAGCTCCTCCTCCCAGAGCCCGCCGCCGCCGCCTCTGCCGCTGCCTCGGACTTCGTGTCCCGCCTCCCAGTGCAAGCCCTGGAGGGTCTCGATCCGGGCTTGTCTGGGTTTCGGAGCTGGTCTCTCTGTCTCTTTGCGCGTCTCTTTGGGTTCCGGCTCTTTCTCTGGCTCTCGCTGGAGCCTCCTGTCGTCTCCCTTCACCTTCCGAGCTCCCTGAGCTCTCGAGTTTCCTGCGATGTGAATCCTGCTGGCATCGGGGCGGCCTCGGGCTTCCTTGAACTGCGCCCACCTCTGGGTGCGAGCACGGGAGGCGTTTCGGAGTCGCTTCCTCTCAGTCTGGGCAAGTGCTAGGAACCCACCCACCTCTGCTGAGGCATGGAGGCGAAGCGCCCGCCGGGGGACCTCCGGCCCGCCACCCGGCCCCAACCTTTGTAGCTCTATTCTACATGGAGCCTTCCTGGAGAGGGACCCGGTCGCCTTCCCACTCTGCTCGGTGCGGTACGTGTTAGGGCGCCTGCCTGCCTGCCTGCCTCCCTCCTCTCCTCTTCCCCTCTGCTCTGTCCTCCCCCCCCCCCCCCCCCAGCCTTCTCCGTCCTCCTCTGTCCTCTCCTCCTGCCCATCCCTCCCTTCTACTCGGTAGATTGGGACGGAGAAGGGAGGAAAGAGGAAAGGGAAGTGGAGAGAGGAAAGAACAAATATCTGGGGCGCCCCTCAGCTCCTCCACCCCTTTCCAGAGCTGCGCCAGAAGTTAGCGACCGGTGTTTATCTTTGATTGAGAAAGTGGATGCTGAACCTGTGTGTGATATGTGTTATGTTGTGGGGTGTGTGTGTGTGTGTGTGTGTGTGTGTGTGTGTGTGTGTGTGAGAAAGAAGGAGGGAGGGGTCGTGTGTGCACACTGATTTTTCCACATATTTCTGTATGCAAATCTCACGACCTCCACCCCCCCCCCCCCCAACACGTCTGGAGAAGCTGGTGCTTCTCTCTCTCTCTCTCTCTCTCTCTCTCTCTCTCTCTCTCTCTCTCTCTCTCTCTCTCTCCCCCCCTCCCTCTCACTTCTCCACTTTCCTTTCCTCCCCCTCTCTCCTCCTCTCCCCTGTCCCCCTGTTCCCCCCCCCCCCCCGACCGGTCTCTCGGCTGCTGTGTGCGTGGAGAGGGACTGGCTGGGCTGCTGGGGAGCCAGCAGCCGCCTTGAGTCCGAGTCGCCCTGCTTGCTATAAAGCAGAAAGGAAGGCACGTTGGAGGCCAGTGGGACTCCCAGCTCGAGCCCAGTACGCACGCCACGGATCTCGGCGCTCAGCGCTCGGTGGTCTCCAGCCTTCAGCTGCCCCCGGGGCGGTGGGCCAGGAGCGCAGGGCGCCAGGGACTCTCACAGCCCCTCAGCCGCGGTCACTGGCTCTGTCCTAGGGCGGGCGCCGGTTTGACCGGCTTTTCTGAGTTCTTTCTCTTTCTTGGGGGTTCCGCTGTTTTGGCCCGCCGTGCCCCAGTGTCTGCCTCTCCTTGTCTCCTTGTCGGCCGGGCTAACCTTGCCGGGTGGTCATGGGTCCTATCATTTCGTTTTTGTTTAGGCTGGTAAGAGCTCTCCTTCCTCTGTGAAGTGGTCGTCAGGGGGATCTATGTTCTTGAGGGAACAGAGACTCAGCGCAGGCGAAGGCGAGGAAGTTTGAGACGCGGGAGGATGCAGGCTGCGTATTGGTACGTCCTTCTCCTCTGGCAGCCGACTCTCTACCTGGTGAGTTTTGCTGTCTCGGCTCGTCTGACATTCAACTGAATGAAAAGGAAGCGCCCAGGACCAGAAGGATGGGGATCGGGGCCTGGAGGCAGGGAGAGAGATACTTCGCGGGGCGGCTTCTGAGACCTAGGTGGGGAGGGGGATTCGTTGGGAACAGAGGAGAAGTTGGCCGCCTGCCTCTGGCTCCATTTTCAGTGGGGTCCCTCACCCCTTCCCCCATCCTTCCCGCGGGTTTTCTTGGGCTTCGAAGGAGCCTGCTAAAAGGGTCCTGAACCCCATCTGTCCAGATGCAGAGGGAAAGGATGAGGTGTGTGTGTGTGTGTGTGTGTGTGTGCGCGCGAGCGCTTTATTGCGCACGCTTGTGTATATGTGCTTTCCCTGAGGGGAGACAGGGCGGGTTCTGACGGAGAGGGGTCACAGAGGGGACAGTAGGCTCGGGGAGTTTGTGGCACAGGTAACAAATGGGAGGATACAGAGACCTTGCGCCTGGCTGGTGACTTTGAAAGTTCTCCAGCGGGAATGAGGAGGGGGCAGGTAACTCTCAGAGTTGTAGGGCTCGCCTAGGATGAGTGTGCGTACAAGACAGGGTCACCCGCAAACGCTTCAGGCTTTTATTCGACCGCTCACATTACCCAGAAACCAAGGCTGAAAGTCTCTTCTCTCTGTTCCCCATTCCGTGACTAAAGACCCCCTTCCTCTCCTCCACTCTTTCGGGAGGTCCCTCATCCTGGCACCCGCGCGAGGGACATGTCTGGCCGCTTCCACAGGTCTTGGCAGAGGCTCATTCCTTCTACAGCCTCGGCAGCTGCGTGCTGCACTCCTCTTTCTGGTCGTCTATCAGTCTGCCAGTGCATTGGATTCTGTGGGACCTCGACTCATAGAAGGAGGCTCAACAGAGCTCAGTCCTTGCTGTATTGGTCATGGACTGGCTGGCTTCTGAACGGCTATCCTTATCTCTAAGGGTAGTGATGTCCAGGCACAGGCCTGGTTAGGAGGAACCCTTAGGGTCCCTCTGACCTGGGTCTAGTGATAGTGGGGACCCCCTGTTCAGGCCAGGACAGCCCAGCTTCTGGATCAGGGGCATCATCTGGGTCAGTGGCCCGAGGAAGACATAGAGATGAGGCCAGTTCTCTGGGATTAGGGAGAGAGGATAGAAGAAAGAAGAGGAGAAAGAGGAGGAATAGGAGGAGGAGGACAGAGAGACAGACACAGAAAGACAGAAAAACAGAAACAGAGAAAAACAGAAACAGAGAGAGACAGAGAACCCTTCACAGGTAACTAGGGGTGAGAATAACTCCACCCCTCCCCCACCTCCACTTAGGGCCGCATTTTCCTCCTTCTGTGGCGGATCAAGGCCGCCAGAGGGCGCTGCGTGCCAGCCTCTCGGGTTTTGGACACCTCGGGGGCAAACAGGTGAACGTAGGGTGGTCTGTGGGCAAGGGCATCCGAGTTGGCGGCTCCCACTTGCTCCTTGTTAACTCGAAAGCCAAAATGCTCTCGTGCGGCATCTTTTCGAGGCTCCGCCGTTACTAATGTCTCTGCCCCACTCCCTTACTTGTATTAGGCAGTTGGGAATAGAAGGGTGCGTCTGTGGGCGTGGGCATGTGAGGGGGTGTTGGGGGGACAGGGAGTCTTGCAGTGGGAAAGCAGTGATCCTGGAAAGAGGACCCTGAGAGCAAAGACTGTCTACCATGAGAGGGGCAGGACAGGCCCACAAACAGGGTTGGGGGGAAGATACCTGCCATTCCGTGTCCCCGAAGAGTTCCCCGGCCTTCTCGCAGGCAGGGAGGTCGAGAGGCAGGCTGCTAGTCTGAACAGATCTTCTCAGGAAGTAAGACCGGGAGCTCCTTCATGGGGTGGGCTCAGTTTCTTCTTGGTCTTGGCCAGAGGGCCGTCCAGAACCAGACAGAAGACTGCAGCAAGTGTTGGTCAGTGTGTGTTGTGTGTGTGTGTGTGTTGTGTGTGTGTGTTGTGTGTGTATGTGTGTGTGCAAGCGCGTGTGCGCGTGTGCACAGCTGAGGTCTCCCCGCAGTTCGGAGCCCAACAACCCGGCTCCCACTGCTGCCTTCTGAGGCCCCAGTGCCACCTTCCCAGTCTCCTTTAATTGTAAACGGGGAGCTTGGGAGACCCATTCCGGGAGCAAATTAGGCGGATCCAATTACCGCTCACTCACAGACTTCATTACCTGAATGTCTTTTGGCAGCACCGAGAAAAGAGGCGATTTCCCAATTTCTGGAAAACAATCCCCGATGTGAACAATAAAACCACTGCTGCTGGAAGGGGAGGCAGGGACGCAGCCCTCTCCTAGGTGGGGTGTGTGTGTGTGTGTGTGTGTGTGTGTGTGTGTGTGTGTGTGTGTGTAAGTGTATGAGTGTGTTGCAGGGATGGGGTGGGTGGCAGGCTGTCTGACCAACCCTTTTCGCTCCAATCCTTCTGTCTTGTTCCGCCCCTCTGGTTGGGGTTCCGTGGTTCTTGAGAGTTTCAACTTAGAGCCACTGAGATTTCCGGGGAAGAAATTCAACTTTCTTGAATTTTGTAAACAAACAGCGTCAGGCCGTCGGATCGGCGCTGTCCAGAAGATAAGGAAGCCTGCGGCTATCTATCTTCTGGGAGGAAGGGCTTTCTGGTGCTAAAAGACACTAGACAGGCCCTGCCGGCTGGACTTCTGCACTGAGCTTCCCCACCACGACCTCCAGTCCCCCAACGCTCCTCCTGCAGCCTGGGCCCTGGAGGCACCTACCTTTTGGAAGGGCTTGTAGAGGAAGCCTGAAGATTTCTTTTACTCAGGCTCTTTTCAGTTCACCCAAGGAAGATTAGGCATATACCTGTCGGGGAGACCCTGCAGAGAGGCAGTTGAGTTGGGGGCTGTCTGCCTCCATTGCTCCATTCCTGGGCTAACAGATCTGGTTCTAAGGTAGCATTAGAAATTGTGAGGATAGGGATGGATTTACTAAAACATCTGCTTACTGAAGAGAGAGGCCCATGTGTCTAGGGCTAGATTTTCCCCATTGTCCCATAGCCCTTTGCTTTCACCTCGCCACCACCTGGGACCAGCTCTTTGCTGAGCAGCAAGCCTGATTAGTTTCTTGGCTCCTAAATCGACTCTTTGCAGAAGGAATCTTAGAAGGAATTTGAGGTGATGGTTTTCTACTTTTGAAGTACATTTAGGTATAAACAAAAGGACTGTGGTAGGGGTGGGGATAATTAAGGGGAGAACCAGCTGTTAGGAGGGTCCAAGAGAATGGGCTTGCATCTTCCAAGAAAGATTCGTTTTCCCCTGGAAATGAGTCAGAAAAAAGTTCCCAAAGTTCACTTGTAAGACTCATTTGCTAGTAGAACACTTGAGCTCCCAAAGGGGCTGACCATCTGAATACTGCCTGCCAGGGAAGGTAAAAGCATAAGCCGGGTGATCTGACTAGACAAGTGCCCCTGCTCCCGCTGTATTTAGAAGTCTTTTGGGGTGATCCATACACCAGGAGGTCTTGGCTTTGTGAAACCTCCTGGAAAAAAGAGGCAGCAGCATTTCACTCCCTTTTCAGGGCTAGATGCTTTCTAGAACCTTCCCTAGTGACCTAATAGTCATAGCCACCACATGAGATAGATGTTTTTTTTTCCTTTTTCTTGGAGAAAGGGGGTGGAGGGGAGAAGCATGTGTGGTTATTAGCATAGAGAAGTGGACATCTTAACTGGAGTTATTTCTCCCTTGGGCAGGTGGAGAACAACAAGGGACTCATGAGAACATTTCCTTAGAGATGGTGGAGGAATCTAGTTTGGGAGTGAACCCTCTCCAACCTAGAAGTCTGTGAAGCAGCCCCCAACAACACGGACAGAAATGTAACTTGGTTGAAGGGCCTGCAGAAAACGTGCCCCTTGTCACTGAGATAGCTCCGGGATGGGGCATATTCATGCCCCCAGGGAGAAGAATGAGCCCCAGGGGGACCTCCTCTGGCTGGTGAGAACAGGCAAACACCCAGTCAAAATCTCTAGAAATCTGCTTCTAATCTGAGTAGAATGGAGCTTCTGGCAAACCAACGTGGGGAAAGAGCTGAGATTTGGATGAGGCTGTTTACCCAGTGACTTCTCACCAAATGTTATAAGGGATCTTGGAGCCAGTGGAATATTTGTACTTTGAGCTATTGGGAAAGACAATAATTTCATGCTTACTCCTTTATGAACTGCCACGCTACGATCACTGTGGGGAAAAGAGGAAGCTGAGGAAGAGAGAGCAGGATTGGGAGGGGATGGTGAGGGTCACGTCTTTGGGCTGGGTTATTGTAATTTTCAATGACTACAGATTAAACTGTCCCCGGACATTTAAAATGAAATAGGTCTTTTTTTTTTTTTTGTAAAGGGAATGTCTTTGATGGTTTTTTTATTTTTGTCCTTGAAAAGGACAAAAAAGAACTCCCACAGGGCCACAGTTCCTTGTCATCTGCTGATTTCCCTAATAAGGCCAGTTTTCTAAGCCAGACTGAAAAGGTCAGGAGCGCAATGGACAGAGGCGGCAATGCGCTGCCCCTTCACATCTCTGATTTAGGATCTAAGTCCCCCAGCCTTAAGTTCTCATAGCAAATATGGTCTCTGCATGTAGGGTCTGGGTCAAACAATCATCACGTGGAGACCAAATATTTTGCTGTAGGGGGTGTGGAGGAGAAGGAATCAGATAGGAACCCCAGGGCTTCAGCCGGCCAAACCTGGCCGGGGTCCCTTAGAAGAGAAGGCTTTCATTTGGAGCCTGGCCTTCTCCTCTCCAAAGTGATGGCTTAGGGGAAGGTCCCGAGGCTTTGGGAGAAAAGTAAGTGGTTCGGTTGTTGCTAAGCCATCCTGAACTGCTTTTTTTTCTACTGGAAAAATCCATTAAGTTCGTGGCCTTAGTCTCCGTGCTGGTTTGATTCCTATTTGGCTTTGAATTTTTGACGGCGATTTCCACCTTAATGAAAGTGTTGTCGTGGTGAAAAATAGATCAGGTGGCAGGGAAGGAAATCGGCTGATTTTTGTGATATGGGCCCGTGGCCTACTTTTCTACCTGAGGGGAGATTTTCTGCAGACCATAGAAATTGACAGCATTGTCCAGTAATAACAACTGTCTACAGTATTTTCCAAAAGGCACTTTTGTGATGAAAGCATTTGGGTATTGCTTTGTCAAATAAGCAATTTTCTGTCTTTTGCGTCTTCGATTTTAAAGGAGAGGGAGAAAGGGAAGACAGAATCTTTCAAGGTACATACACCAGAAGGGCGTGGTATTCAGTTCTCTCAGTTTCAAAATATTTGGGGACTCTTGGATGCTTAATAAGAATTAATTCTCTTGAAGGGATCTCCTTTTGAACTCCTCCCTCCCTACTTCCCCTTCCCTCTCTTTTTGGAATGGGGTCTATTTTGTTGTCAGCTCTGCTCAAGCTAAGGTACTTGTAGATTTTCTTACAGTTTGCTTAGTAGTTTTGTAAAGAGGTTGAATCTGTGCCTGGATTTCTTGACACCATCTGGAAAGGTGCGTGTGTGTATGTGTGTGTGAGAGAGAGAGAAAGAGAGAGAGAGAGAGAGAGAGAGAGAGAGAGAGAGAGAGAGAGAGAGAGAGAGAGAGAGAGAGAGAGATCGAGCGTGTGTGAGCGCGTGTGCTGTGCACTTATTGGCTCAAGGAGGGCTTTGGAACGCTCCACTTCCACGTTTTCAGGAGAAGGCAGCTCGCCTAGATTCAATTCATAAAGATGCCCGGAGGTAGCCAACTCCCCGACTTGTAGTTATCCATTTTAAGCACGATAATGACCTAGTTGGTCTCTTCAAGCGCCATTTTAATGAATAAAAAGAAAACTCTCCGATCCTGTTCATCCCGGAGGGGGAGTGCCCCGGGGAACCTCCTAAGATTGCTCGCTGGTCTCCCCTCTCTGGTTCTGCCCTCCTGATCCCCGGCTGCCCGCGCCAGGGCCCGCGCATGGTTTGTGTCAAGTCGCTGTCGTGATTTATCAGGTCCCCACGAGCTCTTTCTGTAAGTCAGCATTAAACAAGCTCTCGGGTGCTTTGTAAACACGACGCTCGCGTTTTTATGCGGCAGATTGGCATGTTGACGACTCCGCTTGAAGGAATGTGACAATAAAGAGAAAAACCAAAGCTTGGCAAGCACTTAATCAAGGATAAAAAGGCTCCGCTGTAAGGATGTCACTCAATTTATAGTGAAAGTCGAATGAATTACGTTTAATGAAAGTGCTCCCCAGATGAATATTACCGGCAATTTCCGGAGTTGGCTCTGTCAGGCTGATAGGAGAAAATGCCAGGCCCTAGCTGAAAAGATCGCCAATATCAATTGCTGTCTATACCATTCTATGGCAGGGCGGAGGAGCCCTCTGGGATGAGACCTGGACTGGCAGACTTCCAAGGCGGGACCAGACTTGGTGCTCCTGCTCTGGCCCCGGAACAGTCTGGAGGCGGGAAGGATAGACTGAGGGAGGGACAGGTTCGAATGGAAGGATCGAGGGACAGTGAGAAACATGGGAAGGAGAGTGGAGGAAGGAAGGGGAGACTGAGCAACTGACGACTCGTGGGGTTTGGGGAAGGAGAGAAAGAAGTCCGGGACTAGGGGCCAAGGCTTCCCCAGTTTGGCACTGGCCTTCGCCCTCTCCCGGACTCTGGCTGTGAACATAAGCACAGTGTCTGTAAACAAGTGCCAGAAGTTTCTTTCACGTTGGAGGCACTGGCTCAGGAAACCTCAGGGATCTTCTTCAGAGAAAGTTCAGCAGCAGCAGAGAAAGTTCAATAGGCTTGTGGGGTTCACAGAAAGGTGCACCTCTTCTATGGGGTTTCTGGGAGTTCTGCTCATGAAAGGAATGCTCATGAGAGGAATATTCATTCACCCAGAGTTACCTCAGTGCTCCTTTTCAGTTCCACTTTGTCAGCCCTGACCGATATCCTTCCCAAACCCCTATTCGCCCTCCTTCTACACCCTGAACCCGAGACTATTTTGAAACACAGACACTTTAAATTAAGATGGGGAGAGAGAGAGAGTGGTAAGTGGGGCAAAGGAGAGAGAGGGAGAGGGAAAAGGAGAGAGAATAAAGGAGAGGGAGAGAAAGGAGAGGGAGAGAGGGAGGGAAGAAAGAAGAAGGGAGATAGAGAAAGAGGGAGGGAAGGAAGAAGGGGGGGAGAGAGACAGAGATAGAGAGAGAGGGAGAGAGAGAATGACTTCCTCTTTTGTATTTATTTTTTCACAATCAGTCAAATCGCCACTTAGTCAAGCACAGTGTTTCCTTAGAAACCAGCTCCTCCTTTCGCCTCTCTGTTCTGGGTTTTGCACCGTCCTCCTTCCATTCCTTTCTTCTTCCTTTCTTCCTTCGCCCTGGGCTACCCAGGCCACGGTTTGCCTTTCACTCCTCTCCACTCCAATTTCTACCGCAGGCTTCTCACAGACAGGGACTGGAAAGATATTGTCTGGAGAGCCAAGGCAGGGGGAGAATCTCAAGACCCAGAGCGGGGTCTCAGTGTTTTGTGTACATACCACTGAAAGAAGAGACTGAGAGACTAGACACTCCATCTCAATCCTTACTAAAGCCTTAAAGCTATCTTTAAACCTTCTGGTAAAGTTGGGGAGGAGGGAGGCTTTCTTAGGGGCAAGATGAAGCCATTTGACTAGCAAATGCTCGTCTCCCGGCTCAGTCATTGAATATTCAGAGAATCGGAGACTCAACCACCTCCTCTACGGGCGGACGCGCTTAACAACTGGCTTGCCCGACATATTTACTTCTGGGATCCCACAACGTCTGCCTAAGTTTGAGGGAAGGTTTACAAAAAGGCTTGCCCCTCATCGCCTCCCTAGGAGCCTCTTCCAGGTTCACTTTTGGCAGCTGATAATGCAAAGGAGTCTGGTTCTCTCCTGAAACTGCCGTGGCTTATATGATGTATAAAGTTCTGGGAGCCCAGGTTGAGACCAGATAACCAGCGGCGTCGCGCCGCCAGCTCCTTCCCGGCAGGATGAAGCTAGGGTGCACTGCACACTGGCACTCTTTCAACACCGTGGACAGCGCACCACCCCTGGCTTGGCACTTTCCTCTTAATCTTGCTCGGCTTCTGACTCCAACCTCTGGATGCCTAGTAGGACACAGTAGCAATCGGGGTTGGGGAATCGCTCTTTCGGCACTACTCACAAAGCCATTTCTGGCGTTTCAGCTTCCCCTGTCCACCCAGTGCCTCTGACTCCGCGGTATTCCTCGGAATGTGGGAGTCGGATATAGTCACAGTCTGGCTCTTTCGGAACAGCAGGAAGCGCCGCATTTCTAGTTCTGCATTTCTTTCCTAGTCTTTCCCGAACCTCGATTCCTTTCTAGTTCCTGAAATATTGGGAATCAGGACCTGGGGTCCTGGCAGAGCCTGACCTTTTATGCAGACCTCGGACAGTGCTACGCTCCTTAGTTTCTTCAGTGGCCAGGGACTGACTCCCGGAAAACCACAGTCAGACACAAGCGCCGTCTGTGGGAGGACCGAAGGGAAGGTTGCTTTCCTCTCACGGCAGCGGTTAAAACCACATTTTTTTGGAGAGTCCCACGGAAGGACAGCTCCCCTGAGCGTCTCACTTGGTGCAACCTGCCCCTTAGCTTTCTCTCTCCCCCACCTCTCCGAACCCCCCCCCCCCCCCCTTCCGCCTCCGGCCTCTCTATAGACTGGGTTCTGACAAAGCAGCTTTACCCTGGCTGCTCAAATCCCCGGTTATTCCAGGGCCTCTGTCCCTCCCGGACGCACAAGGTGGTTGTTTTCAGTCGAGGCCGCGAACTCATCACTTCTTTGCCCTCAACATCTTCGGTCCTCTTGTTCCCCACCTCCCCTCTCTGGGCAAGGCTGGCCCCTGATCCTTTCCTCCTCGGACCCAGCCAGGCTTTACGACCCCCCACCTCCTTGTCAGCTCAGGGACTGAGCTAGCTTGGAGGTGAGGCTCTCCAAGGGTCCCCAGGCGATCTCCTGCCTCCAGCCTCCTGGGGAAAGGAACGAGAGCGAGAAAGAAAAAGTCCCGTACTAATTATTATGAATTTCACAAAGGGCAGCGATTATTCACGAAGAGTCGGGGAAACCTCTGCACCGGCTAGAAAAATCGATCCCCTAGCTATCGGAAGTGCCCAGCTCCCTGTTAATGTAGACAGATGGGGGCACAGCCCTCATTATTCCCTGTGGGTTTACGGCCTCCGCAGGGAGCTAAGGCAAACTCGATTTTATTTATCATCATTAGATCTGAGGAACGAGTCGGGGGGCGGTCAACTAACACACACTGCCCGCCAGACCTGCCTCCTCCCCCACAGTTCCTCTCATCATTCCCTGGGCTCCGATTCTTGAGGACCACAGCCCAGTGACTTCCTGCCACCCCCTACCTCCTGGCCCCTGCCTTCTGAGTCTCTGCCTCAGTGGCTTCAGAATCAGGAGAAAGGGATTCCAGGAGCAGATCAAGGGATTCGCTTTAGGAAGCCAGAGGGCAATATGTGGGCCCAAAGCTAGGTGGCCTGAGGGGTCTGCCCACCGTCCTCAGGACTCGAAACAAGTAACTACCATTGATCTGCACTCCTGCTGCTCGCTGTTTTCCTTGCGCTCCAAAGCTCGGATAAATGTGTATTTGGCAGGTTGTAGTCAATAAAGGCAGTATTTGGCGACAAAAGCCTGAGCTGAGGGATTCCAGCAGATCAGAACAGGAGAGGAGCCAAAGCAGAAAGGCAATGAGCAGGAAAAATCAGAGGCAAAGTCTCCCTTCTCCCCTTTTTATTTGTTCAGTTAGATTTCCAGTCTCCTGGGTGTGTGTGTGGTGGGAAGGGTTACTGTAGAGTTTAGATATGCCTCCTCATTCCCTAGGCTAAAGCCTGGAGCTCTCCATCTTGTGGCTGGCCTCTCTCCCCATTCAGTTCTGAGAGAGAGAGAGAGAGAGAGAGAGAGAGAGAGAGAGAGAGAGAGAGAGAGAGAGAGAGAGAGAGAGAGAGAGAGAGAGAGAGAGAGAGAGATTTCTAGTATTTTCTCTAGCCCGGTTCATCCTGAGTTGAATCAGGTGTCTCACTCCATTAGGCTAGACTTTCCTTTACTCTTTTCCCCTTTGCAAAATACTCTCCCCAACCGGATCCTGGTGCTGCTGCTTCATTCTAGCGGTGAGCTCCCTTCTGCCCTCCCTCAGGCCTGTTGAGTGATGTCTTTGGGAGCTTCAAGTGTGTGGAGGAACACACATTCCTTGGGGGAGGCTGCCCTCACTTTTTCCCAGGATACTCAGTACACCTCAGATCTAGTCCCATTCTTATTTAAGGTTAGATCAGGATATGTTTCCTGAAGGCAGTTTTCTTCTCATCTTTGTTGGAGAGTATCTGAGCTGCCTTAGCTAAGCAGGCAAGAGAAAGCTGCTTTTTAGAGAGTGTTCAGGAACTGAAAGCATCCTCTTTTGGGGCTTTTTCCTAACACTGTAGGCTGTTCTGAAGTATCAACTTCAATAGTGATTAGAGGAAAACAAATGGTAGAGACAGAAGCAAAGCAGAGGAACTTTGGAAATGATAAATGACAACAGACATGCATCTGCTTGCTTCTGCAGGCGACCCAACCTTTCCAGCTGATTTTGAACCATCCCTCTGTTTTATTTTTAATGTCAGGGAAACTTGCCAACACAATGGTCAAAGAGCAAGGAACCACCAAAATCATTCCTTTCCCTTGCTCCCTTTAGAGGGGTTGTCATTAGAGTTCATTTGTTTTCTGTAGCCTACCTTCAATGGGAGGGCTGGTCATTTAATTCCTGTAATGCACTGATGAAGATAATTCAAAGAACTTCTATTGAGGTCTCACTGGTTTTATTTTATTTTTCAAAGAAATGTCTTTTTGGTTTATCCTTCTAGCATAATAACTCCTGTGTAAAAAAAAAAAAGGCTTGGACTAGATGATGTCTAAGGTCCCTTCTGGTTCTGACATTCCATGTTGTCTTCTAAGATTCCATGGCATTATGGTGTCCAAGGTAAAGGAACATGGCTGCAGTCTGACCTTAGTTCTTGCCTCCAGGAGGAGAAGGATTGCATAGAAGGTAGAGGGACATTTATAAACCCAGACTGACCTACAAGCATAAAAGACCAGTGTCTCCATTAGCAGGATTCTGCAAAAAGCTGCCTTGAATACATCTATCTCAGCAGAAAGAGGTAGCTAGAAATATGGTACAATCCTTTCCCCTTTTCTCTCCTCCCCTCCCCTCCCTTGCCTTCTCTTTCCCCTTCTCTTTTATTCTCCACATGCTAGCAATGTAAGATGTAGCGCTGGTCAAAAGATTGATGAAATTAGGCTGATGCAAATGTTGGCAAATAAGAGTTTTATTAACAATTAAAATGCAGCGAGAGAGACTGAGACAGAGGCTCCTGCTACTTGATGTGTCATTGCCTTAGCGATGGTGAATATGGAAACTTCTGGGGTAAGTTTTTTTTCTGGTTTGTAAAAATTGTTGCCCAGTGATAAAAAACACCTTTTTCCAGTCTCTTTGTTTCTCCACCTGCACTTGGATCTAGGGAATCCCAAGAAAGGGAGGAAAAGGATAATATTCCCCAAATGCCAGGCTTAGGAAGTGCTGCCTTGTGACAGCACAAAGCTCTGGTTGCTGCCTCTGCCTTTGCTCTGGACCTGAGTTCTATGTCATGCATCTGTGGTTTTCACTCAGTACAGGATATAGGAAGGGGATTGTGGCCCCAAAGATAGGAGTGGTTGGACAATAATCACAGAGGTAACTGCTTACTGCTCCTTGCCCAGGAGGTTCTCTGTCTGAACTTGCTAATAGAACTCCCCCCCCCCCTTTTAGCTCCCTTGTAACAGAATGTGGTTGGGGCCCACAGGTATATAAACCAGCTTGTATAAAATTAATGGACTGCTTTACATCTGCAGTCTCATTTTCATTGTGAGAAGTCCTTGAAAAATATTGCATCTCCTTAAAGCAGGAAGAATATAAAGTCAAGTTAGGTGCACAATCAATAGTTGGAAATGACAGAAGATATCAGCTTGTGTCTCAAGCCCGTTTGACAGTGAAATGGAAATTTATAGTCAGTCTTTGTGCTTTGGCCAGCTGCTCAGTCTTTGTTTCTACAATTGTTTCTTTTAAGGCTACTTGTCTGTTGGGGAGCCAATGGTAAGAATTCCAGGGTTATCTACTGTAGAGGAAAGCTGCACATGTGGGCCTGACAGATACATTGGGCTCCAGATGAGGTCATGAGCAAGAAGGTCTACAGCAAACCTGACCACTCAGTTTCATCATCTAGTCTGAAGATGGAAAATCTCTCTTCAGTAATTCTTTAGTATCACACAGTGCTGCTGGGAGCAGAGATCATTTGTAAGGAGCAAAAAGACAGAAGCTTTTCATTATGGTAGATGCAAGAAATGTGGACTACTTGATGGAGGTTCATAGGGATGAAAAGGCATCTGACCCTTTGTGCTTTCTCCGAGCAGATTACATCGACAACCATGAAGCTGTTCCGTTGTGCCCTCAGTCTGAAGCCCATCCCTTGTGGCATACTGTCTCCACTTTCTCAGTTCCCCAGTTCTGAGTCTCTGTGAAATGGCACAGCTCCTCCAATGTACTTTCCTGTGTGTGTTACATTACACTTTAAAAACTATGAAGTCTTTGGAATGAGCTGGAGAGGAGGAAGGCAAAAAACCTTCTCTTGGTGGCCCTTCCCAAGTGTGCTTACTTTCTTCAATTATTAGATTTACTAGAATATTCACATGTTGCTTAAACCTTTCTCTGCGAGATCCTCACGGTCCAAGTGGACAGTGACCTGTCTTAGGAGTTTGGTGCAGACACAAAGGGGCCCTCTCAGTTGTTCATAGTCAAACCTTGAAATCACAGGATAAATTGTACTTGATTTTGTCTACATTCTAATGGCTGGGAGGAGGAGAGGGATAAATGAAAATGTCATAATGAATCCCAGATTTGAGCCTGAAGCTTCTTTGCAGAGGGCTGAGTGGTTGGGATTCGCTGTGGCTCAGAAGTGGTTCTCAGGCTCAGGGAATGAGGTATTGCCTATAACCCTTGAGAGGAACAGTTCTCCTTGGGCCATTCATTCTAGAATTTCACAGCATCAGGGTTCCATCACTTATAATCTTACAAAGAAAGATCCCCTCATCTCTGTCTTCTTTTCTCCCTAATCCCCCATCTTGCAGTCAATTATTTATCTAATCAGTGCCGTATTCCTCTGTTTTTATATTTCCAGTTTAACTACTATGAATGCAGAGGTCTCATGAGACACAGCAGACATGTTGACTATTTCATCAGAATATATAGTTGAATGATATTCATGCTTAATTGTTTTTATTGGTTTGCATTTAACAGGATAGGCTTGATAATCAGATTGCTGTAAGAGTTGGTCTGTGGCTGAACACATGGCTAAATGGAGACCTGGTGTTGTCAGATAAGCCGAGGCACATTTTTAGTTTTTGAGGGCAGGAGAAATGCTCCCAAGTGGAGAAATGTGAAAAGTGCCTCAGATGTCACTGGATGTTTGCACCCTTGGGAGTAAGTGGCTCTGTAATTGGCTAGTTTGTGTGTGTCCAGTTACAAATCTGCCACTAAGATCAAGTTGTCTTATTTTTAGCATTGCTTCAAAAGAATAGTAAATAGAGAGAGAAGCCAGGAAGATGGATGGCTAAAGATTATGGGAAGTACCAGGAAAAGGCTAGCACCTATCTAGGCAGCATGAACTTAGGGCCAGGGAAGATTCTGCTGTTCCCACTCCATCCCACTGAAATGGAGTTAAAATCAGAAGTAACCTGGAGAAGAAGAAAAAATAGGTTGCTCAAGCCCCGGGTGAACACCTGAACAAAGGAGAAGGGGTCCCTCTTCCCCACAATGATGGTCAATGGCGTCTCTCACTTCTGCTTTCAGGGAAGCTGGTGGGACAGTTAGTTGTAATTTTCTGGACCAAAGGTGCAAATCAGAGGCAAAGCACCATTGTTGGCTGAAGCCAGGTTTCTGCTCCAGATGCAGTGAGCACATTCCTGAACACTGGATCGTTCTGCTCGGGGGCACCAATACCTTGTGTTTTCCTTCTGCAGCTGACTAACTGCTGCGGAGTAACCATGCCCAGCCAAGAGGGCCATATGCATTTCATCTGGCCCTAGTTCATTGTTGTTCTGGCAAAGGGAGAACTGTCCTTTCCAGAATCGATGAGCAAAGATAATTTGAGATGAATGGCCACCAGACCCCTAACTGAACCTTATCTACAAAGCAAGAGTCTTGGGGAGGGTTTTTTGGGTTGGCACTCACTGTGGACATTTTTCAGTCTCAATTTAAATATTGATTAAAATGGGCATGGTATTTTTATTTATATGTCTTTCCACAACAGTTAATTTTTTTTTTAAATGCACAATTAAAATTTCCATTCTCAGGTTCCTTTATTTCCAGTGACCATCTTAGGATACAGTCACAAGGCATTTTCGTTCTTGGAATTAGACATTTGTTATAAACCTAAGAGAGTCCTGGCATTAGCATCCTCTAGGAGTAGTGAATTAAACCATCCTGGCCTAGCCTTTTGCCCCCACTCCGAATTCTCTTCTCAAGATGATCTATCCTCATCTTGATTCAAAAGCTGAAATGGAGGTGAGGGAGTCCCTCAGAGGCAGGCATTGTGAGATCTGGCAGAAACACCCCCTTCTAGGCCTGGCATAGGGCCATACATAGACCATGTCGGTTTTGCACAGAAGCCCTGTGAAGCTTTGGGACCCATGTTTGGGTGGAAGGAACAGTTCTCTCCTCCCTCTGGCTCACCTGGGCATGTGCTAGTTAAGCATCCCAGTTTGTGGAGGAGGGTCACATTCAGCATTCCTTCATTTTCATAGAGGCCCCCATGGTTAGAACGGGTCCAGGTATTGTTTTCTTGGCCATTGCCAACACTACACTTCTCTTCATGGTCAGGGGTGCAGGGCAATGCGTTGGGCACTGCCCATACCTGGCCTAGAAAGTCTTGTTTGGTGCTAAGCTGCCTTCCCAGTAGTTTCATTCTTTCAAATGTGGGTTGGATATTAAAAAGCCTGATGTTGTCTCCAGCTGGTGGCATCTGCAGCATTATCTCTTTATGTAGTTACCTCTATTGACCTAATGGATGGGTCTGTGAACTAGAGAGTGGCTGAGGCCAGGCTACCAACAGGGCACCAGCAAACTTCTCTGGCCTGGCTGAGCCTTCCTGCAAGGAAGAAGGGAGGGGGCCGGAAAGGGGGAGGGGCAGACAGAAGCTCTCCTCTCTCATCTGTACATTGAGAAAGGTCTTAGCTGCAAAGGAATCAAGTCCCACAATCTTTCCAAAGATAGCAACCCTAGAGTCTTGTGGATTAAGGTAACTTAAAATAAAATACAATTGAACAATAATCAATCTAAGCCAGGGGTGGGGAACCTGCAGCTTCAAGGCCACATGTGGCCCTCCAGGTCCTCAAATGCAGCCCTTTGAATCTAAACTTCACAGAACAAGTCCCGTTAATAGAAGGATATATCCTTTTGTTTATTTTAATTTTGCACATAAGTACATCTATTATGTAAGTTATTATGTCGTATATAAACATTATATTTATCATACATATGTTGATACATGCATATGTAAGTGTATACACACACAAGGATCATATTGACACCAGATTCAACTAAACCATTTTGTTAGGATTAAACAAAAAGAGTCCCTTTTTTTGTATTTGACCTCATGAATCAGATCGGAGCAGATTGGGGTTCGGGGATTCACAAGAAATTGGTGCTTGGGAAGGTAGTACATGCATGAACTTTATTATTATGCAGAAGAGCGAACACACACACACACACACACACACACACACACAGCCTGCCCACACCATCTGGCAATACGGACAGACAGAGGTTCAGTCCCACATAGCTCAAGGAGGAGGGAGATGTGCAGTGGCCAAGATCTCAGTCAAAGTACATGCTTGGAGTAGGATCTGAGCAGGGAAACTTTAGACCTTAAAAATGGTTTTGGCTGAGAACAGGTAAGAAATGCCAGATGTGGGACATTCTGAATCCGACCCAGATGGGGTGGGGAAATTCCTGTTATTTTTGGAGACTAGGCTTGGGTGGAGGACTTTCCAGACTCCAGGGACAGACATGACTTAACACTTCTGCAGTCATCCTAGAGTCCCACCCAATTAGAAGCTATGCTGACCTGCTTGACCCAGGGTCAAAATGAGGCAGGACATTAGAAGAGTCCAAGCTGTCTGGCATTGTTTATGTATTTGTGATCATAGGATCACAGTGTAAGGGACTCCATACTGGCTTCCTAACATTAGAACTGCAATATCAGACAATATATTTTAAAGATCATAATGATCACATCTTTTGTAATGTAGTCTTTAGAAAAAACTTGGTTATATATATATATATATGTATGTATGTATGTATGTATGTATGTATGTATGTATGTATAATCAGTCTCTCCCTACTACTACCTGTCATTGAGCATACTAAAAAAAAAAAATAATAAAAAAATTAAGCCTTCTTGACTGAACTGAATAGATGTTTGGCAAAATTGATTCTCTACTTCCTCCTCCCCCAGTGTCTTCTTGAGAGGCAGTGTAGCCTTGTGGAAAGTGCACTAGGTTTATCATGACAGGTACCTGGGTTGGAGTCCCATTTTGCCACTTAACTACTTGTTTGCCCTGGGGCCGCTGACTCCCTTTCTCTGGTCCTCAGTTTCCTAATCTATAATGTGGAAGAGTTAGATATGATGATCTCCAAGGGCCCTTCCCAGCCTAAATCTGTGATTCCATGAGTTGCATTTTAGAGGCTGGGATTAAAGCCATCCCTGGCAGGGTTGGGGAGGGTGAAAAAAGGCAAGCTATTTTTCAGTTATTTCTTAGTGAATTCTGTTGGTTTTAGGGCCTCTTTTTGCTCTTGAAAATGGAAAAAGAGCCTTGGTGTTTCCTTGAGGCGAGTGGAGTGAGCCTGCGCGTTGACAGCTGATGAGAGGAGAATCTGGCTTCATTTCAGTCCTGTACTACACTTGACCTTGGGAGAGCTTAGTAACGCCTTGGGGCAAAAAATTAAATGTTCCATTTTGCAGCAGGATCATCTTTCACCTTTATGTGGATTTAAAATGTAAATAAAATGGCTTCCTGTAAATGGTCTCCATGAAGGTCAGGTTCATGTTCTCTGCAAGAATTCCAAACGCCGTTTGACCCATCACTGTCTCAATAGATTATCATGGCTTCGCTTAGTTTCTAGTAATCTACTTTTTAAGCATTTTATGACCCAATATTTTTATGCCTCGTTCCTAGTTTGTGAAATAAGAAATCAGAAATAAACCTTTCTGTGCTTCGTTGTGGATTTATTTATAGAATGGGCATTCAGCTTAGTCAACTTTGAACTTTTTAAAATGCCAAGCCTTCCCAGAATACATGTTCTCTCTCGTTGTCTGAAATATGGGCCTGCCATACATTAGCAGGAAGAGGAGGTGCTTTAGGAAGGTTTTAAGGTCCCCCTTTCCTTTTAGTTTTGGGGTCCTCTTTATGGATCTTCCCCTGAGAGATGTATGTATGTGAGTGTGTGAGTGTATGTGAGTGTGTGTGTGTGTGTGTGTATGTGTGCATGAGAGAGAGAGAGAGAGAGAGAGAGAGAGAGAGAGAGAGAGAGAGAGAGAGAGAGAGAGAGAGATGCAAAGGGCAGAGAGCACCATTTACCAGTCCTACTTGCTCCCCACACTAGGACAGGACTTTGGCAGGACTGTTTAAATGAGAGGTAAATGGCCCTGTGGAGCCCTGATGCTGAATGTCCCTGTTCCCATGGCTTGTGGCTCCTTGGAAGAATCTTGCCTTCCACTTACAGAGCAAATTTTGGCCCAGCAGTCTCAACAGTAATGGATACATCTCTTTTCTGCCCTCCCTTGAACTGAAAGAGGCCCCTTTTTGAAGTGAAAGTGCCTATCCAGCCTTGAGATGCTCTGCTTGGGTTGACAATTAAGTGACACTTTCAAAATGGAGGTGGGCTCATCAGCATCACCCCTTTAAAAACAAGTCCCAGTGATTGATACTTAATAATCCATGTATTCTCATTAAATGGGCAGAGAGAGGGAAGAGTGTGATGAAAGGATGGAGCCCATGTCTTTCCACTGCAGGATCCAGTAATGAGTGTGATAGGGTTAGAGTTAGGATATCAGGTTCAATTCCTAGCTCTGGTAAGTTGAACTAAACAAAAAAAGGCACCAAATCTGACTTTTGAGAGACTTCCCATTTTAGCACTGGGTTTTTCCCAACTCTAGTAACCCTAGGGCAAGTTCCTTAAATTCTCTAGGCCTCAGTTTCCTCATTTGTCAACTGGGTATGATAATACTTTGTTGGCCAATGAGGTCACAGGATTGCTGGGAAGAAAACATCATGGAAACCCTGAAGGGAGACACAAATGTGAACTGCTGGTGTTTCTGTCCCTTGGTGCCCTGCATGTGGAGCTGGCACCACCATAAGGAGAACCCATGTGTTTATTAATCCAGGACCAAATGATATGCAAAGCACCCAAAAAACTGATACTGTCCCCCAGGAGTAATCTCTGGCTCCACTGTCCCCTTCAAAAGGAAATCATTTCCTTAACAGTCATTCTCTTGGGGATTAGCAGGAGGGGGAAAAGTGAAGCTCTTGTCCCAAGTCAGCACCTCAGCTCAGGAGAAAACCCTTGTCTTTTGTGAGACAGGCAGGCCTTGACTGGCTCAGCTTCTCAGAATGAAAAAGAATTGAGCTATGTGCTGGGCTTGGGAGTTTTGCCTTCACAAACCAGTTGTACACAATTGTTAGGAGGAAATTACTTTCTTATCAATGTCTACCTTTTTGCTGCTTCTTCCAAAAGAGAAGCAAAAGATTCTCCCCTCCCCTTCCACATCCATAGCTGCTGGAAGTTGATCCCTCCTTTGACCTATGAGATGTGAAGTGACTGATCCTTATGTGTCCATACTCATGTTTCTTGGCCAGAGGGATTTCCTAGGGGCCCAAGTCTCTGCCATCCACTTATTTGCCTTCTTTGCTGGCCCTTCCCAAACCTCTCTGAGGGATTATCACTTCCCTGGGGAGCTGTCAGGAATACCTACAATGGCCAGTTCAATGAAAAGTCTTTAGCCAGGATGATACCTTCCTTCCAAAGATTTCCACAGATGTTAAGGATCCTGTTGAGTTTGGGGGCAGTGCTGGGAGTGGAGGTGTGGCTAACTCTATTTTACAGATGGGGAACCTGAGGTACAGAGAATTGTGACTTGTTTAGGCATGATGGGGTAGAGTCCAGAACCACTCTCTCCTGATCACCAAATCAGCTTCTCATCAGAGCTCATTGCTATCCCAGGAAAATGCCAAACTCCTAATTGTGGACAGCTTTGTTACCTTAGGCTTTATTAGGGAAGAATCCAAACAGAGTTCCTAAATGGCCAGGTCCAATGGTTTCTGAGGCCATGAGAGAACCAGCATCTCCCTAGGGAATACCTCGTTGCTGGCAGAGTTTACTTTTGCTTCAGGTATTACTCGTGAATTAAAGCTTGCTTTTGGTTACACTGTTGCTCCCAAGGTTACTGTGGGTTGAGTAATTTCACAGAATCATAGAATTATGGGACTCAGTTCTTTAGAATCAATAGAGGCCACAGGACCTTGGGTTTGACCCAAGTGTCCTTGTCTGCTCAACATGGAACTGACATGATGAATGGAGCTCAGGGGTCAAGGAAACCAAGTTCTTCTCTGAGTGGTGGTGGCTTCTCTTCCAGCCAGATGGAGTGGCAATCTCTGGGCCCCTGAGTCATGGAATGAATCTGGAGATTAGACAGCCCTGCTGGACTGAACTTTTTTCCTAATCTATTTGACTTCCTTGAGATGAAACTATCAGGTGCCAAGGGCATCCTCCCACCAGCCAGTTGGTTGGTCAGTCAGTCATTCCACAAGCATTTCTTAAGTGCTTAATGTGTTAAAGGCAAAAACAGTCCTTATGATCGAAGTGCTTATATCCCAATTGTGACAATAATACTCAAAATCAAGCAACTATGTACACATATAACACATATGTATGTATATGTATTCATATCTGTCTTCTCTCTCTCTCCATACATACATACATACATACATACATACATACATACATACATACATACAGAATAGTTCTGGGGCTTCAGATATTGCCTGGTCTTGGTTAACCACCACAAAATGGAAAAAGATCCCCAAGTTGAACTAAATAAAAAAGTCTCAAATCTGAGAGTTGGGAGACTTTCCATTTCAGCAATGGGCTTTCCCCCTAAGACTTGGCAAAGCCAACATGATGGACTACTCTCAGCTCTGCTCTCCTTTTTCCTTAGCTCAGTCATATGTTTGTGCATCATTTTCCCTTTCTTTCAATACTCCTACAAACCAGCTCTGTTCTCACCTGGCAGCAAGGACCACCTTTACCCTGGCTGTGTTTGTATTTCTTGTGTCTCAGTATTGGATCTCAAAGTCCCTCAACCCCACAAAGACCGGGGAAGCATTTACGTCCACCAGGGGGTAGTAGTTCCCCGGGATGTTGCTTCTACAAACCACCTTCCCCAGGTATCTGTACTGTTTCTCTTCAATGTGCCTGCTCAGATTTGGCTCATCGTCCTCATTAGCATGAAAGTTACTCAAAGGCAACGGATGCTTGATCTTTTCCTTTGTGTCCCTGGCACATTTGAAGCTCTTAACTAATGCTGACTCATTGATGGCTGCTGCTGCTTCTGGGGCAGGTGGGAAACCTTCTATTTTTCTCCCAAACAATTTCTTAGGCATTAAGGCCTTTTTGCCCCTTCTTTTTTGACTTCTTATCATTTTAACAAACATGGGTGCCTGGAGATAGACTGATGCCTGTTTTCTTCTTGTGTCATTTATTTCTTTATCTCTTTTTATTATTTTATTTGTTTTCAGTGTTCTACAATCATGTTCATATAACTTAGATTCTTTCCCCCTTCCTCCCTCTCCTTTCCCCCCACCTCCCCCTCCCTCCCTCAGACAGCATAGAATTTTATATAGGTTCTACGCACACATTCCTATTAAATACATTTTCACTTTAGTTATGTTGCATAGAAGAATTAAAATGAATGGGAGAAATCATAAAACAAACCAAAATGTAATAGAAAAGAAAATGATCTGCTCCATTCTGTGATGGAATTCTATAGTTCTTTCTCTGGATGTGGAAGGTATTTTGCCTTAAGAGACCGTAGGGAGTTTTTTAAGTCCTTGTATTGCAATGAAGAACTAAGTCTACCAGAAAAAAATCCTCGCACACTGTGGTTGTTGCTGTGTACAAAGTTCTCCTGGTTCTGCTCCTTTCATTCAGCAGCAGTTCATATAAGTCTTTCCAGGCCTCTCTGAAGTCTTCATGTTCATTGTTTCTTATAGCACAATAGTATTCCATTATATTCATATACCACAATTTATTCAGCCATTCCCCAGTTGATGGGCATCCCCTTGATTTCCAGTTTTTGTCCATCACAAAGAGAGCTGCTGTAAACATTTTTGTACATGTAGGACCCTTTCCCATTTTTATGATCTCTTGGGAATACAGACCTAGAAGGAATATTTCTGGGTCAAAGGGTATGTACATTTTTGTAGCCCTTTGGCATAGTTCCAAATTGCTCTCCAGAATGATTGGATCAGCTCACAACTCCACCAAAAATGAATTTAGTGTTCCAACACTCCCACATGCTCTCCAACATTTATCATCTTCCTGTTTTGTCATGTTAGCCAATCTGATAAGTGTGATGTGGTACCTCAGAGTTGCTTTGATTTGCATCTCTCTAATCAATAGTGATTTAGAGCATTTTTTCATATGACTATAGATAACTTTAATTTCTTCCTCTGAAAACTGCCTCTTCATATCCTTTGACCATTCATCAATTAGGGAATGACTTGTATTCTTATACATTGTGTGTCATTTATTTCTTAAATGATTTCAGGGTTTTCCTGAATTTGGTTGGCAGTTCTGATGGCAGAAGGATACTAATGAGGAATCTGGAAAGCAAGTGTAGGAAAAAACCTCCCTTCTGATAGGAGTGACACCTGTTAGCGGAGTAGTGACCAGGAATGCTGGGTTTTGGTAAGGCAGAGGTAGGAGGGAAAATCTCTAAAACAAATCAGTTGGTATTTATTAAATTCCTCCTATTAATGAGACAATATAAGTAAGCACTTTATAAATCTTTAGTCTCTATATAAGTTTCAGGTCATGTGGAACAGCCAGAGAAATTGCATCTTTGTCCCCAAATGGCCAAATTTATTCCTCTCTCTCCCTTCCCCTTCCCCACCTCTTTGCTACATCTTCTGACCTCTATCTTCCCAACAGCCCCCAAGCCTGGGCCCACCACCCATTACTATTTTCCCTTACAAATATCCCTACTACTGGTCTCTCTCTTGTCCCATCTATCCTTCACACATCTGTCAAAGTATTCTCCATCCATGGACACAATAAGACCTCCACTGCCTGGGCACAGAGCATGGGGTGAGTCTTGGCAAACCTTAAAGAGCCCTAGACCTTTGGGTTCACGTTCACATGCTGAGTCTTCTTATAAGCCTCTTCCATTCCCTCAGTTAACAGCACGTCTTCTTCCTCAGGCTCTTCCGTAACCTTTTCCACTGGATCATCGAATTTCCCTATGATACTCCCTTCCCTAGGCAGGCAGATGTTGCAGTGAGTAAGAGCATTGAGCTTGGAGTCAAATCCTGCCTCAGACACTTAGTAGCTGTGTGATCCCAGGCTAATTACTGAACCTCTGACTGCCCCAGTTTCCTCATTTGTAAAATGGGGATAATAATAGAATCTGTCTCAAAAAGTTGCTGCAAGGATCAAATGGTATAACAAGTGAAGTGCTTTGCAAATCTCAAGTCACTATATAAAGGTAATATGGCTGTTGTTACCTGAATACATGGGATATCTCTTCTAGGTGGGCATATGGTCCTTGAGTCAGATAGGAACTGCCATTTTCCTCACCAGGTCGGGGGAGGTGACCCAACATGCCACGCCCATGTCTGGCAAACTTCCTGGGAAATCTAGACAGTTTAGTTCAGTCCTTCCTAATCCTGGGAGTCAACCTGATTCTTTAACTCTGCAAGCATCCAAACTTGTCCTTGCCCAGTCTGATTATCCGCTGGAGGTTGCCCTCTGCTTTCCTTTGCTCCAGATCTCCCAGCTGTGTGGTTACCCTGCATACCCAGAAGAGGACACTGCCTTGGGGCTCCATTTTTTTTTTGTCATCACAGTGAAAACCCTAGTAACCATGTGTGTGAGTGTTTACATCTACTGTAGCTTGGGGAGCCTTGCCTGTCTGTCTTCCTGGCCCCACGATATGATTTGGGTAGGGTTAGCAGATGACAAAGGCAAGAAAAATGATGCCTCACAGTGTGGGGGTGGGGGGGGGTCATGCTTTTTCCTCTGGTTGTTTACTTGGCAGTAATATCCAAGGAGAATGCTTGCAATGCAAATAATTTAAATACTCTAGGTTTCTTAACTTGGTTAATAGAAGATGAGGTAAGGGGATGAGGCCTGATAGCTGTCTTTAAGTCTGGGAAGAGCTGTCCCAAAGGACAGAATGAGAAGGAATCGGTTGGGGGGAACTTCAAAATGGAAAATCAGCTAGTAGGTCAAGAAAAACTTCCAAATACTGAGAGTAATGTCCAGGCAAGTTGGGCTGCCTTGGGAGGAAGTGGTTCCTCCTTATATGCATGGCCAAATGTTGGGTAGAAAAGATGGAAGATTCTTGTTCTATGACTCGGATTGGGTGACCTCTGATGTCCTTGTGAGGGCTCAGAGAGTCTGTAATTCTGTTCCTCTGTTCTAGAATGCTTAAAATGTTCTAGAAGGTGTAGAATTTACCCAAGCAGAGATGACTGGAGAAAAAAGTGCTTTGTGCCTAGGGTGGGGGCCAGCGGAGGAACACCTTCTTGCTGTAGGAATCCAGGCTCCTACTGAAGCACACTGAGCATGCCTGACTCTCCTTTCCAGTCTCTATTTGGTCTTCATGGAAACCTATTGGTGGGAATTCTGACTTGTTTTTCTAATCCCTTAGGGGGGATACTGGAATTGTAGTGACTGGCAGCCCTGGCCTGGTTCCATCCCTGCTTTAACTCTATGAGGGAGTCAGGGCTGGAGCTCTTAGGATGGGAGACAGAAGGTGAAGGTAAAGGAAGCAGTTAAGATGTTGATACTTTAATGAGGTCAATTTGAGTAGAATTTTGGAAAATTTCATCACTTCTGAACAAAAACCTGTATGGGATATAGATTTGAGAGAGTGGCAGAATGTAGGGATGACCGTGAAGACCTTTTAGAGATTGGTAAGTTCTAGTCAAAGCGCTATGGGGAAATAAACAGAGCTGACATTTGTATATACAAGACTTGCACAAATCCCAAATATTTGATTATTTGAGCCTCACAAAAACTTCTTTTCAGTAGATATGATGGTGACTAGCCAACCCATTTTATAGAGGGGAAGGTCAATGACTTATAGTTGCACAGAATTTCTAGATATGAGGGTGGGACTTAAAATCCAGCCCCCAGCCTCCACACACAACCATGCTTCTCACCCAACAATTGTCTGCTGCACAGAGAAAAAGTTTTCTGAATTTTGACCCAGTCATGGTTTTCCTTGGATTTGTTTAAGTAGATTTGAGCTTAACTAAATGAACATTCTGAGTGGTCTCTGGCCTCTAGCAGTTAAATGCTTATCAGAGAATTTTAGTATCTTTCCAGTAATGAGCAACTAACAAGACCCATTTTCTACCTGCTTTGGAGCTGAAATGACATGAGAAAAGAGTGGTTAACTTTATCATGCAGAGACTTTACCGGATTGTACAAATTAAAGCCAAAGGCCCTTCACAAAAATTATTGGAGATGTGACAAACCTCTTTATGTCCCATTAATTTAACTCTCTTTCGGTTCCATCGTGGACTTCAGTAATAAAACACAAAGTTAATTAAATCACCCAATAGAACAATTACAGTTTCATCAACAGAGACAACAACTCCAAGTACTACAGTTTGGAAATGTGAAGCAGCATCTGCAGCTTCCTTCGGGAAAGGACCTAATTGGGTTTGGCCTGGGCACAGGCATGCATTTAGGAATATTAATGCAAAAGTCGGCACTGCCCTTTCCACAAGCAGGAAGCCTGCCCATTGAGGCTGGAAGGGGGATGCTTACTGGGCTGGGATACAGTGGATGGAAACTCCTTCCTTCAGTCCTAAGTAAGAGGGCAGACAAGGTGGGACACCAGTGGGGGAAAGAGTCAGACCTGGCCATCTTATGCAAATGAAGCCACCCAACCTGAGGTTTTTCCAATACCTGGAAGAAAGCTTTGCAGATATCCTGGCAAGCTGCTACAGGAGAGCTCCAAGAAGTCTGGTTAGATGCCTTATCTACCAGGATTTCTCCAAGGGCCACTTATCTTGGGGTCTACAAGGAGAGAACCCAATTTGTTCCATTTCAATTTATAGAAGATGATTTTGAGGTCAGGAGCAGTGAAATGACTTGCTTGAAGTTGTATGGCTTGGGCCAGAGTCAAGTTAACCATGGAAGGCATCCCCCTTTCAGACAAGGGTGATTCCTACCATACCACAAGCTTAGCTTATCCAAAGGGTAATCAGATCTTAGGAAAACTGAGCTGTCAATGACCCAACAAATGGGAAATGGAGCTAGACTGGTTATTCACAATAAAAAACTCTTGTCCATGGGAAACCTTCCTGGGAGACCAAAGTAAGCTCAGAAGAGGATGAAACTCCACTCTCAAACCAGCAGTTCAATAAGGACAGGGAAGAGAGAAAAAGGTCAGTGGTTTAGCCTGAAAACAATGACCATAGCTAACATTTTTACAGTGCTATGATATGCCAGGCTGTGTGCTAGCTATTATCTCGGTTGATTCTTACAACAACATTTTCAGGTAGGTGTTACTTTTATTCCCTTTTTATAGATGAGGAAACTGAGGCAAACAGAAGTGAAGTGACTTGCTCACAGCCACACAGTTAGAGAGTTTAAGACCAGTTTTGATTTTTAGTCTTCCTGACACTAGGCTTGGCACTCGGTTGTGGGGGTAATAAGGAAACAGGAGAAAGTATCCCATTGGAAATTGAGTGTCCTTGGGCCCCTAGCCTCTTGGAGGCTCTCTCTCTGCTAAATCATGTGCTTTTTAGTTATCATTATTTTGTACTATTTATCATTTATCACTCCCTTCCTTTTCTCACACCTTGTTCTTGGTTGAGCTTTTAGTCTTCTAAAGCATAATGTCCTGTTTGTTGCGTGGTTGATGAATCTATTATGGATGAAGTCATCTTCTGCTGTTGGTGCCACCACCCCAGCATTTGTTTTTGCATTGTTTTGAGAATCCTTTGCATGGCTATATCTGGGAAACCTTAAAGTAGACAATGGTTCTGTGAGATGTGGTCAATGACAGAATGTACTTTATCACCAATAACAGGATGTGTCTTCCTTATGTAAACATGGTTCATGAGCCTATGAATACAGGTTGGCAGGGAAGTTTTGTGTCTAAGACGTTGTTACCTGGACCCTGGGTCTCACAAATTCTATGAGTAGACTTGATGTATGAACCCTAGAACTCTCTGGGATTAGGTGAAAATTAAGAAGAAAATATAGAGATTTCTTGAGCTCTCTAGGAGAGTGGATGGATGTATAAAGTTCTAGCTTTCATAAACTTGAGGTTGAATTGTATTTCTGTATTGCATCTATAGAGCTCTTCAAGGTCTTTTATAGCACACATTTATAACTTTACTGAAAAAATGAAAAAAGAACATTTCAAAGATTAAATGTTTATTGTGTTGTCAGGATCCAAAAGAGCCACTTAGATACACTTATCATTTCCATCACAATCATTCATTCATTTATCTGGCCTTTATCATCTCCACCCATCCTTCCATCTATCCTTCCATCTACCCATCCCCTTTTCCTATCCACCCACCCCCTCACTCACCCATCCTCCCATCCATCTCTTGTTCTATGAATCAGTTACCCACCCATCCATCCCTTCCTAATTTACCCACTCACCCATCCATTAATCTATCCATCCATCTATATATGAACAAAGATTGATTGGGTACCCTGTATGTGCAAGACAGAGAGGAACTTGAAAGATGCAGGAAATAGTCAGTTCCCTCTAGGATATCTCATTCTAGTTAGAGACATGTCATGTTCAGAAGAAAAGGAAATTAAGTAGACCATGAATAGCAACTGGCAGAACGAAAAATGTTGGATGAGTCCAGAGGTGGGAGAAACCTCCTCCAGATGGGGTGATAAGGAGGCTTCCCAGAGGAGGTGAGACATGCTCTGGTCCTTGAAGGGGAGGTAGCGCTTAGAGAGGTAGGAGAGGAGATTGAAAGCAGAGGAAGCCAAGATGCAGAAAAGAAAGGCCCTTGTTGGAGCAGAGGCCCATCTGACTCTGTGGCATATTCACATAGTGCCACAGTAAGAAATCACTTGAAAAGGAAGATCCAGGTCAGAATGTGGAGGGTCTTAAAAGTCAGACCAGGGAATTTGGCTTTCAGTAGGTAATGGGGAGTCATTGAAGATCTTTGACCACAAGCATGTGAGATAGTCAGAGTCATGACTTAGAATGTATGAATAGAGTAGCAGTTCCAAAGATCAGTGGACTATGGGTGTGATAAGGGTAGGAGCAGCCGGACCGGCTTGTAGAGTTGATTGTTAAAAGCTCAATTAGAGCATTTGCACCTCAGAAATTTGCAAATGCTACAAATACAGCCATAACTTATTGCTTTGTTGATTAAGACTTAAGAAAGTAGCAGAGAAGATGTTAATAATGCAGACTAAGCCTAAAAGTGTGTCATGCATACTGCACCCCCACCAGAGCTGGTTGTTAAATGTTTATCAGAATACCCTTGATGGTGTGGGGCTGCAGAAGAATCAGGAAAAGGGTGAGTAGTCACATAGTTAGAACAGTGAATCCTGCTGTGGCCAGGACTCAAGCTGGCATGATCATCATGGCCAAGAAAAGGAGAAGGAGGTACCAGAAACATGGTCAGGCAAAGATCAGTAGGAATGGCTTCCTCTGGAAGAATGGGGTCACCTGCCAATGGGGATTTCTGAGGAGACACTGAGTGATCCCTTGTCAGGTGGGCAAGTGAGGATATTTCTGCTCAGCCTCACTTTGGACTCCGGGGCTCTGAAAACTCTTCCCTCTCAGAGACTGGGATAGGTTATTATCAAGAACAGAAGCACCAATGTAATGGGACCCAGCATCAAAGGTTGGGCCCAGTTGTTCACCATTGTCTGGAGGGAGAATAGGGAAGAAATCCTGTGAAATATCTCAGGTCACCTTCATGGGATGTCTCCCAGACTCCCCCCCTGGCATGTACTATGAGGCCAACCTGCCTGGTGCCCTGAGCCAGTGGTTCTCTGATGCCTGCATGTCTCTCACTTTTCTTTGCCCGGGTGACCATAGGATCTGGCTTTTCTCAGAAACTAATCTTTGCCTCAAGATCACTTTCTTTTTTTCATTATTTATTATTTTATTTTTTTCAGTGTTCTACAATCACTTCCATATAACTTAGATTTGCTTCCCCTCCATCCCCCTCCTTTCCCCCTCCCTTCCTGAGACAGCATACAATTTTATATAGATTCTCCACGTACATTCCTATTAAATACATTTTCACTTTAGTTATGTTGCATAGAAGAGTTAAAACGAATGGGAGAAATCAAAAAACAAACCAAAACATAATACAAAAGAAAATGATCTGCTACATTATGTGATTGAATTCATAGTTCTTTCTCTGGATGTGGAAGGTATTTTGCCTTAAGAGACCATAGGGAATTTTTTAAGTCCTTGCATTGCAATGAAGAACTAAGTCTACCAGAAAAATTCCTCGCACACTGTGGTTGTTTTTGTATACAAAGTTCTCCTACATCTCCTAGATTTCCACTTTTTGGCCACCTCAAAGAGAGTTGCTATAAATACTTTTGAACAGGTGGGACCACTTCCCATTTTTATGATCTCTTGGGAATACAGTCCTAGAAGCAATATTTCTGGGTCAAAGGATATGCACATTTTTGTAGCCCTTTTGGCATAGTTCCAAATTGCTCTCCAGAATGGTTGGATCAGCTTACAGCTCCACCAACAATGTATTAGTGTTCCAACACTTCCACATGTTCTCCAACATTTAACATCATCTTGTTTTGTCATGTTAGCCAGTCCGATAGGTGTGATGTGGTATCTCAGAGTTGTTTTGATTTGCATCTGTCTAATCAATAATGATTTAGAGCATTTTTATATGACTATAGACAACTTTAATTTCTTCCTCTGAAAACTGCCTGTTCATATCCTTTGACCATTTATCAACTAGGGAATGATCAAGGTCACTTTCTTAGAGACTTTTGTCTTCTCAGCTCTTATCTTGTCCAGCTCTTCCTTATGTGGAGGTAGGAAGGCTTGGCTAGGTCCCTGTGATAGCAGCTCTGATTTCCTGAGTGGTGTCACTAGAATGAGGATCTTCAGGGGTTTCAGGCAGGTCAGAGGACCTTGAAGAAGAACTACAAAGTAGGAAACATTGCCCCTGCATCCATCCCCGCCACTATCACTCCACTTTCCTTGATCACACTTCTGCCTCGAAGTTATTCAAACCCTAGGAAGATGGAAGGATATTTCAAAATCGGAACACCTGCTTCTAATGATTCACTAGGTTTCCCAACCTCAGGGATATCAGCACACACTTTCCAGATGAGTGATCAGCACAGTGCCTAGCACAAAGTAAGGGCAATGTAAATATTAGCTGCCATATTGGAAGCCCCACATGCAGCGATGGTCACCTCCCAGGACCATCAGTGAAGCTACAGAGGAATTCTGGGTAGAGAGAACAGAACCACACCTTTGTATTCCATGCTTGGTTTGATACCAAGGGATACGTCCATTATTGGGTCCTGGATGTCTGGGTTGTGAATTCTTCTCATGCTCATAGGTGCTGATCCTTGTGGACCACAATACGACAAGGACACTCTGGTCTTGGTCTGCCTGCTGTCTCTCCACTCCCTTTTCTTTTAAGGCTTTCTTGTAAAGGGGTTAAATATCTTTTGAAAGCCTGCTTGAGTCCCAGGGACTGACAGCCTAGTGGAACTGTGCCTTTGTCAGGACATTTTGCTGATGTGGCCTTTTGGGGAGGCTTTGTGGAACCCTGGAGATAGCATTAAGCAGCTAATGAGGTTGATAGGTTCACTACAGCGAATGCTCCCTATACAAATGGACACTGGCTCCTCAGCAATCAGGCTTCCATCGAGGGCGGGGAAGTAGAACTATTTTTATGAGCTTGGCAAAATGAGTGATGGATGGAGGCACTGAGATGAGAGAATACATCGGGCTTCTCTTCAAACTTTTAATTATGAAGTTTTATGATTAGAGAGGCCTAAAGTTAGTTAGCAAGAATGAAGATGTTGGAAATGTGTGCTGGAGTCCTGTCTTCTTTGTGTTCAAATTGCTTGAAGAAACTACATAAGTTTTCAATAATTCCTGGGTTTTCACATACTATTAGTCTAATAATCCCTGGTTCAGCATTTCAAACCTTGAACTTACATGGATTGGCTTGAATCTTGAGGGTGGCCCTTCCAATCATTATTCTTTGGTTCATTTGTCTCATTTCCTCTGGGACCCTTAGGATATAGCTTATGTCTGGCTCTTTGGAGGTCTAGATCAAAGGGTCCCCTGTTCCCACGTAAGTATTCAAGATAAGAATGCATATGAGGTATAGGACAGCCACATTACGGAAAATGAAAAACAACTTTAGGGACTGCTAATACTTCATTAAGGGTCAATCTAATTCTTCCTCTCAAGTAAGAGTTACTTTCTGCCACGGACATTGACCGCTCTCCAGATTCTTAGTACTATCTTAGTACTTTTTTGAAGTCCTGTCCTAAGGGAAACAAAATTGAGATCATTTAAGAGACACCTTTGACTTTCTGGTGAATACCAGCTCATTCCCAGGATTCTACACAGGCCTGGGGCATTATAGCCCTACCTTGAGGGTTTGGACTCTACTGGAAAGGGAAGCAAATTGGAAGATGTGAGGGGACAACATCTTGACCTTCTAGGGAGTCCCAGCTCTTCAGAGACCCCTCTGTTGGGGAAGAGACCATCTCTCTGCTTCAGGCTTAGACTAAATCATTGTGTCCTTCCCTATTGGGTAAAAATGTTTCTGCTGTTGCAAAAGCATCACTAGGTCAGCCCTGTGGGATGGGGATCCCCAGGCCTGTCAGGCGTTTGGGCCTTTTTCAGTATTTTTCTAAAGCTTGTTTGCCTATTGAAATATACTTGATGGTCCACAATCATAGGTTAGAGCTGGGAGGGACTTCAAAGGCATCTATTACAACCCCCTCCCCACTTAATAGATGAGGAAACTGAGGCCCAAAGAGATAGACTGATTAGCCCGTGGTCACACAGGGCCACAGAGCCACTTCCAGAATTCCAGACCCAGTCCTTTTTCCACTGGCTCGTTAAATTGTTGTCAACTCCCAGGCATTTTCTGGTTGAATTTTGACTGTCGGATCATGTAGTATTGCATCTTATTTCTTTATTTCTCTTTTCTTCCATAACCTGTATGCTTGAAGTGTATTTTTATAAACACACTAACTAATCAATTAAGAAAGCAACCATCGAGCACGTATTAAGCAGCTGTGGTGTGTGAGGACCCCAATGGAACAGCCCCTGCCCTCAGGGATTTTTACTCCACTTGAGCAGATGCTTCAGTCTAGGAGAGAAGTGAAGGTCAAGGGAGGTGAGGTCATGAAATCTTTGATGAGTCATTGGTGTCCCTATTTATGGACTCTTGGAAATAGGCAGCAGCTCTCAGGGCCCCTGCTGTTTATTCTGTAAAACATGGGGGTTAGACGGGAAGATCTCAGCTCTCCCTTCCGGCTCCAAAGCTCTTTGAACCCTCGAGTCTCTAACAAGGCTTGCTGCTTTCAAGAAGATAGAAGAAGGATCTCAGGGTGTCTTCATCTGCATGTCTGCTGGGGCCTAAGCCACTGGGCTGAGGACAGAACCTTAGACATTCTCCACAGATAACTTTTGATTTAAAGCAAACAAGTTCGGAGAGACTTTGTCTCAGAGGAAGGGTGTTGCCACCCGAGATCCTGCCAACTCGGTCCTAGACAATTTATTACCCATCCAGGCTATTTATTTTTGAGGCCAGTTCTAAGCTTTTTGGGCACCTTATACTATCACTGTTATTGATTGCACTCTCTACAGATGCCCATAATTTTTATGCAGTTAATTAATAAAGTTTATCGAGCATTTAGTTGTGTGATAAATTGTACAAAGATGAAAGGGGAAAAAAAGACAATGCAGATATTGTGCCTATGTTTAAATGAGGTGAGAGAATGGAAGGGGATGCTGCTGTATGAAGATGGAAAGTGCTGTCTGGCTGAGGCTGAAGGATGCACCTGGTTACACAACACCCACTGGAAATAAAGGCACAAAGTGGGTAGCAGGGCAGGCTGTTGGTGGCCAGGGTTCTTCCAGGGGCTCAGAGAGTCCCACCGATGTCCAGAAGAAGAACAAGCCTGCCTCTCTATGTGTGGCTGCTCAGCCCAATCTGGCCCTAGCTGGTGATGGGACCTGAGCTCCCAGAAGGGGCTTTATGGGTCCAGGAGAGCTCAGTTCAGAACTGGGAGTCCTTGAACATTCTCCGTTGGAGCTAGTAGACACCTTTTATTTGTCCTTCTGGTGTGATCACTTCCAGGACTTTTCTTCCTTCAACATGTAATATCTCAAGGCTTAAGACTCAGGAGACTTCTTCTGGGACCTTGCCTCTGGCTGTGCCCCCACATCCTCTCATGCATTCTGTGTTGGCCTGTGGTAGTGTTGGCCAGCTGTGGGATATCTCTGACTGGGCCCCTTCTGACTGGGCCTCTGCTGGGAGCTGGGAAGACTGAGGAGGCTGGAGGGCTGCCTGGTGGAGGGGCGCAGCTCCTGGACCAAGTGTGGTGGTTCTGTTCTAATTGGAGAAAATGAGGGGAACATTGTGCCCTCTGTCCCTCAGCAAGGATGGGAATGCTGAGGGTTTAGGGCAGGGCATGGCAGGAGAGATGCTGTCTTCTTAATGTCTTACCCATTGGGAACCTCCTCAGTCTCTTACCCATTGACTTCCCAGGACTACAGCGTCTTCGTGGTGCTCTGAGTATGAGGCCTCCCCAAAGGTTTAGTGTTCCCTGAAGTCAGGAGCAGAAGGCATCTTTGCTCGAGGGACGTGCAGGGCTAGGTTTACCACCTGGACACTCACACAATAGCATTCTGGGCACACTGGGCAAAGTCCCTTTTGCCTTCGCAAAGGCCTCTCCTACCAGCACCACAAATTCCTTTAAAGAGACAGGGTGCCTCTACTGGACATTCTGAGATAAATCTGGCAACGCACCCTCCACCTTGAGAGGGCCACGCCCTCAGGCAGGCACAGGTGCTGCCTCTCCTCTCCCTCCTAACGAACCCATTTGACTGAGGAAAGACAGATAATCCTAAAGGCATTAGGTACATGAATTCAATTCAATTCAAAGCATGTGTCAAATATTGTGTAAAGTACTGGGACATGGAGACAAAAATGAAGCCAACCCTCCCCTCAAAGGGCTTAGATTTGACTGGGGTGAGAGAAGGTGTGCATACACTATCCAGACCTGGTACAGAGAAGTATTAAACAAAATATATACCAAGGGGATCTGTGCAAAGTAGTATTGTGGAGTGGGGGCTGGGGTGGGGCAGAGAATAAAAAGCAGGGGTTCTTGGTATTAGAATTGGAAGGGACGTAGAAGTCATCCAGACTTCCGAGGAAGTCACCATACTGGAAAGCATCTAGAAGTCATCCCTCATTTTACAGGTATGGAAAAAGAGGTCCAGAGAGATGAAGTGACGTTTAAACTTCCTCCAAAGAGAAGGTAGACTCCAAATTCAGGGCTCTTTCCAGTGAGTGGTGGGGTCCGATGGCATCAGGAAAAGGAAGGACGACAGAAGCCCACAGAAGGACAGATGGTAGCACATGACTGCCTGCTAGGGCGTGGCTAGGGCTGACCCTGCTCTTGTGCAGTACTGTGATTGTGTTGGTTAGCCTGGTTAGGCTGGTTAGCCTACCCCAAACTTCCTGCTCATAGGTGAGCAGAATCTTTGAAGAGTGGGAAAAGGAAATCTGAGAAACCTTTCCGGAAGGAGGCAGTGGGGGCCCAGGGGTCTGGGGATTCTTGCCACTTGTCCATAATGATGACAGCAAAGAAGGGCAGGTGGACATTTTCAAACCTGCCTCGTTCAGTACCGTCCTATCTTTCTTTTCCTTCACTCTCATTTCTTAAAAAAAAAAATTAGCCTCAAAGATCTTCCATCTTTCAAATTCAGAAATAGAATAGACATATTTTTCTAGATGAAAGCATCTTCCCAGTGATGTATTGTCTTTCTGCTTTATGCCGTTTTCTAAACCAACACATTTAGAACTGCTCCTCATCTCTAAGAATAGACAAGATGGAGATAGTTTAACAAAAATTAGGGAAAAATTAAAGGTTTTTCTTTCTCTTTAATAAAATATGAGGCACATGCTGACGGATTGCATATTTTTGTTGTTCATAAAGTGTGAAATACATCCTGCAATTAGTCTTTGCAAATATCAGCCCCGGAAATGCAGGCGGTATGTCCTTGTCATTCTGGCTGAAGCAAGTGTTGGAATGGAGTGCCAGCATGGAAGACACCCAGGCTGCTGAGATGTGCTTCTTGGTCCATGTCTACACATCTTGCTCCTGTGTACATGTCACAGATGACCCATCTGCATTAACAATAGGCACTATTTAGGCTGGACCGCCAAGTCTGAAATCCATGGTGTTGGGGGGTGGGCAGGGAGGGATGATTACATTGGCCAGTACAGTGGCTGAGTGAGACCAGGGTAGTGTGATTGTTTTGTGTGCCAAATGTGGTGTTAGAAAGGCATCGAGTGTGACTTTCAGAGGTGGTGGAAGTTAATCTTGAGAGAGGGGTGAAAGCAAGAGGTTAACATTCCTAGTGAAAGAGAGAGAGAGAAAGGGGGGGGAGAGAGAGAGAGAGAGAGAGAGAGAGAGAGAGAGAGAGAGAGAGAGAGAGAGAGAGAGAGAGAGAGAGAGAGGTGTAAGAGATGGAGGCTCAGGATTTACTGACTTTGTGGCAAGATCTCAAGGGAGACCGAGGAGAAGGAGTGACAGAAATTGTTGTCTGTCAGTTGTTCTTGATCTTCCAAGGAGGGTCAGGAGAGCTGGAGGCTCCCAGGGTTGGCCCAGAAATCACAGAAGATTCCCATTGGGTCAATGGACACAGGCAGCTAGACTAGAAGTGAAGGGGAACAAACCACCCTATTTACCACCTCGTCCTGGGTACCCACATTCTGCCGTGTGAGGAGTCAGGAGAGCTGCTCCTGATTCTCCCATTTCACTTCCATGGATACACAGCTGGGCTAATTTTGCTTGCATAGACATTCGTTGCTGAGTTCAGAAAACAGAAGGGGTGGAAGACCTCGGAGTGCTGGTGCCCAGGGAGGCTGCCCAGCTGCGCAAGCTAAGTAGGAGATTTCAGCACCGAGGGAGCCCGGTTTGTCCTGCAGCTGAGCCTGCCAGGCTGCTGCTGTGGCTGATGTAGACGGGTCATTCTTCCTTTCTCTTCTGATGTGTGGGTTTTTGATGCTGTACGTGTGTGTGTATGTGTGTGCGTGTGCACATGCATGCATGTGTGTGCATGGACATAAGGGTGGTGGGTTCCCTTTGGGCAGATTCTTATAGGCATAGAAAGGCTGGCTCCTCAGGGCCTTTGGCTACACAGGTTTGGGCAGGGAGCTGGGTTCAAGCCTGGCTTGGGCCACCCTGGCTGGATGCTGCCCACAGTCTCCTCTCTGATGACTCCTTAGACGCACCCTACATGGGCAGAGCTAACTGTCCCAAATACTGCTGTTGATCTGGGCCCTGATGACAAGTTCTCTATGCTCCTGATAGGGTGACATGACTGATGCTGTGGAGCCTCCCTGCTCTTTGAGAGCATCATGGGCGTAGGCAGACCTGGAAAGATCTTTTCAATTGCCTGGGCTTCTGTGTCCCTCACAGATGCCCCTTTCCTCGGACCCACTTGCTAGGTTCAGGACTCAGCTTGGGAGTGGAGAATTGGCAGAGCTGCCCAACATGACGCTGCCTTTAGCTGCTCACCAACACTTGGAATGCTGTGCCTTCAGTCTCTGTATGGGTCAGACCATCCTGCCTACTACATCTGATGTAACTGGTACATTGGGCAGCGCACATCTGCCCCTTCCATGGGCTCAAGGTAGTTTATCTTTTTCTGCGGAGTCCTAGGTCACATTTCCACTCTGGCCTGCCCACCTCCCCCCCCCCCCAGGAGCCAGTCACCCTCTTGAGCAGGAGACCCCACTCCTGATATCATTTTCCAGGTGAACCACTCCCCCAGGAGCAGGAGCTCCCTTCCATTAGACAGCCTCTTGATGGATGATGGGATGTGCTGGTCAGCAGACCCCTCATCAGCCAATCTTCCCAGGTCTGTTGTGACTATTAGGCTTCCATCTGTTGGGGATGATCTAATTAACAACAAAATGTTGTCCCATCAATTTTAAAGGCTGCCTTCTTAGTGGCCTGAATGGTAGAGATCTCATTTATTCTGCTTTTTCCCTCTATCTTTATTTTAATTATAGAACTATAAGACAGAAGGAGCCAAGCCCTGGTGGAGGTGGGGTTGGCAAAGACCACTTTTGGTCTGCCCCACACTCTCAGTTTTCCAGGACATATGAAAAATGCTTACACTGGGAGCCAGCTCTCCCCTTGTTGATTTAGCAGCCTCCTGGAGCAAGGGGGCATTAAGAGTCAGGAGGGCTTGGATTCGAACCCTGCCATGGGCACTTCCTGAACAATCATTCCAGTAGCACCGACCTCAAAAGTGCAGCGAGAAAATCAGGGAAATCATGGCCAGTCTGAGAACTCACACACACACACAGAATACAGGCATTCTGAGGATTTTCTGTCCCCAATCCTGGGCCATTCTGGTCCTATGCTCACCATCTTGGTCTTCTGCTCTGCTTAGTTTCCAGCCCCCCTCAGCTTCCTCTCAATGTTCAGTTTTCTTTTTCTTAGCTGGGATTCACGAAGGGGCAAGAATGGGTGGTAAGGCCCCTTCTCTTCCCACTGATGTCTGGGTCAGGCAGAGGCTTTGTGTGATGGCAGGGGGTACAGACCATGCACAGGAGGGCACCAGACCTGGCACAAGAAGTCTGGCCATGGGAAGTTATGTAAGCCCTGCCTCTGACACATACACAATACACACATATAAACACACACACATACATTCATGCACACAAACACACATCCATGCACATCTCTGCCTCCCCTCAGTGACTGGGTGCAAGTCACTTGAATCCCCTGAGCCCCAGTTTCCTTATCTGAAAAGTGGGGTCAGTGAGGCACCTCCTTCCCAAAATGATTGTCGCTTCTCCCTCCCAAGCCCACCCTCACTAATAAAATGAAGGCAGTGATTCTTGGCTCATCCAGTTGTTGAGAGCAAAGGCTATGTGGCGTTGTAAAGTTCTGCATGAATAGAAGTAACCATTTGGGGTGGTGCTACTTTTCCCCCTCCTCATTTTTGATAAAAAATTCCACACTTTTGAGTATAAAAATAAATCTATGCCAAAGTAGATACAATCAAGCCAACATTAAGCAAATATCAAAGCGGACTAGTGCTTTAGAACAAAGTTTTTTTAAAAAGGTAACAAACATAACTCAATTCAATAAAAATTGACTGAGCAAGAATGATGTGAGATTCGGTAGGTGTAGGGAAATAGTGGAGGGAGAGAGTCTGAGTGAGTGAGGTCGGATCAACCCACGCTGGTGAGGAATGAAGGGAACCTGGGTCTCAAGGCCCCAATGGAGCTCCCCCCTAACTCGGGCATCATGGCCCTGAGTGGAGCCTTCCAAGCATCATGGCCCTGGAGGACTCACTCAAGAACAGGCCGAGGACCAGGGACTCCTGCCCATCAGAATTGAGCCCCCAGACTTCAAGAGCCACTTAGCTAGCCCCCTTTGGTCTTGGCAGGCCTTGGCAGGCCTCCTCGAGTTGTTCTGCTTTCCTTCGATGTGTCTCCTGGATAGGCTTCAGCCTTGAAGGAGGCCCTGCCTGAGTTGCTGCCCTCTGAACTGCCCTCAGTTGCAAGGCCTCCACTCCTGTCCCATGAGACTGAAACAGGTCTGATTGTGGGGAGTAGAGAAGGAGCAGAGATGCAAAATGGTTTAGTTTAATTCAGTTAACATTTACCAAGTGACTTCTGTGTAGATAACACTGGCTTGAATGCCCAGATAAAGAGGAAGGCTAGACTCTACCCTCCTTCTGCATGGTATTGAGTCCAGGGCCTGGTGGAGGCATGATCAGAAATTCAACTGTGTGCCATCAAGATGGCAGATCAAGCTCTAAACAGCTTTGGGGAAGAGAATGTGCCTTCCTCCAGCCAGCTGGACCCAAACATGGTGCACAGTGGGCCCACTGGAGGTGCCAGGGGCTTGGACCTGGCCTGGTTGATTCCTTCATTTATTTCCACTAACTACATAGAAGATTCTCTTCTGCTAAAAGTCATGGTGCACACGGTTCACTTTTGTCTCTCTAAATGCATGCCAGAGTGCATCTAAGGCTTTGATCCTGAGGAAATGAGAAAACCAGGATAAATCAGGAAGTAGAAGAGTGTGTGTGTATGTGTGTGTGTTTTGGAAAGAGTCTTTCCTTAATCAAGTCTAACCCCAATCTGATGTGACCCTTTGGTTAGAGATGAGCTTATTTTATGAAGGGCCTGGCTACTTTTTAGGGTGGCTTCTCACTCCCTTGACTCATAGCTCTCACTCAGGACTCTTGAGTTAGTATAGATGTTTGCATGCCTGGGACCCTCCTCCCCACCCCCCATGTGCTGAGACTGACAACAGCTGAAAACACATTGATTGATGTTCCCCAGCTCCCAAATGGAAGAGAGAGGGGAGGAGAAAATAGTCAAGGGGTGGAGACACAGCTGTGCCGATGCTGACTGGAGGCTACCTTATCTTGGATAAGAGCTGCGAGCTTAGGTTGTCTGGAGACCAGACCTTGGCTATTCACCCTAGAATCTCCAGTGAAGGAAACACTACTCATTTTGGGGAGGAAGAGAAAAAAGTAGTGGCACAGCAAGTCACAGCAGGTGTGATATCGAAGTCCATACCAGTGGGATGTAGGACAAAGCTGCTCCAGAGGGAGGCAGAGGCAAGAAGATGGCATTTCTTGGAGGAGCAGACACAAAGGGCCCCAGAGCGCACGTTTGCGCGCGTGCGCGTGCACACACACACACACACACACACACACACACACACATACTGTTTCTCTGGCACTGCCAATCATTGTCAATAACTGCAGGCATCTGTGTAGTCCTCCCAAGTCTGCAGAGTGGTCTTCCTCCATGATCTCATTTCAGGCTTGTGCCAGTGCCAAGAGCAATGGATGCCCCAAATGCCCTGGGTGTTCTTATCCCCCACTTCTCCCCAGTCATGTAGTAGGAATATGTGTGATCGAGCAGGATTGGAGGGCAGGGTGCACTTCTTAGTCCAAGTCTGGCTCTCTCTCCCTACAAAATGCTTCTGTCACATGGGAGACTGCTCGGCTCCCAAAGAGTACTTACTTTCTTGGCATTTCCAAGGGGTCAGGGAGGCACAGCCCTTTCTAAACAGAGGGGTGGGTGTCATTGTTCTTCCTGGGAAGAGTTGAAAAGAGGTCTTAGGGTATAGAGAGGGAAGGACAGATTAAGGTCCATCACATCACCCAGTGCATGAGAAGGAAGGGGACTCTGAGACCTCAAGTCTAAGCTGGACCTGAACCAGAACGTCCAGTTCGGCAAAGTGAGACCCCTGCCCCCAGGCAGCCTCTCCTCCTTCTGTATAGCTTAACTTGCTAAGAAATTTCTTTCTTTCTTTTTTTGGTCATCTAACTCAAATTTGTCCCTTTCCAACTAACCCCCATTGCTATTAGCCCTGATCTCCCAGGCCAGACAGAAAATAGCTCCATCCCTTACCATCTTCCTCAAGTGCTTGAAGGCCACTATCTTGGCCACCTAAATCTGGTTTTCTTCAGGCTAAGTATCTCCAGTTCTCCTCAGAAGTCCTCAGATGAGATCCTTTACCATCCTTCTCCCCTTCCTCTGGATACTTGCCAGCTTCTCAACATCCTTCCTAAAGTGTGGTGCCCAGAAATGAACACATGCCTTCAGTGCAGCCTGATGAGTGCAAAGTCAGTAGATCTGGCAGCTTCTTTTCCTCTCTGATAATGGAGATGTGCAGAAAGAGGAAGAAATTAGGAAAGAGAATGTTTGAGCTCTGGAGACCTTTCAACCCAAGACGGCCAGGTCAGGAGCCGTGGAGTTTTGCCCAAGCCTTGCCACATCAACTTTCAGTGGACCCTTGGTTCAGCCAGTTCCTTGCTTAGGCCTCCAGTTTCCTCATCTGTATTATGAAAGTGTTGGATAGAATCCCCTCTGCCCCTTTCAATGATTAGATCTCATCTTTGCCCACCTTGGAAGCTTGAGATCATATTGGCCACTGATGCCCTTCACTCTTAAAGCTGACCACTCAAACCCATGGAGAAGACCCTATGTTTCCAGGGGAGCCATTACCTTCCTGCAGTCCAGAGTCTTTTCAGCATTCAGCATTTTCCTCCAGGGAAGACCCTGAGCCCTGCTTACTGAGTTGTTGAGTGAGTCTGTCTACCCTTGAGGGTCCCAGTGGTGTTCAGTGACTCCCAGTGGACTGAGTCCCCACCCAAAGTGGTTGACTCCCTTGTTAGCTCACCAGGCTACTAGTGACTGTTCCCAGAAGCCAGTCTGACCCTCTATCATCTCTCTTCCTAGGATGCGAACTTTGCCACCCCCAGGACCTGTTCTCTTCATGGAGCAAACTTCTTCCAACCCAGCTGGGAAATTAAAGCCTGTTTTCCTGGGACTGGCAGTGGGTGCCTACAGGGTGCTCCTACAGGGATTTCCCCCCTTTTCATTTCTTCCTCAGAATCTTTTAGCTTCTGGACATTCCAGTTCCTGATGGGCTCTGGGTGGGGGAATACCGAGAATCTCTTCTGTAGTGGATATCTAGACCTTGGAGCTGGATGCCTGACTAGAGGAGACCCAGCTGAAGCTTCACCAAGAAATAAAGAAAAAAATAATCCCTCACTCTGGAAACAACCAGAATAACTCAATTTGCAATAATAACACATCCCTAATAATAATGATAAAGCGGCATGATTAAGCCCTTTTCAATGACAGAGTGCATCCCCTCTTCTGGTCGCCATCCATTCTCAGAGCAGCCCTGTGAGAAAGGCAGGTCTGGGATCATAGATAGATCCATTTCATGGGAGGAATCAGGCTCAGAGACGGATGTGCTTTGCCCAAAGTCACCTGAGGCTAAGGGACAGAGCTGGGCCTTGAACTCAGATCTTTGATCCCAAATCTGGGGCTTTCATGAATTGGTTGCGTTTATTTCTTTTTAATCCTGTAGAATAAGCAATTCACCAGGCAGGTTGACAGTGTTGAAGCAAGGTGGAAGGTGACTGACTGTTTGGGCGAGCAGAACAGAAAGGCCTGCCAGGGCATCATTTTTCTCTTGGGTGGTCATCAGCTGTAAAGGAAGAGATCTTGGGAAAGAGTAAAGCTCTTGCAAGGAGCTTCAGTTGGGGCCAGGCAGGGTTTCTAATTTCCAAGGAGAGTTGAGAATCAACCCACACTATGAAATTAGCGCCCAGGACAGGAGGTTCGCCCATGAGCTTATTTGCATTACATTCTGATTTGTTTTGAACTTGGACACATCTACCAGAAAGGAAATGAGCATTTGCCAGTTGGCAATGTAAATGAGCTGCTTGGAATAAGGTGGCGCTTTATCCAGCTCTAATAACTAATTTCTGGATAAATCCTGATTCCTGCTGTTTTAGAGCACCATTTGGAAATGCTGTCTCTTGGGCATGTCCACTGGGTGGCTTGGTGTCAGGGCCTAGGTTCAATTTCTGCTACTTGTGTGACCTGGGGCTATTTACATCATCTGTCCTTGCTTCATTGACTCCATCTATAAGGTAGACAAGATGGTTTCTGAGATCTCCTCCAGCTCTGGTTACCTTTGGGGCTCAGCTTTGAGCCCCCATCGTTGTAGAATGTAGATGCCATGAAGGCCCTGAATCTGTCCCTTATTTGGTGAGTGATGAAAAGCCTGGGGGAGGGGGCAAAGGGGTGACTTTTGGAAGTCTGATCTGTTGTGGTGGCATCCGTGGCAGGTTGGTGGGAAGCTGTGGGAAGGAGGCTCCCTGGGCCAGGGAGGGCTGTGGGAGTGGGAAAGAGAGGAAGGGGTAGAGGAAACATGACCTCTGATGACTGGGCAGGGTGCAGGGCCCCCCCTCGAGGCCCGAGGACTTTTCTAGACATGAATTGGACTCAGTGACCTCTGGTGATACTGCTTCTGACTCCAGCTTCCTGGAATTCTGCAGGCAAGGGGATGGGGAGCACCAGGACCCTATTGTATGGCTCATGGAGGGTGGACTTCATTCCTTTCCCCAGAACAAGGAAAGAGGCTTGATTTTTTTTCCTCTGAGGGTCTGCATTCTGTCTCTTGTTGGTGGATCTTTTCCTCTTCAGTATTCTGTTCCACAGTCCAGGGCAGTGAACCTGGGCTCAGGAAACCCTGAGTTCAAATCCTCCTCGGATACTTCTTTGCTATGTGACCCTGGGGAAACCATTTGACCTCTACTTGCCTCTGTTCTCTCAGTGGGAATAGCAATAACTCCTGCCTCAAGGATTGTTGTGAGGATTGGATGAGATAATACTTCTAAAGGCCTTTGCAAACTACTCCAGGATCTTTGCCAAGAAAACCCCAAATGAGGTCATAAAGAACTCTTGGGGCAGGAACGAGACAACTGAACAACAATGATCAACTCTAAAGTACTGTATCAATGCCAGTTATGATTACTGTTATTGCCGCTGTTATTATTATCCCATGCTGACTTAGAGATGGAGACCCTCCTCCAGAATCTTGTGAAAGTATGCTTCTCACCACACAGAATTGGGGCTCAGCCAGGAGAGCAAGAATGGAGAGAAGTCCTGACCAGCAAGTCTATTTATCAGGGCATCAGTGGTAGGACAGAGATGGCATTAGGCTTGGAAATTTCCAAGCACTCCCCTTCTCCAGCCCCTCACTCTGGGACGATGGAGGGCAAGACATCTGCAGCTGGAGAAGGAGCAGGAAGAGACCTTTGAGGTCATCTGGACCAAACCCTCATTGTGCCCAGCAGGGACCGGAGAGGTTGAAGAGCTTGTTAGAGGTTACCCAGGGAAGAAACACCCAGCGGGCATCTCTGTCCAGTGTCCTCCCCTCATCCCCCATCAGCATGTGCTTCGTTCCCACTCTCTTCCCAATTGAGATCAACTTTCTGGCCAGGACTTAGGCACAGAGTACACACACAGCTCAGCTCCAGGGTAAATGAGGTTGGAGAGATTGGTTGGAGTTGGGTTGCGAAGGGCTTTAAAAACAAAACTGAGGCATTTATCTTTGATTCTAGAGGCAATGGGGAGCTACCCCATGTGATGAGCAGAGGAGGACCAGGATCAGATCTCTGTTTAAGAAAAATTTCTTTGGCCTTGGAGGCAGAACTAAAGTGGGCACTGGCTTGAGGTAGAGAGAGCAGTGAGGAGCCATCACCATCATCTAAGTGAGTCGTGATGCCCCAGAGGCTAGCTGTGTGAGCAGAAAGAAGAGGTTGTTCATGCTGCCTCTCTGGACTTCAGTTTCCTAATCTGTAAAATGAAGGGCTTGATTCCTGAGGTCCCTTCCCACTCTAGAGCTTTGGTCTCATGGTCCAGGGGCCACTCTGGGCTTCCTGAAATCTGCAGAGAAGTTCAAGGACTTTTGTCATTACAGCAACACCATCCAGGGGTGTCTGGTCACTAGATGATACATGAGTCAGTTCCTTCCACAGTCAGTCAACACAAGAGCCAGGTGAAGCAGCATAGAGAAAACCAGGCCTTAGAGACTTCCCTGGCAAACTGTCCTTCCCTTCCCTGCCTTCAGGGTAAATGGGATCCCGGTCTTAATGCACTGAGAGCTAATCAGGATCGAATGGCTGAAGACAAAGGAATTCCTTGTCTTGAAAGGAGGTCTCTAATAGAGTGCCCCAGGTACCTGGTTTTGATTCAGAATTAACATTTTGATCAAATTTTTGGCTAAAGGCATAGATGTCATTCTTATCACATTTTCAAATGGCATAAGTCTGAGTGGGATGGACGACTAACATCCTGGAGGACAGAGACAGGATCCAAAGAGCTCTTAGTGGGTTTGAACATTGGACTGAACTGAGGAAGATGTAATTTCATTAGGACAAATGGAGAGTGTTGCACTTGGGTTTAGCAATTCAACTGTTTGTGTAGCATAAAGAGATCGTGAATTATCTGAGCATGACATGGAGGGTGGGGGTTAGTGAATTTGCCTTAGTTTGACATGAATCTCTAGTGTACAGTGACAGCTAAGAAAGCCAATGTGATCTTCCACAACAGGAAGAGAGCATGTGCAGAAAGAGAGGGACCACATGAACAGAGGGAAGTGAAGTCCTGCCATTTTTGGTACTGGTCCTGTAACATGGAGAGTGCTGTTTTAGGAAGGATGCTGAAAATGAGGTCCCCATGGCTGGTGATGGGTTGCAGGACCAGTTAAGGAACCTGCACAGACTTAGCCTGGAGAAGAGAAGACATGGGTGGGGGAGACTCCTCTATTTGCAAGGAATGAGAAAAAAGGTCTACACCTAACATTAAGCACTCCTATATTCTTTCAGGTTTGTGAAGCACTCTACATGATGATCTCATTTGACCTGCGCAAAAACCTTATGAAGTACATGCTGGTATTAATGCTCATTTTGGTCCCATAAAGTGGGACTAAGAGGCAAAGGGAGGTTTACTTTGAGGGATGATTCAAAAGTAGACTGGCTTCCTTTGGGACATGGTGGGTTCTCACTCCACAGAGGTCTTCAAGCAAAAGCTGAATGGTCACTTGCTTGGTACGTTGGTGGGGAGGAGTCCTTTTCAAGGGCAGTGTGCACTAGGTGGCTGCTATGACCTTTCGGATTCTGAAATACGGTGGTGGTTTGGATTCTGGGACTCCAGGCAGCTGGGCTGGGCTGCAGTGGGTGGGGTGATGTGGGTCGGCTTCTCACTCCTTCTGAGAACTGCAGAATTCAGCATCATTTTTAACTGTTTACAGTTTGCTTTCCAAGGTAGAGATATGGTGGAGAGGTCTTCTGTCAATTTGTATGTTTCTCCAGAGGAGCAGCTTGGATGGGAATTTTTCTGAATTGCGTCCTCTTGAATGCTCTGAGTCCCCATTTCCCATCATTCCCTCTCTAAACATTCTAAGCAAGTGTGGCTCAGTGGAAAATCAACTGAACCACCATGACAGCACCTCAGATGAAGACAAATGGCAGAAATCAGGAGAAACAGAAAGTGCCCACTTTCAGTGTTCTCGTTTGTACCAATTCCCAGGGTGCTCTCCTAATGGCATCAGTCCAAAGCGGTGGCAGAAGGCCAAGCTCAGAGACTTGGATGTGGACACAGATGCAGAGATTAAGAAAAACAAGACAAAACAAAACAAATCCTTTCTATTAGCTGTCTGCATAGTCCACACAAGCTCTTTCCGGACCTTTCAGGGTAGGGAACCCACCTTGCCCCGAACTACAAGCTGGCACCTTTGGTTCATTTACTTTTGTCCCTAGGTAAGAGTGAGGCACCTTGGTGCCTCTCAAACCAGTCCTGTCTGACCTTTGGGAGGAGAACTCATTGCTTTCCCTCTGCCATTTGCTAGCACCAGACCCCTCCGTTACCTAATGTGTGGGACGCACTGTTAGCTGTGTTGAATGGTAATATTTTTCTGTTTTAAGGAAGAAAGGGGTGAATCATTTCCCTTCTTCCAAAGAGCCATATCCCCAGCTCTATAATTTAATCACAGCAGCTCCACCCTCCCACTCTTGAAGATTTTACCGAATACATTTCATGAATAAATATTCTCTAAGTACTTTTGGAGTTTGCCATGAAATATTAACAGGGTTATTTTTATAATGCTCAGAGGAACTGTTCACAGGGGTGTGCCTGTGAATGTAAATAGGCCACCAGACACACTCTGGGGGGCTTGTACATTTGGCTGGTGATGGGACAGCTCCCGCCCCTTTTTATCCCAGTCACTCTTGTTGCTTCTTATCATTCGCCTTCTTTCCTATCAGCATGGCTTATGGCTTATTAGCATTGGAAAAGATGATCTTCCTGGGGCAATAAACAATAAAAAAATGTGTAATTTGTCCTAATAAACTCAAATAGTAACCCCCACGCCTGGACATTTCCAGCCAGGCATAATTTATCCACATCTTTGGCTGAGAAGCAGCATGGATCTTTTTTGTGGAGTCCCTGACAGATGGCTTAAGCTTTTTCAGGACGACATTTCCAATCATTTTGCCCATATTGCAAAATTGGCCTTGAAAAAGGGTATGGAGTGGTTCTGCTGCATTAACATCCCGTCAGCTCTGCGGGCTGTGAAGGGCATGAGGAAGTGAAGGAAATCAAAAGAATAATGCTTGGAAAATCTGCTTCTGAAAGTTACAAATGTTGGCAGCATGGTGAAGATCCAGGATTGTAGGATGATCCTCACTGAGTTTACATCTTGAATTCTAGAGACACATGAAATGCCATAACAAAGGCATAGATATTCCCTTCCCTTGGCTCATAAGCCACTCTGATGGCATTCAGAGTAGAGGGAGCCCTAGAAAGACCTATGCATTTGACTAGATTCCTACAGTCAACCTTAAATCCCAGGGAATGGTCCCCTACTGACTCCAAGCTGACCAGGAATTTCCACTGTTACCTTTCTAGCTTTTCTACTGGCTCTTAATGGAAGTCTTGAAGGGTCTACATTCATTTCCCAGGAAATGTGAATGGATCACACTCCCTGAGCCAATTTCCATTTTCTTTTGCAGCTCCAGCTGACTGACCCCATCATACAAAGCCTTGCTTGTTTCTTCCTGTCTCCTTTCAGTTTATGATCAAAATCAATGCAGACCAAAGCTCGTCCTTACCATCTGGAAAATGCAATTACTATATGCAACACGTGGCCTGACTCCTGTGGGGTCACAGCTTGTACCACTGACCTCTGGAAAGACACTGATCTCCAGTGCATGTTTTTCCAGAGGATCTCTCAAGGAAGTATGTGACTATTGGGACTGATCTTGAATTTGATGAATGTTGGTCTGCCTCCTGAACTTGGCAATTTTTGGAGCTGCTTTTGGAAACTTGACCTTAAGCTTTCCTGACTTACAACTTCCCAGGTCCTGTCTCTGGTGCTTGCCTGGTCATTGCCAACAGTGTAAAATGTGTGTCCCTGTCCCCTGCCCCTCACACATACACCAAAGTAGTTTGGCCACTGTCTCATTAGGGGATATTGTGTTGGTGTTGATGCCTGTGTAGATGGCTCATAGGGTCACAGGATTATTGATAGAAAACTGAAGGGGACTAGGACATATAATCTGTCCCCTCATTTTATAGAGAAGGAGACTGAGCCCTAGAGACTGAACCTGAATTTGACTAAAAGCACCCTTTCAAAGAAAAAAACCTTCTCCCTTGATCACCTCTACCTTTTGTTCCCCTGCTTGAGGGCCATGGTACCCTTTGTTGCCAGCAGATAGGATGGTTCCAGTGACAGGGTCAATCCAATCTTCTGTCTTGGTCATTGAGGAAATCAGTGGGGGCACTGGACATTCCAATTCTCCAGGTGTGGACATTTCATCATTGATGGAGGAAGACATTGGTTCCAAATCTCCTGGAACCTTAGCAGTGTAGAAGTCTTGATGATAATAAAATGGAACCATCTACTGAATCTACCAAGAAGCTTTTGTTAAGAGAGCCCACTATGTGCCAGTCCTGGGCAGTTAGGTGGTCAAATGTATAGAATGCTGGGTCTGGAATCAGGAAGACCTGAGTTCAAATATGTTCTCAGACATTGGCCATGTGATCCTGGACAATTCAGACCTATCTGTCTCAGTTTCCTCAATTGTAAATGAGCTGGAGAAGGAAATGGCAAATCACTCTAGTATCTTTGCCAAAAAAATCACAAATGGGGTCCCAAATGGTTGGACATGACTGACATGGCTAATCAAATGTGCCAGTCCCTGTGCTGGGCACTCTGTAGGGGCTTATCTGATGTCATTCCTGCCTAGGGAGAATTCCTCAAGCTTTTTCTTCTTATAGACATTCCCTTTCAACTTGTCAATACCAAGTAAAGAAACGACATTTTGAAATGATTTACTATTCTGTCTATAGATCTAAACTGCTACACAAATAACAATATATTTTTTCACTTTGACCAGGAATAAATACCTATTTTGGGGATTAGAGGGAAACTAATGACAAGTTTTCAGTTCATTGAGGTCAGCAGTAAAATACAATATGTATATATTGCTACACAATAATGGTTGTTGGCATTTGGACCACACACCCTCACTGGGAGTAGGATTATTTTGGCCTGGTGCAAAAAGTTGGAGGTGCCATCAGTGATGATGTCCAGGCTAGTCTGAGGTGCTGCAGAGGCCAGTCCCAGTAGGGGTGGACATGTTCCAGGAGATGGACTGGTCTTTTCCCTAGAGAGTCCACCAGGGATCAGGGGAGAGTGAGAAGTAGCTCTAAAAGGGGAAGAGTTACTATGGTGATAGAACCTCAAGTAGGGCAAGTTGAGGCCTGTGAAGTATAAAGGATGGAAGTGGTGCTTTCGAAACTGCCATGGCTGGGGCACTGTGCCACTCTCCCTGAAGGGAGCACCTCTCCAGAAGGATCCTCTTCCAAGAGCTGATTTCTCTGGACAAAGCCTGGTCACCCTGTCCTTGTTCTGGCTTCCTGTTTGTAGCTCCCTAAGGCTTACAAAACTCTTATCACACATTATCTGCTAGAACTAAATGTGGTGGTTCCATGTGCACATGAGAAGCCAGCAAACATCCAGAGACAGCCAGGCAGTGCAGCAGCTAGAGTGCTGGACTTGGAGCCAGGAGATTTGAATCCTGTCTCATGGACTCACTAGCTGTGTGATCTCGGGCAGATCTCTCAGGCTGCTTCCATACATGCAAAATGGATATAATAATAACATCTATTTCACATGGTTCTTGTGAGGATCAAGAGAGGTATGTGTACAGTGCTTTCACAATCTTTTCCCCCCTTTTTATTAATTTATTTGTTTTCAGCTTTCTGCAATCACTTTCATTAGTCTTAGATTTTTCTCTGCTCCTCCCTCTCTCCCTGAGAAAGTATACAATCTTATGTGGTTTCTACACATACATTCTTATTAAGCAAATTTTCACATTAGTCATATTGCACAGAGGAATTAAAATGAATGAATTGCATAGAGGAATTAAAATGAAACCACGAGAAAAAACAAACCAAACCAAAACATAACACAAGAGAAAACAGTCTGCTTCATTTTGCGTTCCAATCTCATAGGTCTGTCTCTGGATGTGGATGGCATTTTGCCTGAAGACTCCTTTGGGAATGTTTTAGATCCTTGCATTGCTGTGAAGGGCTATGTCTATCAGAAACAGTCCTCCAACCCTGTGGCTGTTACTGTGTACAAAGGTCCCCTGGTTCTGCTCCTTTCACTCAGCATCAGTTCATATAAGTCTTTCCAGGCCTCTTTGAAGTCTGCCTGTTCATCATTTCTTATAGCACAATAGTATTCCATTTCATTCATATACCACAACTTGTTCAGCCATTCCTCAAATGATGGGCAACCCCTCTGTTTCCAGTTCTGGACCACCACAAAAAGAGCTGCTATAAATATTTTTGTACGTGTGGGACCCTTGCTTATTTTTACGATCTCTACGAGGATCTAGAAGCGATATTGCTGGGTCAAAGGGCATAGTGCTTTGCCAGTCTTAAAGCACCATATAAATGCTGACTCTTATTCAAAGTCCATCCTCATTCTCTTTCAGGATCTTTGATGGTCTTCAAGGCCACCCCCACCCTTAGCTCTAAATCCTCGTGTGCCCTAGAAAGCTTCCTATTAGGTTGCATGGGAGTCAGAGGTCAGAGGTGAGGGACAAGAGACTTGGGGCAATTTCCTCTGTAGGATCACGTTTCAAGAATGGTGACCCACTTGTGGGGCTATGGTATTTCACATTGGTACCAGCTTTTTTTTTTTTTTAAAGGGACTCCCTCTTGTGTGATACACCAAAGTGATGATGCATGCTGGCAACAGTCATTCTCTTTGCTGAGTGTCACTGATCTCATAGCATTACACTAGGAACCTGGAGCTATACTTGGAAAAGAAAAGATTTTTATTGACAACCCTAGATCTCCCTTTTGGTCCCTTCCCCTTTCCCCTCCAAGACAGCAATCTTTTAAAATAAATACCTTTTTAGAAAAGAAGAGAAAAATCCAGCAAAACCATGAGCACATGACCAAAATGACACATGTGAAGTGTCATCCCCACAGCCCCAGCTTTTGCAAAAGAGGCAGAGAAAGGTGTTTCCCCAGATTTCTCCTTTGAGGTTAAACCTGTCCTTTACAATTCCACAGCATTCCAATTTGATTTTGGGGCGTTATTTTTCTCATTTACGTTTTTATAGTCATTCTGTATGTTGTTTTCTTGGTTCTACTTCATTTGGCACCCACTCATGGAAGTTTTTCCATGCTACTCTTTATTACTGCTACTTCTTACTCCCTGCAGTTCTATAACATTCCATTACCATTGTGTACCATAATTGGTGTAGTCATTCACCAGTTGGTGGGCATCTCCTTTGTTTCCTGTTTTTTGTAATCATGAAGAATGGCAAATTCTAAAAAATGGTATATATGGAACCTTCTTTTTTTGTCAATGACTTTTTTGGTGTGTATGCCTAGCAGCAAATCTCTGGTCAGAGAGTATGGAAATTTTAGTCACTTTGAATACTTCCTAATTGCTTTCCAGAGTAGTTGTACCCATTCACAGCTCCACTAACACTGTATTAGTGCCCTATGTTTCCACAGGCCCTTCAGCATTGACCATTCCCACTTTTGTCTCTGTTGTCAGTTTGATGAATGTGATGTAAAATCTTGCAGTTGTTTTAATTTGCATTTTTCTTACTAGTGATTTGAAGTATTCTTTCATATAACTGTTAATAGGTTGCAGTTTTTAAAAAGAAATAACTAATTCTTCACATCCTTTGAAAATTTTTCTATTGAGGAATGTGTTTTAATCTTAGCTTTTTTTATTAATTGTCTATTTGTTTTGGATGTCAAACCCTTATCAGAGATGTTTAATACAAAGATTTTCTCCAGTTGACTACTTTCCTCCTTATCCTCGACACATTATTTTTGTTTATATAAAATCTTTTCAAATTTATGTAATTTATTAATAGTCATGGCTATTTTCTCATTTGTAATTTACTCTACCCCTTATTTAGTTATAAATCCACCCCCTACCTGTGGCTGTAAAAGTCATCCAGTTATGTCTCATTCTTCATGACCCCATTGGCCATAGCACACCAAGCCCTTCTATCCCCCACTATCTCCTGAAGTCTGTCCGAGTTCATGTTCGTTGTTTCCGTGTCACTCTCAATCCACCTCATCCTCTGTTGTCCCCTTTTCCTTTTGCCTTCAGTCATTCTCAACAGCAGACTCTTTTCCTATAAGTCTCATCTTCTCATTATGTGACCAAAGTATTTAAGCTTCAGCTTCAGCACGTAACCTTCCAATTAAACATTTCAATTAATTTCTTTAAGTGTTGGCTGATTTGATCTCCTGGATGTGCAAGAGATTCTCAGATTCTCAGATTCTCTCATTGATTCTTTGGCGCCCAGCTTTCCTTATAGTCCAACTCTCACAGTCGTTTATTGACATAGCTTTGACTCTGTGAAACTTCGTCAGCAACACAATGTCTTTGCTTTTTAGTCTGCTGTACAGATTTGTCATAGCTTTCTTTCCAAATGTCTTGTCATTTCATGACTTCAGCTGCCATCTGCACTGACCTTTGAGCCCAAGAATGTGAAATAGGACACTGCTTCCACTTCTTCTCCCTCTTTTTGCCAGGAAGTGATGAGAACAGTTGCCAAGATCTTTGTTTCAAAAGCTTCAAGACAGCTTTTAGATTCTCCTCTTTTACCCTCATCAAAAAGCTCCTTAAATCTCCTTCTGCCATCACAGAGGTGTTGTCTGTCTATCTGAGATTGTTGATATTTCTCCCAGCAGTCTTAATTCCAACTTTTGATTCATCGGACCTCTCATTTTGCATAAGATAATCTGCATACAAGTTAAGTAAATGAGGTAACAATATACAGCCTTGTCATGTTTTTTCCAATCTGAAACCATTCTCTTGTTCTGTGTTAGGTTCTAACTGTTGCTTATTGACCCACAAATGGATTTTTCAAAAGACAAATAATATGAGCTGATTCTCCCCTCCTTTTGAGGACTTGCCACATTTTGTTGTGATCCACACAGTCAAAGACTTTAGTGTAGTCAATGAAGCAGGAGTAGATATTTTTCTGGAATTCCTTTGCTTACTCTGTAATCCAGAAAATGTTGGCAGTTTGGTTACTAGTTACTGGGGTGGTTTGCTATTTCTTTCTCCAGATCATTTTATAGATGAAAAAATGAGGCAAACTGATTTGAACTCAGGAAGATTAGTCTTACTGATTTCAAGCCTAGCACTCTCTTTACTACATCACCTAGCTGCCCTGTGATATAGAATATACTTTTCTTTAAATAAATTTATGGTATGATCTTAACATTCAAGTCACATATTCATTTTGAATTTATTGTGGAGTATGATATCAGATGTTGATCTAAGTTTAATTTCTGCCAGTCATTTAGGGTTAGGGCTAGTTTTCCCAGTAGTTTCTTTTTAAACTTTCCTTCCTTGTTACTTTGTGTTTAGGGTTTGTTGAACACTGAATTGTTGATCTAACTTATTTCTGACCCTTCATTGTCTAGTCTGTTGCATGGATCTACTTTTCCAATTTTTAACCAATCCCAAAGAGTTTTGATGATTGATGTTTTATAGTATAGTTTGAGGTCTGGTGGTACTTTCCCCTCAATTCCTTTTCTCCTCATTTGCCTTGATAGTCTGAATCTTTTGCTCCTTCAAACGAATATTGCAATTATTTCTTCTAACTCTGTCAAGTGTCTCTTGGGTAGTCTGATTATCATGGCATCCAACCTGTAAATTAAAGTATTGTCAGGAACCACTCCTATTATTATGAATTTTTAGCATATCACAAGTCTTAGCTCTTGCCAAATGGGCATATGACAACTGGAAACAATTCCTGCTTGAGATGCTGAGTAACCTCCTGAGGGTTACAGTATATGGACATTAGGTGTGAAGCTGTCCTGTCCTATGAAGGGCAGGGTTGGGGCTATATAGGATGCTTGTCCTTCTGTCTACTGCCCCTACCCTGATGTGCCTTATTCCTGACTGGGCTCCCAGGAGTAGAATTTGTTAATGATCTGATGATCTACCTATGCAACCACCAATGGCATTGTCCCCATCTGGTTGAATGGAATAAACAGGACCAACATCTTCCACTTTCAAAATCTAATTGTTCAGAAAACCACTTAATGCCAGAGCCAGGTAGGGTCTTTCTCAGAGAATTACTTACAGCTGAGAAGACTGAGGCCCACAGAGGTGACATGGCTTTATAACCGAGGTCACCTCTCTGTTCACTCCAGTTCTGCATCTGCCATCCTATCACCATAAGATTGGGCAATGGATGATGACTTTGTTGGTTGAGGTCTGACCCTTACATTCACAGCCTAATCTCTGTGACCCATTTGCTACAAGTGTTGGACAATGATGTCCTGCTTTCTCTGAACAGCATGGAACACAGAGTAGAGGCTGAATCAGGGCTAACTGCCCTCGATGACATCCTTTGGAAAAATCACTTGGTCAATCAGTCATTGGCAGCAGAATGTATAGTCATCATCTATCTGGTCATTTCAAAACCCAACATCTGGAGTTCCTAAGTCTCACCTAAGTCACTTGCCCCTGATGATGTCTCCATGGAACTGAAGCCAAACCTTTGCAAAAAGAAATTAGGAGAAATCACACTTTTGAATTAAAGGAAGAAGTAGAAATGAGTAGCAATTGCTCTTTGGCCCCTGGAACACCACAATTTCCATTGACCCTTCATGGTGAGGTAGCTCATTATTTCACTCTGTATGCTGGGATTAGAAAGCCTGAGCTGGAAGGTTCTACCAGAGGACATGTAAGTCATCCTCTTCATTTCATCATTTGGGAAACTGAGGTTTCCCAAACGGAAATTTAGTGACTTCCTAAATCTCCTTTTCCTCATGCCCTCACATGGGGCTTGGTATAAGGGCTGGACTTAAGACACACTAGACCTGAGAGCCTTCTAGGATTTGTTAGTGGTAGTTGAATGGCTATGGTTGGACTCTGACTAATTATTGGTCATGGAGAGCCCAAGAATTGTTGTCTGGAAGACAAGACGCTGAGACAGGGGCAGAGGCAGAAAGCAGTGTTGGTCTCAAAAATGGGGGCAGATGATGGGGATCAAACAGGTAGAGGAAGATAAGAGGACCTGGGACCAGATTCTGAGATGAGGACTGGGCAGATTTTGGAATGAGAGAGCAGGTTTGCAAGCAGCCTTTTCTGTGCCTTGGTTGCCTTTGGCATGGCCATGATTTTAGGCTGAGCTGTCCCCCCAACCTTCCCTCAGATCAGTTGCTGTTGGACAGCACCTGCTGTTTCAGACATCAAGGTGGTAGCCCTCTCTAATTGGGGGTGAACATCGAAGTAATACAGTGGCAAATCTTGAAACTGGTTTGTGCCCATTGCAGAGCTGAGGACCTGTTAAGTGGTCACTTAAGAGAACTATCCCTGGTCTCGTGGCAGGCCAAGGGTGGAACTAGGACCCGAGTCCATGCCCTGTCCGCATGATAGCTCCTCCAAGAATGTCTTGCTTTTAGGCAAACAGGAAACATCTTGCTTCAGTTGTGAGATTCTCCAATAGGATTGATGGTTCCACTGGCTTGGGCAGGAAAGAGTCATAAACCATGAGTTGGGTCTGGCCTCTAATCCTTACCACCTTAGTCCCTCAGTCCCTGGCAACCCTAAATAATCACTCAAAGTCTCTTAAAGTCCCTGGATCTTGGTTTCCTCATCTTGGAAATGAGCCCTGAGTTACTGAGCTGGCAGGATCATCAGGGAGATGAAGTAAGGAATATGCTGTGAACACCCAGAAGATGCAGGATGGATTGTAATGAGTAATTGATATGATACAGCAAGCACCTGGCTTATAAGAGTGAGTTTAACGAGAATGCTTCTATGGGCCATGATAGCGATGGTCAGAAGCAGAAGATTTTCATTTTTCTTTAGCTCAAAAGCAGCCCTGTGGACCAGGGACCAACCAAAATGGCCATCAAGGCCCATCTTCCCAATGAGCCCAAGTGAGATCAGAGTCAAAGACTAGATCTCAGGATCCAGAGCTGGGAGATTCCATAGGCATCATGGAGTTCTGGAACTCTTCACCTTTCCTGTGCTTTGGACTCCTTGGCCACATAGCTGTCCAATGGGCCTTTTGAACCCTTCCTTATAAGCAGGGTTTAGATGCATCAAATAAAATACATTGGATTGCAAAGGAATTTGAGAGGGTTGAAATCCTTTGATAAAATATTAAAAAAAATAACCAAGTTTGCAGATCCAAGTTAAGGAGAAAGCAAAAGCCTGAAGAGGTGCAGTTGCCTGCCCAAGGTTGCACATGCATAGTCCTAGTGGGTCAGGGGCAGGATCTGAACCCAGATCTCTGTTTTCCTGTTAGTGAGGCTCTCATCCAATTCCACTATGGATTCAAGGCTGGGACAGTGGATACAGGTCAGGGCCAGAGCCAAGACCTGGCTTTAAATTCAGTCTCAGACTAGGGAGCCAGAGACAAATATAAGATATTCGTTGCCTCCAAAGAGCTCCCAATTTCGTGGGTCTTTGTTTCACAGACTGAAGACTCCAATCTGGGAGAGCACATGAGTGACCCAAGGTCACTTGGTAGTTCAGTAATGGAAATGGGAATAGCCATTAAAACTTAAAGCTGCTCTGAGACTCTGGAAACACCCTGTGTGTGCATGTATGCATGTAAACACACAGCATGTTTGTATATGCATGTAAATTACAAAATCACAGCCTTCAATCCAAAGCATTTTTGAAAACTGATCTCAACATTCCAGTATTTCTGTATCCAGATGCACAATCTGACCATTGTGTTCCTTCCTATGGTGCAGGTAGCCACCTGTCCATGGCTGCCCTCATCCTACCATGCATTAACCGGAAGAGGTCCATCCAAAGTTTGTGGAGTCATTTTGATAAGAGTAAGAAACAGTGGGCACCTGGCATGATCATGGCATGTATTTGGTTAGAAAATTCAGTACACCCTTATTCTGTACTTGCTAATCAGGGATCCCTGTCCTCACTTCCTGGTCATGACCCATGGGAGGTTGGCACATTGAAGGAGGTGACAGCCTGGTGAGAAATGTGGAGGAGTGGGTTTATTTTGAGTGACAGGGAGGACTTGAATGATTACGATTGGGTTCTGGATCCTTCCTCCCTCCAATCCTTTTTTTTCTCTGCTCCTCCTGTGTCTCTCCCTGCCCTTTTTCATCCTTGCTTGTCTGTTTGTCTGTCCACCAACATTTAGCACAGTGCCTCTCATTCAGGCCTTTGGGCAACCTGAGAGGGCTGCTTCACCTACATCCTGCCTCATCCTCGTCCTTCATCATTCCTTTTCCTCATAGCCATTTTGGGTTTTAAGATTCCTGACACTCTTCACATGGATTATTCGATTCAGGACAACACTTCAAGTTCGTGCTAAATGTTAGGCTAGTACGAAGCTAAGGGCCAGAGATCCAACAAGCTGCTTCTGTGCAGGTCCATGGGGTGCTGGCTGACTATGCCGTTCCCCTCCCATGTGGCCGGCAAGTTGTCATGAGAAGTATTCAAAGGTAGATACTGCAGTGAAGAATTTCATTTAGGAAGGCAGGGGAGTTCAGAGACGGGCTCAGGGTCAATCCTAGACTTATTTCTGCAGCAGGTCTTGGGGAGGGGGCTCAGCTGCAAGAACAGGCAGTAGGTAAAAGCTGCCCTTAGAAAACCTGGATACTGGTAGAACAGCTCCTAATCACAGAGCCTGCTGGCACTGTGGGGCTCCTGTGAGGGTGCATCTTCCCAAGGCATTGCGATTGGATTCTATTTATAAATACTTGTATTTCCAATCCATTTCTGTGGAGGCTAGGATGTGGAGACAAAGGACCTGAGTTCGAATCCTTCCCTTTCACACTTGGGGGTCTTTGGGAAAGTCTCTCCAAGCCTGTGTGGTTGGACTCCATAGTGTTGGACCAGCTCCAAATATGTGGTCTTTGGAGTCCATGTCTGTAGTCAGATTAGGTTGCTAGGTGCTGAGAGGAGCATAGTTGTGTAGTTTAAGATCTGGATTTGGAGTCAGGAAGACCTGGGTTCAAATCATGTTTCAAGAACTTGCCAATCTGGTGACTGGGCAAATCAGTTTCAGTTTCTTCTTCTATAAAATAGGGGTACTCAGATGTACCCTCCATCCCTCAGAGGAATGCTGTGAGGACCATGAGGAACACCACATGTGAAGAACTTTGCAGCCTTTCATGTGCCCTGGCAGTAGACTATTTCCGCCTTTTGTCTTCTGATCTCCCCGGAATGCGGAATGCGGAGCTGTCTCTGCTCAGCTGGCCACAGCCCTCCTGCCCATGTGCTTGGCTGTCATAGTGTTTCCCAAACTGTCACAGGGACCCTTCTGCCTACCTCTTCCCAAATGAATGAAATCATGTGTATTGAGCACCTGCTGTGTGACAGGCACCGATGAGGAGATACAAAGGCAATAGTGAAACAGTCCCTGTCCTCAAGAAGCTTCATTCTGTCTGGAAGACAGCCCATCTAAGGGAATAGTGGTTGGGAAAGTAGTTTTATTACCGTCCCTGGGCTGGCAAGCAAGAGAGGAGCATCAGCAGTGAAGTCAGTTGTCTCACCTTTTACAGAAGCAAATCATTTGGTGACTGTTCCCAGAGAAAGAGGAAGGAGGATTCACACCCAGGACTCTCATCCCTAGTTTGTGCAAGACCTTCTGCACTGATGTTGAGAAAGGTTTGCAAGAGGGAGAGGCTCAAGGAAATGATTTTGAGGTGTGTGTGTGTGTGTGTGTGTGTGTATGTGTGTGTGATTGTGTGTGTTCATCCTTTGTTGCTGAAGAAGACTATGCCATCAGAGAAATAATGACACAACTTGCACTTGACTTTGTTTTGAGTGAGGGAGGGCTGTGCAGGTCACCAGTCTCACTTCTCCTCCAGAGCCATCTGAATCCAATGACTAGATATTCATCAGGATGACTGGTGATGGCCCAGGGTGAGGCAATTGGTGTTAAGTGACTTGCCCAAGGTCACACAGCTAGTGAGTGTGAAGTGTCCAAGGTGAGATTTGAACTCAGGTCCTCCTGACTCTTCCACTGGTGCTGCATCCACTGCACCACCTAGCTGCCTCTTATGAAGGGGGAGAGGGAAGACTTTCTGGTGAAGGTGAACATGAGTAGAGTGAGCCCTTAAGGAAGAAAGGGAGAGGCTTTAGCTGAAGGAAATGGACAGGGGACCATGCTGGGCTGAAGAGTCTCAGGTATGAGAGTCATCACATTTGAAGGTAAAGACAGCAGAGCAGTGAGGAGGAGAGCAGAGGTCAGGCAGCAGGGCATCCAGGAGAAGCTAGGGATTGTGAAGCCCTTGACTGAGGAATGCAGGAAAGGAAGGAGTAAGTCCGGTCCTGGGAATGTTGAACCCTGGGCCCTGGAGTGGATGCCCCTTTCACAAGGCAGCAGCAGCAGTTGAGAGTTTTCCAGTGGAGGGCTGGATGCCCTGCTTTCTCTATGGATACTTAGGTGTACAATAATGGCAGACTCCCCACCTCAGCATGGTTGACAAGGTTCAGGGTAATGTTTTAAGCTTTTGGGAACTGGACAATTGAGGAAGATTGCATTCTAGCTTTAGGTGGGAGAGTTGACATAAAGCCAAGGTCACCTGGAACCCTGTGCCTCGATGGGGAGTCCTGTCCTTGGTCAAAAACTCAGGCTGCCAGACATGGAGAGAGTAAGGTGAGCCCCAGAACAGAAAGGACCATGGGACTGGTAGGGGTTATTTCTACGTTCTATAACAGGCAGCAGCAGGAATTTTCATTCTACAGACATTTGCTTTTCAGCCCAGATTCATCCCCAGATGGATGCTGGGGCACAGGGGTGGAGGCTTCCTTTCATTTTGTCAGAGGATCTTGGGGGAAATCCCTTCCCCAGGCTCCAAGTTGGGTTTGCCCTTTGTTTTCTTGATCTTAGAGCAATAAAGATCATCCATGTGGGTTCCTAACTTGGCAAATAAGCCCTCTTGTCAGAAAAACAATAGAGCCTGGTTTAAACAGGTCTGTGAAGAGAGTGCCTGAAGGACAATTGCAGCGGAACCTTGTGATCCTGCCAGCAGGACCAAATGTCCTCCCAGGGCAGGGGCAGTGGAGCTGCCTCCCTCCTCCTTTAGGATGGAGGAGCTGGCCTCATCTAGCTCTTATGCCTCTACCTTTGGTCCTGTTATGGAGCGGGCATTATCTCCTGTGACCTCATGGCTGCTGGCCACCCTCACCTCTTCCCACCCCTTCTAGCCTGGAGAAGGAGCAACCTTTTTGCTTTTCCTTTCTTTATGGCTACTGAATTGGACTGACATTTGGTGATCTGTGGTGCCAGGCACCTTGCCCTAGGGCTCTCTTCAAAACAGAGGCAGCAGAAGGGAGATCTTACAAGGTAGATGTGCTGCTGAATGGTGGGAGAGAGCTGTGGAACTGGAAATATTGACCCAAACACAGCAGCTGGAAGTGAGTGGTACCAAGGAGGCCCTGGGCTCAGCCTGGCACCTTCTGGAGACCCCGAGGCAAGGCCTGCTTAGGTAAGCGTTCTTGGACCCAAGATTGCCGTTAGGGTTGCAGACATAGTTACAGGCAACAGTAACCCTTATCCCTAGGGTGGAGAATGCCCCTCAGCTGAGACCCATCCCATCAGTTCCCTGCACTTCCTGGCCTCAGGAAAGGGCTCTAACAGGACATGGCCCTGGGACTTGGAGGTTGGCACCATTGCTTTCATCAGGGCTGATACGAGGAAAGGCAACTCCCAGGAATGTGAGGCCCACCATCACCCCAGCCCTTTCCATTAGACAGTCCCTACTCCCTGTTTTGTTCTTTGGACCAGGCTAGAGTAGAGGTCAGGGAAGGCTCTTGGGAGCTCTGAGGGGGGAATCAGGGAGCATAATCCAATCCAATGAATACAGTTCAAGCACCTATGACATTCCAGGAATTTCCTCATTTGTAAAATGATGATATCAACCCCTGTAGTATGATGCTGAGCAAGTCCTTTAATCCTTCTGAGCCTCAGTTTCCCTACATGTAAAATGAGGTCAATAGTGTTTGTGGTGGGATCTTGGGCGCATGACTCTGGACAAGTTACTTGGCTTTGAGGAGTTTCTGTGTTCTCCTTCATCTATGTGGGAGATGCTATGTGGGGGCCCTTCCTGCCTGGGCCAAGCTCAAATGAAACCATGTCTGTAACAGGTTCTGTTACTGGTAACATTTTGACATGTCTCCTTTATATATTGTGGGTGATAAGACCCAGAAAGAGAATGGCCCTGTGGTGGCACCCAAGGACACTTACTGAGCTTGCCAGAGAGAAAGCTGTGCTTCAGAATCCATGCCTTTGTTGGGGCAATATTTTAGAAACTTGGGCTTCCTCATCAGATTTCTTCCAAGTATTTCCAAGGTTTTTGGGTGGCATCTGGCTGGTGCTCAGAGTCAGTCTTTTGATTTGTATTTGGGAAGATACTATTTTCTCCCCCATTTTATGAATGGGTAAACTGAGTTCCCAAGCCTCTTATGACATGCCCAGACTCTCCAAATTACTTCCCGTCACTTGATCTTTTTTTTTCATGACACAAACACAGGACTGATTTCTCAGCTGCCCCAGTTGCCCTTTTGATTAACGACATTTCCCTAGGGGCTCTTAGGAGTCTATTGGGATTCATGAGTCAATGGGGAACCCTGGCTGAAGGTTTTCCCTAGGTGCAGAGAAGAAATCGCTTTGTTAGTGGACTCCGAGAGGCTGTCCAAAGACTGGGGATGTTAGAATGTTGTCATAACTGTGCTGTGATTGTTCAGCTCTTTTACTCATGATCCCATTTGGTATTTTCTTGACAAAGATACTGGAGTGGTTTGCCATTTCTTTCTCCAGCTCATTTTACAGATGAGGAAACTGAAGGAAACAGGGTGAAGTGACTTTCTCAGGGTCACACAGCTAATAAGGGCATGAGGCTGGATTGGAGCTAAGGAAGATGAGTCTTCCTGACTCCAACCTGACACTCTATCCATTGGGTCCCTTTGAGAACAAAGGACCACCACCACAAACAAAAGCAGCATCCACCATGCCCACCAGCTGCCTCAGACAAGATAAACTGGAGACAATCTTAGAGGACAGGCACTAGCCTCAAACAAGGCAGGAAAAGGCTTCTTGTGGGAGGTGGGATTTTACCTGGAGTCTGAAGGAGCCCAGGGAACCTACAAGGCAGAGATTAGGAAAGAGAGAAGTGAGACTAGTGAGCCTGGATCTCAGCTTCTGTGGAAGAGAATAAGGAGAAAGAAGACTGGAAAGGTGGGAAGGGACTCCCAAGGGCTCTGGATGCCAAGGAGGGGATTTTACTGGATGGTTGAGCTTACAGGTAGTTGCTGGAGTTTATTGGGGGACGGTGATGCTTTCAGAACTGGTTTTAGAAAGGTCACTTTGGCAGTTAAAAAGTTTATGAGCCGCAGTGGGGAATGACTTGAGGGAGGGAGACCAACCCTCAGGCTATTGTGATAGTCCAGGCATGAGATGATGGAGCCCAGGGGCTGAAGTGCCAGAGGACAGGGGTGGGCAGGGTACAAGGAGATTGGCTCATGTTCCCCTTTGGAGAAATCTTTTCTCTTCCCTTGAGATGTTAATAGTTTTTTGGCTCCCTACTTTGTGACCTATAGACCTCCTTGTCAGTTTTCTTACTGTATTCCCATACCCCCCCAGTAGAGTAGAAACACCCTGAGGGCATGACCCATTTGGGGCTTTTATTTAGCAGCCAGCACAGCTGCAGATCTATATGAGGTCCTTTGTAAATGCCTTTTAGGTTTGGTTGGATTGGATACCTTGGTCATCTGCAGTTTAGTGATTGTGGGTCCTCCCCTGGTACAGGTGGTAGCCCATCCTTGCCTTGTTCCCCAAGGCATTCTTGTCCAAGTCTTCCTGTAAACATGGATCTGCCCAGAGGTCTCTGGTAATCTTCTAAGCAGTATTTCTGAGAAGTCCTTGTTGGGGAAACACTTTTTGAGTACGTGCCTTGTGTTCAAGGACATGCCCAAATATCTTCAAGCTTGCTTTCTTGCAGTGTGTCTTGGGGTCTAGATATTCACTTGTTTCTGGCTGGCCTTTCCTTTCCGAGGAGTTCACAAGGCTTTCTTTCCTCTGTCCTTCCCAAAGGTGACCAATTCCAGTGAAAGAATACAGTGAAATATCACAATTATGGAAATAGAGTGAGGGGAGAGATCGTATGGAGGAGGATGAATTTGAAAGGTAAACCGGGGAGGGCAGCTAGGCACAGAGAAGTGTGAGCAAATGCATGGATGTGGGAGAATATGGAGTGTGTGTGGGAGTAGTATAAGATAATGCTGGGTAATGGCCTTGAATGCAGAAAAAGGAGTGTGACTTGGCTTGGTAGGCAATGGAGGCCATGTTCACCCATGATATCTTTAGGAGAAGTCGGACCTGATTACTCTAGGATGTGCGAGTGGCAGAATGTCGGCTTCTGAGTTCCTGCCTCTCCCACATCCTAGACCCTGTGACTGAGATTGGCTTCAAGTCTTTCAGCTGGGGCTAGAGAAAGCACTCATACATCCTTCTCTGACAAAGCAGAAAATCAATAGGAAATATTCATAGCTTGCTGCCTGACTTTTTCCTAGCAATTCCACAAATGCTTTTTGAGAGAGAGAAGAAAAGAAGCAATTGGAGGCCTATGAGGATGTACTTTGCTCCAGTCTTTGTCTGGGGCCTGGGATGACGTCATTTCTGGACTTCTTCCCTCCAGAGGAGAATGTCTGCCCATCCAAGGACATCCTCCTCTTGGTTTTGTGGGTTCTAGCTAAGCCCTGAGACCCCCAGTTAAGTGAAGACTTGACACTTTTGCAGGTGTCAGTCTGACCAGGTGGGACTGAACCAGGGAGCCCTAGTCTGGGCATGGTTAAGACAGCCCACTAGCCTTGATGTCCTGTCTGCTCCGGGGAGTGGGGAGGGCATTCTCTCTGCCAGGAGGCTTCTGCTTCTCAGAGGAAGTGTGTTATGGTCTCATGGACAATTCTGTGTCTTGGAAGCTTTGGGCTTTTGGTCTAGAAGTGGACAAGAGGCAAAGCTTAGGTTGTCTCCAGTGTCTTAACTGAGTGGGAGAGGGGGAATCTTTATCTAATTCATCTTCCCTGTCTGTTTTCAGACCTAGTCCCAGATGCAGGGCTTCTTACATGGACTCTCACCACTGGAGGGACCCTGGAGACCACCTACTCTAATTTTTTCTGGTCTCTTAGGCCCAGACTTGAGGTGACTTGACCAAGGTGATGGAGAGGCGTAGGCTTAAATTCCGGTGCTCTGACTCTGCACCCAACGGGATGTTGGCTCCATTTCACATTCACCGAAGGCCTGTTGGGGAGGAGCCACTGGCCAGGTGCTAAGGGAGACGTGAAGGGGAGTAGGGGCACATGTCTGCACTCAGGGACCCCCAGTCTAGGTAGGAGGCCAGACACAAGATACCAGTCAGAACAGAGGACAACAACATATGAATCGTCCCAGATCAGTACGTGAGTGATTAATGAATGTGCTTACCAGGTAGGGAGCACAGGCTTCAGAGTTGGGGGCAGGATACTGTGGGTGGGGGAAGGCCCTCTGGGTGAGGTAGGGCCAAACCTCAGAGAGTGCATGAGTGGGAGAAGGAGCAGGTGCATTTTGGAAGGTGGAGCCATCCTTGGACATGGGTTTCTTCAGGTGCATCTACCATTCACTGATGCAGCCCCTCCTCAGTTGGGCAGATATAAACCTTACAACAATCTCTGTCGACATAGGCTGCTGCTTGGATGGAAGGCTAGATTCTACCTGTGGCCTTTCCAGTTTGTTGGCACCTGGGAGAAGCCCAGCATTACCTTCTTGCCGTGGGGTGGTGTCACCTCCTGTTTCTACGTACAAAGGATGTACAAGGACTTTCCTTACAATAATTCTGTGAGATACACAGTATAGGCATTGTTGCCCCACTTTATAGAAGGAAAACTGAGGCATTGTGCTGTTCTGGGGCTCCCTAAAGTCACACACAAAGTCAGTAGGAGATTCAGACGATATATCCAAGTTCAGAACTGTAGGCGACTGATGTACTCTAAGGTTAAGGAATGCCTCAGTCTCTTTGTGTAGAAGAAATTAGGACAACTTAGGGATGAAGGGAAATGCAAATTCTGGTGCTGTGGGAGATCATCCCTGAGACCAGATACCTGGGTGTGGATGGTAAGGAAGGACCAGACCCTCCTCTTGCTGGGGCAGCTTCACCCTTGGTCCCTGAGTCAGTTCCTGAAAACTATATCCTCCCATCTCTCTGGAGGCTGTGCTCTCCCTGGTCCATCCTGGACATGTTGCTCCCTCCTGAATTTGGATGCAAATTTGGCCATTGCGCTTTTTGGATCCATAGAAGGTTGGGCCTCTTTCTTCTTCCCTTTTTGACTTGGCATTATCACTCTTATGGGTCGAGGTTTCTGATGGAGAGCCTTTCATGGGCTGCTGCACTGATGCAGCTTCTGGGAAGAGGCTTGGAGCTGGGGCCTCTGGGGATGATGCTTCTTGTCCTTAGAGATTCTATAGAGGCATATGGACACCTATCACCTTGGGATACAGGAAACATCCATTTAAAGGTCAAGGGCGGCAAGATTGGTGGGTGGCCACTGGGATCCCCAGTATCACAATCTTTCTCATCTGGATTCACAAGGGGCAGCTCTGGTCTAGCCCCCAAGCAAAGGCCCCTTTGTGGGCTTGATTTGAAAGCAGCCTAGGCAGAACATGGGCTGCCCCATGGCACTGAAACCTTTGGTGAGGAATCTTATGCTACCTCTCTATCAATAGGACCCAACCCTCAGAAACCTTTCCCAAACTGACCATGGCAGTTTCATGGGGAGCAGCAGGCCTGAAAGGGTGGCCAGTTGCCTGTGTCATCAGCAAGTGTTGGGCTAGGGCTTGCACATGTGAATCTGTATTGTTCAGTGGCCCCATAACTCACCGGTCTGCTCAGTGAGCAGCCCCCATAGATGTATGATCCATTTAATTTGGAATCTGAGCAAGTGGAAACCCATGAGGCACAAAACAGTTTGCAAATAGAGCATCTGATGAGTTACATAGAATCTTTTGGTTTTAAGCCCCTTATCTGACATCATGCCTTATTTGCATGTGAAGACATTTGTTAAAATTGTATTTTCCTTCCAGATAGAACCAAATTTTGAAATGAAAAAGTGTAGAATTTTTACCTTGCTGAAATGTAGATTGCTATGACCCTTGTGATTGTAAGGAGCCTATTAGGTCAGTGGCTCTTTTGTCTATTGGGCATGGGAGAGAGAGAGGAGGTAAGTGGCTGGGAGGATTTTGGGGTTTCTATTGGGGAGGGGTGAGAGAAGTTGTGGCCTCAGCTGAAAGAAGGCCATTAAGTGGAGGCAAAGGTTTGGGTTGAATGGGAAGGTGGGAAATCCAGTTTTGGACACACTGAGTTTGATATATTAGCAGGACATTCATGCGGGGAGGACCAGCTGGTACTGAAATCATGGGAACTGCAGTCCTAAAGGAGAAGTGTCCTTTGTCCTTAGTCCTGTCCAGGCCCACATGGAAGACCTGGCTTTTTTTTGTGGAGGGACTCATACATAAGGAAGGGTATTGAGGAGCTGGAGCATTTCCAGAGGACGGTGAAAGGTCTTGATCCCAAGCTACACAGAGGTCAGCTGAAGGACCCAGGGAGATTTAGTAGAGAGAAAGGAAGACTCAAGGTTGGCACGTGTGAGAAGAATTAGACTTTCCCCTTCAGTGTTCTGATACTTTTCAGTGAGTGGAGACAATCTCCTTCAGAATAATAATTCAAATAATGGGAGCATTTTGATTAGGAGTGGTGTAAAGGATCAGGGGGAAGATGGAAGGAGAGAGAAGGGAAGAGAGAAGGAGGGAGGGAGGGAGAAAGAGAGAGAGAGAGAGAGAGAGAGAGAGAGAGAGAGAGAGAGAGAGAGAGAGAGAGAGAAAGAAAAAGAAAGAAAGAGATGAAGGAGGAGGAGGAGGAGAGAGACTGACTAGAGTTGCTTAATATTAGATGTCTACATCTTGCTAGGTTCATTCCCTATCAGAGCTGCCTTGTACCCTGGTCCAAGTTCTTTCACCCTCCTAGTTTATATCTTATATCACACACTGTGATCCTTTTTCTATAATTCTCCCCAGTCCCTCACCTGTATCTCTGGACCATTCTTCTCCAGCGTTCCTTCAATAGAGACTCTTTGTTGACTCTAAACTTTTCTCAGATAGGGTCTTATTGGCCATGACTCTGAGCCATTATCTCAGCTTAACCATGGGCAGACAAAACCTCAGAAATAACAGAGACATCACCTGGAAACCTCGCTGATTTTGCTTAAGGGTCAGCACACTAGCAAAGTACATTGATAGCCAAAGAGGATCGGTCAATCAATGAACAAGCATTCATGAAGTTCTTACTATGCACCATACAATGTATTACATTGCGAATTAGGGACATTAAAAAAAACACGAACAGTCAGATCACTGGGGACTTGAAACCAATTGAGTCAAGTCACCTCACTCCAAGAAGAGCCCTGGGTGGAAGGGTAAGTGACTAGTTTCCTAAACCAGCACTATTTGGGCAGTGTTACTGGTTGCATGAAGGTCCAGGTGTCATTGGCAATACTGGAACACTCGCTTGGTAACACAGCCTCATTCATCTTTCTCTCAGTGGGTATGATACTTGAGGACACAGCAGTGAATAATGACAGCCTTCTGGCCTTTGGAATGCAAAGAACCTATTTGTCCGCTAAGATCCAAGATTGGAGTCAGAAGGGCTGTTAATCCAAGGCCACCACTGGACACGTGCCATTGGGCTAAGGATGTTCATCTTTGCCTCAGTGGGGGCCCTCTGTTCACTCATTTCTCTGTGCTGACCCCCACCTCTGAGGCTACAGTCCTGCTGTCCATCACTTTGGGCCAGGGCCCATAAGTCTAGATGAGAGGATCTAGTCTTCTTAATTCCATTTCATCAGCCACTTACAAAATTCTGTCTTTGAGCAGGTCCAGATGACCTGAATACTTGGGTCTCCATGGTGCTGAAGATCACTGGGAAGGAGAGATGAGAGGCCTGGCATCTTACCCCAGAATCCAATAAGGTGATATCTATGAAGATGTCTTTGAGGACCGTCAGGATTCAGTGGTGAATGAGATCACACAGTCACATGATTCTGGGGCAGGGCTTGACCACGGGCAGACAAGATGTGGACACCAGGATATTTCTGCTCAACAGCAGCAGCATCAGTCTAGAGTTAGAAGGGACTTTGGAAAGAGTCTGATTCAACTGACTCATTTCAAGGTTATACTGGTAGCAAAGGGCAGAGGCAGATCTGAACCCAGACACAAGAACCTTGAAAATTCCTGGAAAATCACCTATGTCCCCTGTGAGTTAAGAGAGGAGTTTGCAGATCCTTCTGTCTGTGTAACTGAAATGACTGTGGCACTGAGATGACTGCCGCCCCACCTCCCACCCCCTAGGCAGTGATCTCAGCTTCTCTGGATGAATCTCCAGGATGTGGGTGGGTCTCTTTTTGCCTTGGCCCCCTTCCCTGGGCTGGCCCAGAGCAGTAAGGGGTCTTCCTCTCTTCCCCTCTCTGGAGAATCTCTTCCAACTCCAGGGGAGAGATTCAAAGCCCAAGCAGCTTCAGAGGTCTCTGGGTTAGCGGCACCATCAGTAACTCTGCTGTGTTCTCAATAAAACATGCATAGCCATAAAAGTCCAATTGGGCTGGAAAATGAACTTTACAGCCCATTCTAGCTTACAGATGCTTATTAACCAATATGAGAGAAATACCAACCAGGGGAAGATATTGGCTGCTTTATAGGCTTTAAAAAACCATTTGATTCAATCTGGCACCCAGGCTGAATCTCAACTAGCTTCAAAGCTGGATTGATGGGGAAGCGCACTCTGTAATTAAATCTATGAATCAGCCCCTCAACTGGAAGAGACCCCCCCCCCCCAAACCCATGCAAGCAGACACCTTTGTGTGGGAAAGAAGACAGCGGCCCATCATCCACAGCCTCAGCCTTGTCTTTGGACCAGAGGCGTCCTTGTACTATAGTGGCTGCTAAAAGATAAAAAAGACTAAATCTGTTGATTTAGTACACACTTATTAACTGGCAGTGAGCGCAGCTCACACGTCTTGGGGTCTAATGGAAATCAGGAGCTGTCCCTCTTCTGGGAAAGTTACCCAAAGTTATTCTGTGGTCCAGGTTAATGCTGGAGCTTCACCTCAGCCCCCATTCTTTCTTCCTAACTTCACCCCACCCCCAGTCTTAGCCTTCCATGTTGGAGAACAAAGTTTCTACTCTGATCTGGGGCTTCTTTCAAGCCCTAGTGCCTCTGTGCTTCCTCATAGGAAATGAAAGCCTTGATCAAGCTGAGTTTTCAAGAAGCACCAAGACACTTGTCCTCATCTTACAAACTTCCAGACAATCCTTCTGAGTAGACAGTGAAGGCAGCTCCTTGCTCAGTCCAAGGCTGTTAACTGAGGGATGGAGAACAATCAAGCACGGTCAGAGTGAAATCAGAAGCCAAGTGGAAATTGGAAAGCCCAGGCTCCAAGACACTGGTCACCCATGTTCCATATAGGAAAGTGAGGGAGTTTGCTGACCCTGCGAAATGCCCTATGGGACACATAGTGATTTCATTTTCTCCAGTTAAAGAAGCTTATTTTCTATGGTGCTTTAAAGCCCACAGAATGCCTTCCTTACAACCACCTAATGGGGTAGGTAGTAGGCATGTTATTATCCCCATTTTACAGATGAGGAATCTGAGGTAGGAAGTTAATTACTTAGGGCCACACAGCTAGGAAGTGGTCAGGCTTGGAGAACTCAGTTTTCCTCTGACTGCTGCTCTTTCCACTGGGCCATGCTGTAGCCAAACAAACTCTGGTGCTCACAAAAGAAATAGCAATTCTACCTTGGACCCAGTGTTCACAATTCATGTTCTGTACTGTTGGGAAGGGCAGTCAGTTTCATAAGGGAACCATTAACAAAGAAAGAACAAATTAGACACATTGATGCAGGGTAGACAAAGCTACCAGTTTATTGACTCACTTTTTACTGCCTTGCCTCAGCAGCACAAGGGGCAGCTATAGGTTGCAGAGGATAGATGTGAATGCTGGGTCCTCAAAGACTCAAGAAGACTGAAACTGCCATTTTGTGAAAAGAAATGGAATGAAAAGCGATTGTCATACATTTCAGTCACACAAAAGAACAACTGGAAACCTCCAATTTCCTGAGATTTCCTCCCATTTCAGGCTTGCTTCAGTGCTGAGCCAGCATGGTGAATCCACTGAATCCAAGGTCTGGACTCTGAAGGAAAAAGGAAAAGCAGTTTGTGTGTCTGAGTTCTCTTCTGGTAATCACTTCCCAGCCCCATTGAGACTGCAGAGCTCCTTGGAAATGGGGCCTGGCTAGCAGTTAATGGGGTGAAGAGCAGGGCCGATGGGGCTGTGTAATCTTTTGTAGAGATTACAAAGCTTCCAAAACAGGAAGGACACTGTCATAAGCTCCTTACAAGTGCAAAAGGACATCTTAGGAAGTCATAGTCAGAAAAGAAGGAAGAGACATCACATGGAAGCAGTGCCTCCTGTTTATCCACTGAGACCCCGCTGAATACTTTGAGATCTCTAGCCTCCCTTTACCCCCACACAAGCTCCACAAGTAAGCACGACGGGTGCTGAGCTCACTTTGTCATAGATGCGTAACAGTTAACTGGGAATTTTAATGGCTGTGATGTACAGGATTAGATGGCCTGTAGTTATCTCAGGTCCACCCTGTCCAGGATGGAGCTCAATAGCTTTATCCATAACTCTCCTATTCTCCCAACTTTCTTCCTTCTGTTGAGGACATCCCAACCTTCCAGGCTGTTGGGGTTATCCAGTGAAGTTCTTCTAGCCTCTTTTTCCCTCATGCATCACACCTGGGCTCTTGGCAGGTCTTGCTAGTTCTACCTCAGTGATCTATTTTCCATCTGCACCCTCCCTCCACTTGAGCAGACCTTCATCCATTCGGTCCTTTAATAGCCTTTCATCAGTCTCTAGCTGCTAGGCTTTCACCTTCTCTGGTCCATTCTTAGCACAACTGCCTTCCAGGCCTATCCAGCCACTGCCTTACTCAGGATTCTGCAGTGGCTCCTGATTATCCTTAGAATTAACTACTAATTGCTTTGTTTTTTGGGGGCCTTCACAACTGGCTCTACCTTTCCAGATGTGCTGCCTTCACATATTCCCGATTTCGACCAGATCAGCCAGCCCCATCTTTCCCTTGAGTGGTTTTCCATTTTTTCTCTTGGCTCCTCTTCCTAGGTTTTCTTTCCCATTCTCATGCCTTGAGGGGCTTCCTTCTCAGCTCTCCTTCACTGAATGCCCAGCTTCACTTGGAGCACAGAGGTCTCCTTCTCCCAAAAGTCTCTCCTGATTCCACAGAATCCCAGGATTTGAGAATTAAATGTGACCGTAGGGGCTTTCTGGTCCAGCCCATCCACGGAAGGAAGCCCCAGTGTAACAAGACTCACTCTCATTTATATACGCTTTAATGTCTGGGGAACACTGTACATAGGCCATCTGCTTTAGGCCTTGGAGAGAGGTGATCATTCTCATTTCTATGGATGGGGAAACTGAGCCTAATGTCAGTTTCCCCAGGTCATCCAGCCAGTGAGTGTTAAAGCTCTGGCCTCACACACTTGACAAGGGGTCATTCAGCCTCTGAAGGCTTCAAAGGTAAAGGAGACCTTCTGATGTTAATGCCTACACCCAGAAATTAGGTTGCATGCATTTTTTTTACTACAGGAACAACATTGGCTTGGAAAGCCTACACTGTGAAAAGCAGGACTGCTTTGGGTTATGCCAAATGGTTCCAGTCAGATGGAGGGTGGGTGGAAAACACAAGACACTTCATGCTATCTTGTTTGGCCTCAGAATGACAAAAAGACGTATCTCATGTTTGGCTCTTGACAACCTTTGGTTTATAACATTAAAGAGGTTGAACAATAAATAACTTAGTGTCTCCAAATGAACAATACAGGATCCCCTTGGTCTTATCATTTGAGGACCACAAGAAAGCCTTTGAAGTAGGACAAAACACAGTCTTAAAGGTCCTTTCGCAATAAGATATTTTTCATGTTTGCATCAAAATCAAAGAAGATTCCATGAAATATGTAACGATCAAGACAATTTTGTTCACCGACCCTCCAATTATGAACAATAAGTAAAGCATAAACCAGGGGGACAGATGCTCTGACATTCTAATGAGAGAAGACAGCATACAAAGCAGTTGCTAGTGCAGATCCCACCCAACTCCTTTCCTTTCCTCACAGGTGATGGCATCTGTAATTGCTTGCCCCTGAGAACACAGCCCACCTCAGTCAGCCTCTTAGTGTGGAGTCTTTGCAATGTCTGGTGCTCTCCACTGGTACAACTTTCAAGAATCTTGGTTGCCTTCAAGCCATCTTGAGTTCTTGGGAAGTGTCTATTCGAGGAATCTCTACTGACCACATCAGTACAATCTTATTGTCTTACTTTAGACCCAGTATATATTTAATCAGTCTTGGTAACTTTTCATTTGGGGAGAAGTTGAACCCTGAATATGAATTAAAAACCAGCAGTATGTGGCAGCAGGCTTGACCAGGTAAAATTCTCCTTGAAATTCGATAAAATTGACTTATAGTCAATTCCAATGATTTCCACGTAATTGACCATGGATAAGGCCAAACATTTTCAGCTGATTTGGTAATGTCTTGCCATGTAGGCACGACCCAATCAACCCGACTTTCATGCCTGCTGAAATGTCGAAATTCATATACTTTTAAGGTCAGCTTGCTCGGAAGACCATAAGTCCTGAGCAAAAATCCACACGGGTGACACAGATCAGTGCTTTTCTCATGAAGCCCATTTCACATTACCTTTGTGGCAGTTAGAATAACTTTTAACTCCACTGAAGGTCTTTGTTAGATACCGTGCCCTGACTCTTCAGCTTGGCCCATGCTACCAAACTCTAGCTGACTTTTCCAGACTAATTTCATGCTATTCACTTCATGCACTCTACCTTCCAGACAAACTGGACTATTCACTGTTCCATATACAAGATGCAAGATTTCCTGCCTCCATGCCTTTGAGTAGTCCCTGTTCCCGCCATGCTCTGCCTCCTCTCCTCTGCCTGGCTCCTAGAATGCTTCTTCATTTCAGGGTTCAACTTAAGTGCCCCTTGAGAGACTTGGAGAGAGACTCTGGCTCTGAAGTGGCAGTTGGGAGTGAGCCTCACCGAGATCCCTGCTGTTTAACCTGCTGCATCCTTGCCTTAACAGAGACTTATTCTTTTTCAATACCTTCACACTGAATGAAATGTTTGCCATCTCATAGAATAGAATGAAAGTGATAAAATGGGGTCTCTCCAAGGACCAACTTTGCTACAGGTGTCGCTGGTGACCCTCTCTATCTCATGTCAGAGATGCCAGAAGTCAGAATATGATTGAAACCTGGTGTTAGGAGAGGGGGCAGCAGAATGACCAACACTCCTGGGCTGGATGTGCTCTCATGATGGAGACTGGTTCATTAACACTTAACAAGAACTTCCTCAATTTTGTCTGGTTAGGTTCAGTTTGGGTCACTGACTAGATGAGAGATTTTGTCCCAGAAACGTTCACTGAATCCTTCTTTTCAAATACTTCCATTCCTGTTTCCCTGGAAGGGGTAGGAGGGCAGTGTTGTCTTTGTGCATCATCTCTGGGGCTCACCTTCTGTCCTGGCTATAAGAGTTGGCAGGGATAGCTCAAAAACTGGGTGACAAGAGTCGGGATCCAGAAATATTTCAGCAGCTAAAAAGATAAGTGGCATTTAATAAGATGGAATTGAAGGGGAACAAAAGTAAGAGGTTATACTTGTATTTAAAAAGTCATTATCCTAAGTTCAAGACAAGGGAGGAGTGACCACATGCAAAGCATCTGCTGGATTGTAGATGCAGCATGGATGTGGTCAGTCAGTCAAAGACACATCCTCTGGTGGTCTCTGGCTCCATCCCAAGGGAGTGTATCGGTCAGTAAGGGCATGATAGGGCTGTTGTGGTTTGCCCTCTCCAGACAACATCTAGAACACTGTGATCACTTCAGAGGGTCACCTTGAAGGAAGGACCCAGAGAAAGAGAATGACTTCAGAGGAGAACAGACATGGTGGGGAGAACTCTGGAGATCATGACATATAGGATGTGTTGAAAGAACTTGTATGTTTAGTCTAGAGAAGGACTAGGAGGGAGATAGGAGATCTGTCTTCAAGTATTTGAAGGTCTGTCCCTTGGATGGCATAAGACCTACTCTGCTTAGACCCAGAGAGAGAAACAAGGGGCAGTGGGTGGAAGTGGTGGAAAGGCAGATTTCAGTTCATTGTGAGGGAATTTACTGGAGAGCCTAGCACATGTTAGGTAATCAGTAAATGCTTGTGGAAGGAGATGGTGGTAGCAAGTTCTCACGTGGTTTCAGAACATGAGAAGAAACTTCTATAAACTTTCTCTTTGTGCAAAAGTAAATAAATGATAAATAATTTATTAAACACTTCTTATAGGTCAAATATTGTGCTACAAATATTGGGTACACAAATCCAAAAGAGGAGACAGTTTCTGCCTTCAAGGAGTTTCTATTGCAGTGGGAGAGACAACACATAGAATAGAGTGGTGACCAGAAAGATGTGCTTTGGTTTCACCTGGTACAGAGATAGTGAGTGGAGACGTAGAAGGGTAGATCCAGGAAAAATGGTGGAATTGATTTGATTATGGGTTCAGTGCTGAGGTCCGCATGGCCATGGGAGTGGTGAGAGCAGGGTGATCTAGCTGACAGGAAGATGACTAGGGAATGAAGGGCAGCATGTCTGAAACTAACCAGGACAGAGATCCTTGGGTGGCAGATTGACCCCAGGGGTCAGGTAGCCAGTTACAACTCCCTTGAGAGGGGGATGTGTTACTTTTGGATTGTTGTGATCCAAAGACTCTTTTTTAAAGGAGTATGGGATAGCAAATGAGGGGTTTTTATGGACTTGGAAACAGTATTGGGATCACACTCCCTTGGATGCTCAAGTAATAAGCAAGTGGTATGAGCCAGTGATAGGTCATGGGCTTTCCAACTGTGGATCATACAGCCTCATTTGTGGCCTCCCTGACTAGCTCTAGAACTGGAAATCACCTCAGAGGCTTTCTAGTACAACCACCACCCTTTTTCATATATGAGGAAACTAAGGGCAGAGAGTTTTGAATGACTTACAGGTAGATATCACAGGTTGGCTTTGAACTCAGCTCCTTTGATTGTAGAACCTAGTGGTATTTCATGGTGTCACCTGGTAACAGAGCCAGTTTCAAGGGATTTCTCTTCTTGAATGTTTGAGAGACAAGAGCTCCTTTGGACTGACAATAGGCATTGGCATAATTAGCTACAGTGATGACTTCCTTATCCTCAAGTTCACACTTGGATATATACCTTCCTAGACAGCAAGGGCATACATCTTGGTTTTCATATATTACCACTCGTGGAGAAGATGGACATTGGCCTCATAGCACATCCTCTGGGTAACTGGATAATGGGGCAGGAGGATCCCAAACCAACCTTGTCATCCCCATTTGAAATTGTGGCCCATGGCTATACTATTGGAGGAATGTATGGAGGAATCATCTTGTGACTTATCTCAGAAATAAACTGAAAAGAATCTAGCCAAGTAGTTTCAGATGCTCATGTCACTAACACACATGTTATAAATTATGAATAGAAGAAATGAACTTATCAAAAAACAGTGAACATCTCCTTAGGTTTTATGCAACTAAACACCATGCTACTCCTTGGAGGAAAGGAAGTAATGTGAATGAGGGTCATCCAATCGGAGACATTGAAGAGCCTCCTTCTGCATTTGCACAGAGAAATCCAGGTGCTTACTCAAGGCAGTTCAGACTTACTCAGGCAAATGACAGGTGCCACTGAGAAAAATCAGGGACTTGGGGATTCAGATGAAGTTGACAGGTTATTTACAATTCTTTCTTCTTTGTCTTTGTTCCTTCACTCATTCCCCCATTTAATGGGTTATTGCATGGAGGGCTACACCCCCAATCCCATGCATTAATAAATCTAAACTTTCCAACATCCAGGGATTAACTTGGGACATTCTGGTGTCCAATAACTTTCTCACCCATCAAACAGCTCCCTTTTCTGTTTTCTGAAGTTATTGAAGAAGGTGTGTGTCCTAAAACTTTGAGTCGGGAGGAGGAGAAGACAAAGGGAGCATGATAACTTGAAGTATATGAAGGTTTGTGATATGGAAGAGGAATGTCCTGCCATGCAGAAAGCTTCCTCATGGTTAGAAGTGTCCAAAGTGGAAAGGGCTGCCTTGAAGAAGAAGGAGTTCCCTGTCATGGCAGGTCTTCCAGCAGAGGCCGAGTGAAGGATGTTGGAGAATGATCTTGGAGGGAATGTTGTAGACAGGACTCATGCTTTGGATAGGTAGCCCTGCCTTGGAGTCGAGCGATGAGACTTGTATGACTCTGCATCAGTTTCCACTTCCGGGATAATAAAAACGGAATTACTTACAGGATAAAGTTATTGTGAGGTTCGAGTGATACAATGTGTCAAGTGATTTGCAAAATTTAAAGCACTATAGAGATGCCACTGTTATTCCTGGGAGAGTTGGGAAGAGAACCCAGGTTTCCTGGTCCAAACGCTATGGTTTCTTCTACCATTCTGGCTTTCATTGATAGTCTTCTGAAACTTCTCTAGGGACAGTGTCACACAAAAACTGAGATGTGTTCAGCGGCCCTGTCCTGAGGGGCAGAGGTTCTTGTCTGTACATAATTGTCTGCATACTGTGTCCTCCATTCAGTTTTGAGGTTCTGGTGACCAGGGGGCTAATTTTTGCTTTTCTTTTTCTTTCATTCATTCATTCATTCTTTTCTTTTCTTTCTTTCTTTTTCTTTCTCTTCCTTCCTTCCTTTCTTCCTTCCTTCCTTTCTCTCTCTCTTTCTTTCTTTCTTTCTTCCTTTGTTTCTTTTTCTTTCTTCCTTCCTTCCTCCCTCCCTTCCTTCCTTCCTTCCTTCCTTCCTTCCTTCCTTCCTTCCTTCCTTCCTTCCTTCCTTCCTTCCTTCCTTCCTTCCTCTCTCTCTTCCTTCCTTCCTTCCTTTCTTCCTTTCTTTCTTTCTTTCATCTATCTATCTACTACCTACCTACCTACCTACCTACCTATCTATTTCCTCTACCTACCCTAATACTGAGAAAGGTCTCATGAATTACCAACATCATCTTTCCATGTAGGAATGTAAACAGTTCAAATTTAATAAATTTCTGATGATTTCTCTTTCCTGCCTATCTTTTCATGTTTCTCTTGATTCTTGTATTTGAAAGTCAAATTTTCTATTTAGTTCTGATCTTTTCATCAAGAATGCTTGAAAGTCCTCTATTTCACTGAGTGCCCATTTTTTTTCCAGTTTTTCTGGGTAGGTGATTCTTGATTTTAATTCTAACTCCTTTGACCTCTGGAATATCGTATTCCAAGCCCTCTAATCCCTTAATGTAGAATTGACTAGATCTTGTGTTATCCTAATTGTTTTCCCACAGTACTTGAATTATTTCTTTCTGGCTGTTTGCAATATTTTCTCCTTGACCTGGGAATCCTGAATTTGGCTACGATATTTCTAAGAGTTTTCCTCTCAGGAAGCAATTGGTAGATTCTTTCAATTTCTATTTTACCCTCTGGTTCTAGAATATCAGGGCAGTTTTCTTTGATAATTTCTTGAAGGATGATATGTAATCTCTTTTTTTTTTTGATCATGGCTTTCAGATGTCCAGTAATTTTAAAATGATCTCTCATGGATCTATTTTCCAAGTCAGTGATTTTTCCAATGAAATATTTCACATAGTTTTCTATTTTTCATTCTGTTTTGTAAGTTCTTGATTTTTCATAAAGTTATTAGCTTCCATTTGATCCATTCTTAGTTTTAAGGAATTATTTTCTTCTGTGAGCTTTTGGACCTCCCTTTCAATGTGGTCAGTTCTGCTTTTTAAGTCATTCTTCGCCTCATTGGCTTTTTGAACCTCTTTTCCATTTGGTTTAGTCTATTTTTTAAGGTGTTATTTTCCTCAGTATTTTTTGGGGTCTCCTTTAGCAAGCTGTTGACTTGATTTTCATGATTTTCTTGCATCACTCTGATTTTTCTGTCCAATTTTTGCTCTACTTCTCTTACTTGATTTTCAAAATCCTTTTTGAGCTCTTCCATGGTCTGCGACCAATTCATATTTTTCATGGAGGCTTTTGATATGGGAACTTTGACTTTGTTGTCTTCTTCTCTTGTATGTTTTGATCATCTGTGTCACCAAAGCAAGATTCTATAGTCTGTTCTTTTATGATGTTTGCTCATCTTCCCACCTAAATACTTGACTTTCTACCTCTTTGTCAAAGTCGGACTCTGCTTCCAGTGGGGCTGGGGGTGGGTTGTGTGTGCTGTCCCAGGCTTTAGGGATTTTGTATCAGCTACTAAATCCCCCACTGTCTGTGGGCCCAGAGCTCTTGAAGCAGTCTATGCTGCTGCTGCTGCTACCACTACCTCCAGCCTCTTAACCACTAATACTACTACCCTGGGGCTGTGGCTGGACCTGGCCAGACTGGGCTCCTTTTTCACCAGGTCACACAGAGTTTTCCCACTCACCTTTCTGGTGTTTGTGGGTTGAGAAGTTTGGAAACTGACACAGGTGTCAATGATTCAGTCCCTTGAGGCCTGCTCAGGCCCATCTGTGGTGGTGTGGCCCATGCCAAACTGTGCACTGCTTCCTGCCTGGTGCAATAGACTCTTTCTGAAGACTTTCTGGGTTGTCTTGGGCTGGGGATTTGTTTCACTTTGTCATTTTGTGGGTTCTGTGGATCTAGAATTTGTTTAGAATCATTTTTTTACAGGTATTTGGAGGACTTTGGGGGAGAGCTTAGGGAAGTCCCTGCTTTTAGTCTGCCATCTTGGCTCCACCCTCAACCCCCCAATTTTTGCTTTTCTTTGTATCCCCAGCACTTAGCATAATGTCCACACATGCTTAAAATGCTTTTTAACTCATTGATTGAAGGGCCTCAGCATTTCCAAGGTTCAGGAGAGCTTTAGCCGTCACTGTTATAACTCATTAAATGAGATGAGGGCTGTTGCTATAGTCTTTACTATCTTGGAAAACCATGAGAAAGTGTTCATTCTAAGGGACAGAGTTGGTGTGGGATAGGGGAGAGGAAGCAGGAATTTGCATTTTGGAGCATTCAGAGTCTGAGGTGCGCTAGAAGACTATTTGCAAACAAGAGCATGTCATTATGGGCTTAAGAACATCTTCCAGTTAAGTGTGAGCCAGAGATGGGCACTCCACTGGTGTTTGATCCCTTTTCTGATTTGCAAGGCTTGAGATCCAAGTTTCTTTCCCTTCGTCATGTTCCATTTCTGGATGTTTCTGAAAGGGAACTTTGGGTTCCTCACACTGGAAGCCAAGTTTGGAGCTACTGGCTTGGAGAGAATTAGCTGGAGAGAGCCTTTGGAAGATCTGAGTTCCTAGTCTCTCTCCTTTGTGTGCAAGGCCTCTGACACTGTTGCCCTTCCACATAATGAGACTACTTTCAACTTGTGGCTGGGCCCTCTCTTGCTTCTAGATTTCCACATCTATAAACTGAGAGTAGTGCTCTAGAAGGTCTCAAAAGTTCCCTTCACCTTCTCCTTCTGGTATTCCATGGGATGAGATTTAGCATTAATCATGTGCACTGCGTCATGTTGGCCACAGGACCCAATTCATGTCCAAATGGTGATGAGAGAAGCAGCCAGCTCAGCTACTATAGATACAGGAGCATGGAACTAATAATCAAGATGATAGTGATAATGACAGTGATAATAATAATAACGTGCATTTATGTGACACCTACTGTGTTCCAGGCACTGGGTGTCAGCCTTGTGAATTTGTTAGCAAGGGGGAGGGAAGCTCCCAGTGTGAAAACTCCTCTCACCAGTAGAGTGTCTTAGTAGAGAAGTTCTTGGCTTGTATCTATTCATGGTACTACACTTCTTTTTTCTTTGATCTGATGGTCACATTAATACAAAATTAAATACAGATTAAAGGAAAAGGAAACTTTTTTAAAAGGAGGAATATCTTCCAAATGACACAAAGTAAGATGGTGCCAGCAAAGCAGAATGGTAAGAATTAGCATTGCATTGGGTGATGGGAAGCCTGGAGCTCAAGTTTTATCTTTATTTTTTGCTGCTTGTGTGACGTTGGACAACTCACTTCTCTGTTGGCCTCCATTTCTGCCTCTATTAAACAAGGGTATTAGACCATATCACCTCCATATGATTCTGGAAATCTATGATCTAAGAGCAAGTCACCATTTCTTTTGCATTAAAAGGTTTAGACTGTTTTGCATGTGTTATTACTTCATTTGATCCTTACAACAACTTTGTGAAATAGGTGCTATTATTATGCCAATTTTATAGATGAGAAAACTGAGGCTGAGAGGTCCCACAGCTAGTAAATGTTGAATTCAGGTCTTTCTGGCTCCAAGGTGAACACTGTATGTACTACAGCATCTGACTGCCTGAGATCACTGAGTCTAGCATGTCATTGTGGTACCTGGCTCCAGCATTCAAGAGGAAGGCTGTTCCCACAGCCACATGGGCTCTCAGTGTACATGCTCCCTCAATGATGACTCATCCATGGAAACTGAACTCCTGAGAAAACTGCTCTTGGGGCTCTCACTTAGAGAATGTGGGTCCCTCACAGCCTTGCTTAAGTCACATTGAAAGAATGATCCAGGCCAAAGCACTGTGGAGTTCTAATGTTGCTAATGAGCTCATGGCCCTGTACTGAGCTCAGTCAGTTCAATTCATGTCTGATTGTTTAATGGAAATGCTCAATTACTGTGCTATTGATGACTTCCACAATTGCAATGGGAACAGTTAGAGATATCACAGCCTTGAACTGGAGCAGAGTCTTGGACATTGTGAGGAGATGGCACCTCTGAGGCTGATGTGAATTTCCTCATTTAGTGCAAACTTTCAGTTTTAACTTGATTTTTGCCAAGATGTCACACCAGTTTGCTTCCAGCCCCAGGCTTACACAGAGAATTGATCCTTCTGGAACAATGGGGTTGAGTTTTTAAAAATCTCTTTCTTTGAGCCTTTGAGCACAGCTCAGAGGCCTGCTGGCCAGGGCTCTCTGGTGGGAATTCCTCTCAATATTCAGGCATGTTTATGGCTAGTCATCTTGTTTTTGTATTGAGGGCCAATAAAGAGAGGGCTCTCCCTTCCTGTGCTCAGGAACTTCCATTTCAGGGCCCCAATTGAGTGGCTGAGTAAAAGAAGTATTTTCAGGTGAATCTCGGCAGTCAATGTTCTAAGAGCATCCTTGGGACTTATTTTATTTCTTCACAAATAGAGTGCCTTGGAAGTACTTACCTTTCCCTGTCCCTGAAGGGCTACTGTGCTCATGTAGTGAACATCACATGCTCCGGGGAAGCTTGATTTAAGCAGATCTCTCCTCAGTCTAGTTGGATGGTCCTTCAACATTGAACTGTAAACTACATACCTCTTTCATAGTTAAAATCCTAGAAAATGCTAGCTCAATTTGTTATCTACACTTCCTCTCTTCCCACCTCTCCACCTTCTTCAGTCTGGTTTCTGCCATCACCACTCCAGTGAAACCCCTCTCTTCCAAGTTGCTAATAATCTCATAATTGCCAAATCTGATGCCCGTTTGCCATTCTTCAGTATATGATACCCCTGAATACCCTTTCCTCTTGGGTAGTCTCTCTTCACTGGGTTTCTCCTCTCTCTTGGTTCTCCTCCCTCCCTATGCGTCTGACCACTCCTCAGTATCATTTGCTGGATTATAATTCATGTTTCATACTCTAACTTGGGGTGTAGCCCAAGATTTTACTTAAGGTCTTTCTCTCTCTTCCTTTATTTTTCTACATAGAACTCATTAAGTCACATGACTTCCATCTTCTCTATACAGATTATTCCTATATCTATCTATCAAGCCTTCATAGCTCTCCTGCTCTCTTCACCAAATGTGTTCTTTAGACAATTCAAATACAACATGTCCAAAACAGAACTCACTATTTCTCCCTCCACCCCCACAAGTCCACACCTCTTCCTAATATTTTTTAGCATCTTTTGGTGCTTTTATTTTATTTTTCTGTAATTTTTAAATTTTAAACAAATACAAAATAAGAAAAATAAGCGCAATGCCATGTATGGAGAGGAACATAAGAGGATTCAGTACAAAACAATAAATTTCCATTTCAAGAAAACCTATTTAATAAATACTCCACATTGTTTTCAAAACTGTGTAGCTTTTCTTTGCTTCCTTCTAGGTTTTCTTTTGTTCTTTGCTGTGCACTTTTTGCTTTATTTTTTCCCCTTACTTTCCCCTCCCCTAAAGAGGACTATAATTAAGTGTGGTATTTTATATACCCATTATATATATGTATATATATACATTCATATATAGTAGATCTGTACATACGTACACATACATACATGTATGTCTATATCTATCTGTCTATCTATCTAAACACATATGTAAGACCATACTTTACTTATTTCCACTTGTCATCTGTTTCTCTGGCTAGCATCTTCCTTCGTACATCCCAGTCATCTTCCTAACTTTTCAGTTCTGTTGAGGGTGCCAACCTCCTTCTGGTCCTCCGGGGACATGGCTTTGAGCTCATCTCAACATATATTTCTACAATATCAATCTAGCATCAGGCTGGTCGATTTTGAGGATGATAAAAAGAGAGTTGTGTAAATATCCAGCGAGACACCCAATAACCTTTTTGAGTGAAATCCTCAAAGATGTGATTTTTGTAATGGCAGTTTAAAGGTGGCCTCATGACTATTGAATGAGCAAGCCTGCGCCACCTTAGCTAATGGACTGATATCAGTTAAGGAGCTAGTCTTGAAGGATGTGCTGCAGGGCTTTCCCTCTGCTCTGCATTTTTTTCCATTTACAGAGATGAAGACTAAGAAGGTCTGTTGATCCCACTAGCAGATTGCAGGAAGCTGCAAATAGCACAACATATATAGGATGACAGAGTCATAATCCAAGATGACTTTGCACCTATGTGGAGATGAATTGAATCCAAATATAATAGGGATAATTATGAAGTTCAACCTTTGAGTTAAAAAGTTAACAGTCTGAGTACAGATTGGGAAAGATATGCTCAGACATCATCAGCTAAGGCTGAAAACACAAAAACAGTAGCTTGGGTCTTAGTTGTGAAGTTCAAAGGTATAGCACTTTAGATCAGTGCTTGACACATAGTAGGTATTACATAAATGTGAGCTCTTTGTTTTTACTTTTTGAGTACTTTAGTATTTATTTCCTAAAACAGCGTTTTAGGAAAGTCACAGCAATCATGGTTCATGTCATTCCTTCCTCTCCAACCACTTCCTCAGCAGTCTTCTTGCCAAATGTCTTGCTATCATGCTTGTGTCCTTTCCTCTCTCCCCACTACCAAACCCAGTTCTTGAACTATGAACCATGATCAAATCCACTCTATCATTGATCTTGGCTGGGATAGCAAACCTCTCCCTTCTGACTCCACCATCCCTGTAATTTTTTTCGGCCAAAGTGATGCCCCTTAGTCCACATTCTTCTCTATGGGTTGTTTTCCATATTTGAATCCACGCTGTTTTGGGGCAATGTCTGTCTTTGGTTTTGCATTTGCACACCAGCACAAAGTCAAGTGGTGGTCACTCAGCTAGTGCTTAAGAAATGCTTTTGTCACTCATTATTGTCACCTTTTTACCTGCCATGTCTTGCCATTGGCTCTGCTTGAGTTTCCAGTCCACACCAAACCCCAGTCTCACTTCAGTCTGACTCCTCTAGTCCCATCTTGGACTTGAAAAGTTGATTTTTATGAGCAGAAGTTTAAAGCTTCAATTTACACTTTCTAAATTTTCTTTCATCAGTTTTAGCTCAACATAGAAAACTGATGGCATCACTGGGGACACTCCTTTGTCATTCAGCATGTTAACTCTCCTCTGCAGCTTTGTTTCATCGGTTTCTTGCAGTTTGAAGACACTCATCATATACGTGTATTCATCATATTGAGAGGTGCTTGAAACTTCCAAAGGGCACCCAGAGAGTCTCTAATACAGACTTTTAGACAGGAATACTTCTACTATTTTTCTATATATTTTGCTTACAGAATTATAGATTTCATTTAGCCCACAAGGCATAGAACACAAGGTACTGTTGGGCCAATTTTCTGAGAATTGTGCAAATATCCACCTGAGAATTTTCAGTTTTTGAAGATGCTTAACAAACATTTATTGATTGATTTATACTACGTATATATGCATATACATGTATCTTTCAAGAACAAAGAAATCAATTTACTCTATAGGAAAGGTTATCCTGGTTTATACCTTCAAGCAAAACCTAGATATCATTCTGGAGATCATGTATTTATGCTTCCTTTTGACCTGTTGCTGAATCCACTTGCAATTCCCTTCACATAACAGCATCCAAGTTGCATCTCCAGTATTTCCATCTATACATGCCGCCTTGATCCTGAGAAATAGGGTGGGGGTGGGGGATGGGGTGTAACTGTAAGCAGAGATAGAGGGTTCCTTAAATGCCTTGCTCACTTTCCAAAACCTTTTCTTCCTGGGCTGAGAAAAATAAGAACCAGAAGAACTGGCAATCTTTTTGCCATGGCAGATATGTGTTGATATAAATCATGACAAGAACAGAGATATATCCAGGTGCAACCAGGAGAGGGTCCTATGATTCTTGTCTATTCGATCCCCAATCTAAAACTTTCAGACACTGATTGCAAAATCCTGGGTGGAATTGAGATCAGCCAGTAGCAGATATAAGCAATCTTTTTATTTTAAAAAAAATTTTTCCAAATAATTTATTTTTCCCCAATTACATGTAAAAACAATTTTTAACACTCATTTTAAAAAATATTTTGAGTTCTAAATCCTTTCCCTCCCTCCTTCTCCTCCCTTCTACCTGATTTGGTAAACAATTTGATATAGGTTTTATATGTTATAAGCAATCTTATTGCATAGTCAGAGTAACTATGTGGGGAGGGAGGGAAGAGAAAGATTTCAGGGTATCCCCTTTGGCTGTGTCACCAAATAGCTTCCCTAACTGTTTGTTAGGGTCTGAAATTAAAAAAAAATTAGATTCATCCCTTTAGTTTAAGGTTGTTTTTTCCTTGTCAAAGTGCAAACATCCCAGAAAGTTTATATACCTCATTAAGCCACACTCGTCAATTCTTCTCATTGTGCTCAATATACACGTAACTCATGAGTTCTTATTATACTATAGTTTGGACAGATTTCTATCAGCATTTCTACAAACTTTATTCATCATTACTCGTAAAGGAACCACAACAGCTGGACTTTCACTTCACTCTTCTATCTGCTATATGAGAAAAGGAAAAATGATTGAGAATCAATCAATCAATCAATTGAGGATTTATTAAGCAATTACTATGTGCCAGATGGGCAGTTAGGTGCAGTTGAGAGACCACTAGGCCTGAAATCAGAAAGATTCATCTTCCTAGTTCAAATCTGGCCCCAGACACTTACTAGTCACATGTCCCTGAGTAAGTTGCTTAACCTTGTTTGCCTCCATTTACTCATCTGTAAAATGAGCTGGAGAAGGAAATGGCAAACTACTCCAGTATCTTTTTTCAAGAAAACCCCAAGATTGGAAAACCAAGGCAAACACAGTTAAATAACAGGGTCACATAGCTACCAGTCTCCCAGGACAGATCCGAACTCAGATATTCCAGACTTCAGGCCCATCCCTCCACCCACTGCACCACCCAGCTGCCTCATTTTTTAAAAAAAAAACTATTTATTTATTTATTTTAAGTTTTCAACATTCATTTACACAAAATTTTAAGTTCCAAATTTTCTCCCCATCTCTCCCCTCCCCCCACCCCAAAACGCCGAGCATTCTGATTATCCCTTCCACCAATCTGCCCTCCCTTCTAATATTCCTCCTTTCCTTTATCCACATCATCTCTTTTGTCCTGTAGGGCAAGACAAATTTCTATACCCCATTACCTGTATTTATCATTTCTCAGTTGTATGCAGGAACAATACTCAGCATTTTTTCCTAAAACTTTGAGTTCCAACTTTTCTTCCTTCCTACCTCTCAACCCATCCCCACTGAGAAGGCATGCAATTCAATATAGGCATTATATGTGTAGTTTTGCAAATGACTTCCATAATAGTCATGTTGTGTAAAACTAACTATATTACCCTCCATCCTATCCTGCCCTCCATTTCTTCTGTTCTCTCTTTTGACCTTGTCCCTCCCCAAGAGTGTTTACTTCTAATTGCTTCCTCCTCCCATTTGCCCTCCCTTCCATCATCCCCACCACCTTGCTTATCCCCTTCTCCTCTACTTTCCTGTATTCTGTATTGTAAGACAGGTTTTCATGCCAAATTGAGTGTGCATGTTATTCCTTTCTTGAGCCAAATGTGATGAGAGTGAGCTTCATTTTTTCCCTCTCACCTCCCCCCTTTTCACCTCCACTGAAAAAACTTTTTCTTGCCTCTTTTATGAGAGATTATTTGCCCCATTCCATTTCTCCCTTTCTTGTCCTAATATATTCCTCTCTCACCCCTTAATTTTATTTTTTACATATGATCCCTTCCTATTCAACTCACCCTGTGCTCTCTCTCTCTCTCTCTCTCACCCCCCACTTCCCCCGCTCTGTTTGTCCTTTGTTGCCGAAGACCATGTCATCAGAGAAATGATGACATGTCTGGTACCTGACTTTGTTTTGAATGAAGGAGGGCTGTTCAGGTCACCAGTCTCACTTCTCCTGCAGAGCCATCTGAATCCAGTGACCAGATATTCATCAGGATGACTGGAGATGACCCAGGATGAGACAATTGGTGTTAAGTGACTTACCCAAGGTCACACAGCTAGTGAGTGTCAAGAGTCTGAGGTGAGATTTGAACTCAGTTCCTCCTGACTCCTGCACTGGCGCTCTATCCACTGCACCATCTAGCTTCCCTACATGGATATATAACCTAGATATAAAAAGTCACTTCATAAACAAGTTGGAGGAACAAGGAAGAAATTTCTTGGATCTATGAAAAGAAGAGAAATTCAAACAAGGGTAGAAAGGATTACAAAAGATAAAAATGAACAATTTTAATTACATAAATTTTAAAAAAGTTTTTTTTTTTGCACAAACAATCCAATATAGCCAAGATTAAAGGAAAATCTTTACACGTTTGTCAGATAATGATTCTCTCATTCCAAAGTTACAGAAGAAACTGATTCAAATTTATAAGACTAAAAGCCATTTCCCAACTGATAAGTAATCAAAGGATACAAACAAGCAGTTCTCAAAGAAAGAAATCCAAACTATCTATTGTCATATGAAAAAATGTTCTAAATAACTGTGTATTATCCCACCAACTACCCAGATACTGAGAAAGGTTTCAAGAGTTACAAATATTGTCTTTCCATGTAGGAATGTAAACAGTTCAACTTTAGTAAGTCCCTCATGATTTTTCTTTCCTGTTTACCTTTTCATGCTGCTTTTGATTCTTGTGTTTGAAAGTCAAATTTTCTTTTCAGCTCTGGTCTTTTCATCAAGAATGCTTGAAAGTCCTCTATTTCATTGAAAGGCCAATTTTTCCCCTGAAGTATTATACTCAGTTTTGCTGGGTTTTAGTCCTAGTTCCTTTGACTTCTGGAATATCCTATTCCATGCCCTTTGATCCCTTAATGTAGAAGCTGCTAGATCTTGTGTTACCCTGATTGTATTTCCACAATACTTGAATTGTTTCTTTCTAGCTGCTTGCAATATGTTCTCCTTGATATGGTAACTCTGGAATTTGGCTATAATGTTGCTAGGAGTTTCTCTTTTTGGATTTCTTTCAGGAGGTGATTGGTGGATTCTTTCAATATTTATTTTGCCCCCTGATTCTAGAATATCAGGGCAATTTTCTTTGTTAATTTCATGAAAGATGATGTCTAGGCTCTTTTTTTGATCATGGCTTTCAGGTAGTCCCATAATTTTTAAATTGTCTCTCCTGGATATATTTTCCAGATCAGTTGCTTTTCCAATGAAGTATTTCACATTATCTTCCATTTTTCATTCTTTTGGTTTTGTTTTGTGATTTCTTGGTTTCTCATAAAGTCAATACCTTCCATCTGTTCCATTCTAGTTTTTAAAGAACTATTTTATTCATTGAACCTTTGAACCTCCTTTTCTATTTGGCTAATTCTGTTTTTCAAAGTATTCTTCTCATTGGCTTTTTAAACCTCTTTTGGCAGTTGAGTTAGCCTATTTTTAAAGGTGTTATTTTCTTCAGCATTATTTTGAGTCTCTTTTATCAAGCTGTTGACTCTCTTTTCATGATTTTCTTGCATCTCTCTGATTTCTCTTCCCAATTTTTCCTCCACCTCTCTTACTTGATTTTCAAAATCCTTTTTGAGCTATTCCATGACCTGAGACAATTGATTATTTATTTTGAATATTTGGGATACAGAAGCCTTGACTTTTATGTCTCTCCCTGGTGGTAAGCATTGTTCTTCCTCATCTTAAAGGATGGGAGAAGATACCTGTTCACCAAGAAAGTAACCTTCTATAGTTCTATTTCCCCCCCCCCCTTTTTGAGCATTTTCCCAAATAGTTACTTGACTTTTGGGTTCTTTGTCAAGAGTAGGGTATACTCTGGGGACTTGTAAAATCTCAGTTCCTCCAAGGTGGCACAATCAAATCTGCACACTGATCTGGGAGCAACCAGAAACTTTTGTGCCCAGAATCTTTGAATAGTAGAATTTCCTTTCCACAACAGCCTCACCTCAAGCTCTGCCATGTCAGCATTCAGGGCTGAGGTTCAGAGCAGCTTCTCAATTCCCCCAAAGGTTTTATGATGAGGCCTTCAACAACGGATATTGGCTGCTTCCTGCAGTGGGAGCCCCACTGCCCGCTGAGGTCTCTGCCGCTACTGCCTGGGACCAGAGCTATGGGGGGACCCTTCTTCCTTCTTGGCCAGCTGAAAAAAACCCTCTCACCGACCTTTGGCACCTGGGGATTGAGGGATCTGAAAACTGCCTCTGCTGCCACTGGGGATTCCTCCCCCGAGGCCTGCTCTGGTCCTTCTCCCTGTGGCTGCATGGTCAAGGCTGTGTTGGACTCTGCTCCACGTGTGGTGTGATGACCTCTCCTGTCAGCCTTCCAGGTTACTCTGGGATCAAAGTCTTCTCCAATCCCTCGTTCTGTGGCTTCTGCTGCTCTAAAATTTGTTGAGAGTCATTCTTTACAGGTATTTTATGGGCTATAGGGGAAGAACTAGAGTATATGCATCTTTCTACTCTGCCATCTTGGCTCCATTCCTCCCCCCCCCCCCCATTTTTTTCAGTAAAGATTTTCTTGACATCTTTTATTTGACATCAGAACAATTTCCAGATTTACATGTCCCGCCTCCCACTCCCCTCATCTGCTTGTTTGTTGCATAAGAAGGAAAAAGTTAAGGAAAACCCTCTAGTACAAAAACTATGTCCAACAAGTGTATGCAGCATTCTGTCTCCTAGGCCCCTACTTCTTCATTGAAAGGGCTCAGGTACATCCTTATCTTATTTCTTAAGACCAAGAATGGTCAAGATTTTTATCTAACTACAAGTCTGCTTTTATGAAACCCTATGAGGCAGATAAAAATGTCATTAGGGTCATTTTTACCTCACCCTTTTATGTTGTCCTTCATTCTAGCACCCTCTCCTCCTCTCCCTCCCTTCTCTCCAGGGATTCCATGCTTGTCTCTTCTCTTCCAGGATCCCTCATCATGTCCATAAGCCCTCTTGGGCTAGCCCCAGTGTACATGGGTGCCCATATCGCCATCCCTAAAGGTCCTAACTTTCTGCTAACTGAATGTGAGTGGTAGAAAGACTCTCTAGATGCATGAAAACCCCCAGGCAAAGATCACAATGCACCCTGGTCTCTGTGTTCCTTTAAGTTCCTCTGTGCTGCGTTCCTTAAGCAAAACTTGAAGGAATGACATGAATGGTGGAAACTTTAGGGAACTCCTGGCCAGGGTTGGGGGTGAGGGATGCTATTTGAGGCAGAGGTCTCTCCATCCTTCTCCAGTCCTGCTCACTTGGCCACTAGATCAGACTGTGGAACTCCTTGCATCAGTTACCACCTGGCTGTGAGATCCTGGGCAATTCAATTCCCCTGGGAGTTGGATGATTTCTGAAGTCTCACTAACTCTAAAACTTGACTAAGAACTACAGAGTTCTATCAGCCCTGGAAACAGACTTTGCAGTGTCGTACCTGGTTAATCCCAAGAAAGTTGCAGGGCCCTAATTTCCTGATCTAGAGAAGGGGAAAACTTGGGATAATTTAGAGATTTAAATCTGAAGGGGGCTTTGGTGATCAGCTCCTCCATGTTTTACAGATGGGGAAATTGAGACCCAGAGAGGTTTAGACCAGATGACCTTCAAAGTGTCTTCGAGTTTCAAATGCTGTGAGCCCATAACCTTTGGAACAATTCAGTCTGTCCTCATCTTACATTTGGAGCTGAAGCCCAGAGAGAGAAAGTGACATCTTACTTCCCATAGTGGGTCAGTGGCAGATATGGTGGAATAAGAGTGTAAATCTCCTGACCCTTCATTTTTAAAACATTGAGTCCAAATCTACCCATTTTGCAGATGAGGAAGCTGAGACTCTGAGAGGTGAAGCGATTTGTTCAGGATCCCAGTCCTTAGGTGTGACTCCAACTTCAAGCCCAGGGTTTTGGCCTTCTTGTCTAGTTCGTCCTGCTCCCTCAAGCTGGGCTGCTCCCACCATGTTCTCTTGACATGTTCTCATGGAACAAGAGCAATTCAGAGAAGAGCTCCTTGGATACCACAGATGAAAGCCCATCGATCCCCCACTTGCTCCCCAGGTCTCTGACAACTTGGCACTTTGATTCTCTTTGGGAGCAAGTGTTCTGAAGAGCTATTCTTGTTGCCTAATGAACCGAGAATCTAAACCTTGGCTTTCAGAGCTGTTATGATTCCTGATCTCACCAGAGTCTCTTATCAAAATGTGGCCTCATTAAGAGCAGGAGGCAATGCTGGATCCCATTAAAATGTGCTGAGCTCACTTGTTGGCTGACATGAGACAAAGGGAAATGTAATTATTTCAGATCTGCTCAGACTGGACTGTGAGGCACATTGCAGGCTGAGATGAACAAGTGGAAAGCCACCACTGCCTGCCAGGGACTGGGGCGTAGAAAGAACACAAGCTATTCATGGTGCTCCAGTTTCTAGGCCAAGGCCAGTATGAAGTAAAGCCAGGGCTGAAGGAATTTCTGCAAAACAGACTGATGCTTCCTGAACCAAAGACCCAATTGTCTCAGCAGGACCCTGGAGGCTACAGATGGAACCTATGTCCTTTAGTGCCTCAGACTGTCAGAGATTTGCTTGGATTCCTGGGAGGAGAGTCAAGGACCCATTGCCTAATGGCCCTTCTATTGTCCAGAGTAAACCAACAGGGAAGAGTATCTGTCATTAGATGCACAGGTTGTGACAGAGCCCAGGCTGCCCAGAGTCAGCTGCTTGATGGCACCTGGGCTTTGAACCTCAGATAGATATATTCAACTTAATTGGAAAACTGGCTGAAAGATGGTCCCCTGACCTGCCCGCCAGGATCCAAATATGCAGCTTTCTGGCTTTTAGGTTCTTAGCTCTGGAATATGATGATTATTTGTGTCTCTAGGGGGAAGGACAGGTGACTCCAGAGAGAGGGTGGTGATGGTCAAGCAAGCAATTAGGACTTACACAATACTGACTGTCCTTGGCTTGTATGTCAATACCAAGACAAGACAATTCCTCCCCTTAAAGATCTCACTTAATTTCAGTTTCTTGATCTATAAAATGAACATTTTACTTTCCCTCCCTTGACTCCCTATGTCATAGGGTTGTTGTGAGGGAAACACTTTGCTATCCACAAAGAAAGTGGAGACAGGTATGTTGCTACTATTAATATAGAGGCAGGGAAATCACTGGATGTGCCTCATGTGGTCATAGCCTTGTGTCTTCCTCCTCCCCTAGGTGCATTAGTTACTGCTTTCTTGGGTCATTTTCTGGTGGCTTGTGCCAAAGACATCACAAACAGGGAATAAAATGGAGTTGGCCAAGCCAGAACCCTAATTCTTGGGTTAAACAGCTGAGCACTTTGCTTGCCTTTGGTGACCAAACCATGCATTTGCTCCTGGGTCTGCTTACTTGGGGATGCCCACATTCTTTAGACAGTCACCCTAAACCTCTAGCATCTTCACCCTCAGACAAGGAGGTACACATTGACTTAGTGATGGAATCTGTTTTTCTTGCCCAGAAATTAACTTGAATTTTCCAGAGGCAGAGTATCATCAGACCATTTGGCTTCACTCCCTCGCCTTGAAGGAAAAGCAGCCCCAAGCAGAGGGCGAGCAATGATTTGTGTTTCTCTGTGGGAGGGTTCAGTCCTTGGTCCAGGGCTGGTGTTGCTGCCAGTTACATAAATCATGTTTCTGTGCATTTATCCCAGCAATAACCAAGATCCAGGGACAAATTGTGGGGGCCTAATGCGATTTGTGCACACAGGTTTCTATGCAGGACTTCCCACAAATGAAAAGGGCTCTTATTTTTTCCTCCTCCTTAAAGAAAAGAATCAGCCAAGTCCTTGGGAGAATATAATTTTCTCCCATCTAGTTGTAAATGGCATTAGCACAGCAATCAGACGTCAAGGTAAAAGATAAATACATCTGGTCCTGGATGGGGAGAGGCTCAATGAGACCAGACAATGGTGGTAATGGCTCCCTGGCTCCTCCATTTCAGACAGTATTAGCCTTGGGCTGTGCCCCTTTATGATTTCTTAAACTGTTTCCTTTCTACCCTGGGCAATTGGCTTCATCATTTGGAAATAGCCCACGTGCCTCAATGTTCTCCTTGTGGGCATGTGGCCATGGGGCTAAAAACCAATTCAATTTGCTGTGGATTTCATGTTTTGCATGATTACCAGGCCATGTTTATTTCCAAGACTGGTTCAATGTCACCATTTTGTTGCCCTTAATGGAAAGCTGCTTGTGGTAACTCTCAGGAGACTGTATTTCAGGACATTGTGTTTGTTCTACATTCGAGTGAGTCAAAGTATAGGAACAAGGGAGGTTGAAAAGTGCTGTATTTTCTGTCCCTTTAAAGACTGAGGTGCTCAATACACTAGGAGAAGTGCCAGGGCAGAGGAGAGTTTGCAACCCAGCCAGGTTATGGCAAGCCAAGGGGGTCGATGAGTTACAAGGAAAAGTAACAGGGAAAAAGTCTCATGGGATATGTTTTTGGAAATGGAGAATATCTTGGAGAGTGCTCCAAGGGTTGGTTCCTAGGCTGGGAGACAGGATATCTAGGATCTGGGACTAATTAGCTCATTAACTAGCTGTGTGACATTGGGCTGACCATTTGTCTCACTGCTCTTTGGTCCCCTCCACTGTCAAGGGATGGGGATGATCTAGATGAGCAATTCTCCAATGTCTTGATTTCAGAACTCTTTTATACTCTCAATAGTTATTGAGGACCACCCCTGCCACTCCATCGAAAGCTTTTATTTCTGTGGACTATAGTCACTGATATTCACCATATGAGAAATTAAAATGTCTTTGAATTATTCTGAGAATGGTTATGACCTGTTGGATCACCTGAAAGGTCTCTAGAACCCGTAGGAGTCTGCAGAGTACACTTTGAGAACAACTTGTCTCATTCTCTCAAGTCCCGAGAATCTGTGGGGAGCTAGCTCCACTCAGATGATGAGACCTAGAGTGTCAGGGCTGGGGAGTAACAGTTGGGAGGCATGGAGCTAGATTCTGGCTCCTCTGCTCTCTGCCTCTGGGAAAGTTACCTATCTCAAGGAATCAATTTTCTCCTCTGTGAAAAGGGGACAAGAAGACTTCCTTCCTTGGTAGGGTCTGTAAGTCTCAAAATGCTAGGGAGACAGGCACTGCTACAGGTGAGAAGACCACCAGGAAGGACCACTCCTGCTTCTCCATCCTTGATTCTGTGAGAGGAGGGATTGGCCCTGCAGTGAAAGACTGATTCTGTTGTTGGCAGCTGATTCTGCCTCATCAGAGTGGAGATGTGGTACCTTTGGAAAGCGACCCCCACATTTCCAAGGAAGGGGATTTCTAGCTATTCTCCAGCATACTCAATACAGACATGGTGGAGTGTTTTGGTTCTGTCCCCAAAAATGTGAAAACAAACAAATGAAAAGCATGTTGTTGTTGGATGGCCTTTGGGAGCTGGGTTTATTTTTGAGACAGTTAGGTGGAGTGCAATGAGGATAGCACAGTACAGAGGGCAGTGGAAATTAACCAGGTGTGTATCTATCTTTTGCCATCCTGTCCTGAATTATAGGCTAATTGGTCAGGAGCTGGGGAGGGGGGAACTTGAAGCCATCTGGTCCAATTCCCTTGTTTTATAGAGGAGGAAACTGAAGTGAAGTGACTCACCCAAGGTCTTTGGGGACTATGCCAAGAATACAGTTCTAAAATCCAGTGGGCCACTCTGAGGCAGGAGTTCAGTGGCTTGCTTCAGTGGAGGTGTTAACAACAACTTATTTGTTTGTCACTACCCCTCCCCCCCACCCCTCAGGGTCACTGCCACTTGATGGGAACCATCTGTTTCTACTTAATGTTCTGTTCAAAACACAAACTTAGTGTTCTCTTGCAATAATTCAATCAGCCACCATTGATTAGGTACCTACTATGAGGCTGGTACTCTCCCCAGTCCGGGGAATGGTGATGCCACAGAAGGGATGCAGTTCCTGGGGGCTCAAGGAACTAGAGGACACACCTTGTTCACTAATGAGAACAGGATACATGAAGGAGAGGGGGAGAGAAGGGAAGAAGAATTTATGTGACCTACTATATGTCAGGTTTTGTACTAGAGGCTTTTTACAAATATAATTTAATTTGATCCTTACAACAATCCTCTGAGGCTGTTTCTATTTCCATTTTACAGTTGAGGAAACTGAGACAAAGAGAAGTTAAATGGCTTGCTTCTCTAGTAGTAAGTGTCTAAGGACAGATTTGAATTCAGGTCTTCTTGACTCCAGACCGAGCTCAATCCACTGCCCCACCTAGCTGCCTCAAAGTTATACAAAGTAAAGGCTCATCAATTGATGTGTGCCACTCAAGAGTGCTGTGACCAGAAATATGTGGGGCCATGCCCACTTTTCATACTCTTAACAACTGCCAAGTGGCTGACACGTGCACAGTGCCTGCTGTTAGATGCTAAGAAAGCCTAAATGTGCTCACAAGGATATGTTTTGGGTTCAGAGGGGAGGGAGACTTAAGAATTACAACCTTAGTTCTTTCCAGACGTACCAAGTAGGGAGTTTAGAAAAGAGAAAAAGGAAATGAGCATGAATTAGGAATATTTATGCATAACCAACCCTATCCTTTGTGATGGATGGTGATAGTGGCAGTATGCACGAGCAACGCCCAGACTTGGGGTTTACTACTTCGCTGCTATGGTGGACTTGGCATCTAAAGAGTTGGGGTTGAAGTCTGCCTCTTCCATTGACTAGCTGTGTGACCTTAGGAAAATCAGTTGCCCTTTTTTGAATATCCCCTTTATCTGAATGAATTATGTGTAAAGGAGAGCAGTCCGACATGTTCTGATTGACCCCACAGGACACAACTAGGATAACTGGGGAGAAAAGAGGCAGATTTCACTTTGGTATCTGAGTCTTCCATGAGGGCCAAGCCCAAGAAATCTGGGCTGCTTCACTGGAGGGTTTATGTGTGTGTGAGGGCACTTCCAACTTGGAGATTCTGGGATGCTATGGTCCATAGGCCCTGAAAACACTACCCTTTTCCAAGAGAACTCCAGGCATTCAGGCCCTTCTTTTCCTTGATGCCTGTCAATCTGAAGCCATGAGAAGGGATCTGAGTGGAACAGGTAAGGCGACTGAATGAAAGTTACAAGAAGAAGTGCTGAATGCTGTGGGTAAGCTCACTCACCTTGGCAGTATGCTTTCCAGGGATGTCCACATGGATGATGAGGTTGACGTACACGTGGCCAGAGCTAACTCAGTAGCTGGGAGGCTCTGAAGGAAAGTGTAGGAGAGAAATGGCATTAGGCTGCCTATCAAATACAAGGTCTATGAAACCTGGAAAACATATCAGTACCATGCTTGGAAAGTGAATCACTTCAATTTGAATCATCTTAGGGAGATTCTGAAGATCACCTGGCAATGTAAGATGCCAGACACTGAGGTCCTTTCTCGAGCTGAATTGCCAAGCATTCTAACTCTACTATAGAGAGTACAACTCTGATGGGCTGACAATGTTCAAATGCCAAACGTATGTTTACCTAAAGGACTATTTTATGGAGAACTCACACAAGGCAAGTGCTCACATGGAGATCGGAAGAAGTGACACAAGGACATTCTCAAGGTCTCTGAAGAACTTTGGAATTGATTGCATGAAATAAGAGATACTGGCCCAAGAGTGTCCAGCATCAAAGAAGGCACTGTGCTCTATGAACAAAGCAGAACTGCAGTAGCTCAAGAAAAGCATAAGATGTGCAAGTCTGGAGACATCTCCACTCAAAATGCTTATATGGATTATTTGTGCCCGAACTGTGGGACAGTCTTCTGAACTCATAATGATATGATCAGCTACAGCTGGACTCAATGTACCTTGACTTCAACATAGTGACGCCATTTTGGTCCTCTTCAAACACAAAAGACAATAACCAACCAAAAAGGATTCTTGGGCAGGACTAGAAAGGACCTTAGGTTGGTGAGAGAGAGCAACAATAATTTTCTTCCAGTGCTGTTATAGAAACACAATTAAATATTCTAAACCCTTCTGACCCTCTTTTATTGATCACGGGGAAATGTTGAAATTCACCTTTGTATTTTAAGTCTGATTTTATTTTAATTTTCCTTTAAGTATATATCGCTCTCCAGAATCTATTTTTTGAATTCTTTTTTAAATAGTCTTCTCTCCTCCCAACTTTCCCACATCAGCTAAGGAGTAGACGGTCACAACTGGGGAGTAACATCCTCTCTAACCCTAGAAGAGTCCCTACCTTTGTTCCACTCTTTACAAGTAACCCAAAGCAGAGCCAGTCAGAGCATACTGACTTCAATCCTTCAGCAGACTGGGAAGTTCATTGGCTCGATGTCTGTCAATGTTCAGAAAAGCTGGGCAGTCAGAGTTGCTAAGAATGCAGAGATTGTCACATCTAATTAAATTTCTGGTGACTGTTTGGCTAGGGAGGAGGTGTCTTCTGAGGTGCTGAGCCATTCCTTACTAATGAAACAATCCAGTGCACCTGAGGGACCACTAGCATTGCTTGCAGAAATGGGATCGACTTTTAAATTTATTTCAGAGTATATTCTTGGAGGTAGCCCTTGACACTTCCTCCCTCCTTCAACTTCCTTACTAAAGAGCTCCCAGTATAGCGTCTGATCAAAGACAGTGAAGATCAGAATTGGGATTGGCTTCTCTTCCTTCAATCAGATATGATCCTGACACCCTTTAGTAAGCATCTGTGAAGCTCCTACTATGAGCTAGGCACTAGGCTAAGTGCTAGGGCTGCAAAGACAAAAAGGAACTAGCTCTTGATCTGAAGGAGCTTGCAGACATGAGGCAAAATGTACACAGTTAAATATAAAAACATCCCAAATAATTTCAGGAAGAATGCTAGAAACAGCTTGGAAGAGGTTGAGAAATGCTCTTGTAGGAGATGGTGCTTAAGCTATACCCTTGAAAAGAGTTAGGGATTCTAAATGGTTGTGGTGAGGAAGGGATATATTCAGGACATCAGTGCCAGTAACAAAGGCATTGAAGTGGGACATGAAATCTGGTATACAATCAACAGCAAACAGACCAATTTGCCTGCAGTGTAGGGTGTGAGGGCAGCTGCTATGGAGTGAGGCTGGAAAGATGGGTTGAAAACATTGTGAAGGACTTTCAATGCCAACCATGGGAATCTGTATTTTATCATAAAGTCAAGAAGGCACAGAGGAAGTTTTTGGGGACAGGGAAGTGACATGGTCAGAACTATGTGTGTTACGTGTCAGTTCACCTTCCAGGAGACAAGGAGGCTGGCAGACAATAGTTCAGGCAGTATGTTAGGTCGAGTAGGATGGAGCCCTGAGCATGTGGCCACCTCACCTGGGCATCTGATGTTAACTGTATGACCTTAGACAAATTATTTATTTTACTCATCTCTAAAGTGAATGACTTAGATAGGTAATCTGTCAGTCAATAAATCAACTACCATTTATTAAGTGCCTAATATGTGTCAGGCACTCTGCTAATCACTGGGGATACAAAGAAAGGTAAAAGACAATATTTGATCTCAAATAGCTTAACATTAAATGAAGGAGTTGACATGCAAACCACTCTGTATAAGTAAGATGCATGTAGGGTAAACTGGAGATAATCATAGAAAGGAGGCACTGGTACTATGGAGGATTGGGGAAGGACCCTTTCACACAGTGGGAACTTTGATGAAACTTACCAAGTCAATGAATTTTCAAGTAAGACATGGGGAGTGAGAGGCCAGTCAGTGACAATGTTGAGGGCAAGAAACAGGGTGGTTTGAACAAGGAACATGAAGGAAAGGATTGCTACTAGAATGCAGAAGGATGTTGGGTGGTGTAAGAAAAGTCAGAAGGGGCTTTAAAAGCTAGAAGGTGACTTTATATTTGATCCTGGTGAATGTGTGTGTGTGTGTGTGTGTGTGCGTGCGTGCGTGCATATCAAACTTGTGCTTTAGGAAGATCATTCTCGTAACTTAATGGAAGCATGGAGAGATGATGAGGGCCTGCACCAAGGAGGTGTCAGAGGAGGAGGGGCTAAGCATTACTACAGCTCCTATCATGTGACAGGTACTGCACTAAGCACGTTTTACTATTATCTTATTTGATTCTCTCAAGAACCCTGTGAGGTAGGAAATCAAGACAAATAGTTAAATGACTTGCTCATGGTCACACAGATAGTGAGTGTCTGAGGCTAGATTTGAACTCAGGTCTTTCTGATTTTGGGACCATTGTACTACCAGCTGCTTTAAATTAAGATAAGGGGCACATACGAGAGAGGTCATGAAGGTAGAGATAACAAGATTTGGCAATTATTTGGATACAGGGGTAGAGTGAGAGAGTGAGAAGCTGAGATTGACCTGTAGGCTGGAAGGCTGGCAGTAGAAGAAAGGAGGGTTCTAGAGGAAAGATAATGCAATGATAATCTGTTGAGCTTAACATGTCTATGGGGCATCCAGTTTGAGAGGCCCAAGTGGCATCTGAAAATGTGAGATTGGAAATCAGGAGAGAAAGAATGGTTAGATCAATAGATCTGAGAATTATTATCATAGAGATAATAGTCAAATCCATAGGAGATGATGAGGTCACCAAGTGAAGTAGTAGAGAGGGAGAAGAGAAGAGGGCCCCGGTTGGAGCTCCATAGGATAACAGGCTTGACCTTGAAGAAAGTTCAGCAAAGGAGATTGTGAAGGAGCAGTCAGACAGGGGAAAACATTGCCATGAAAATCAAGGAGTATCAAAGAGAAGATGGGGATAAACACTATCAAACCTTTAAGGTTCCTTAAAGCTCTAAATCTATAAAAAAGCAAATCAAAGAGTTTGAGTTTATAGGAAGGGACCTTGGAAACCACCTACTCCACGTTGTAACGGAATGGGATCTTCACTAGAACATACCTGACAGGGTGAAATACAAAGAAATTATGATGACGCAAAAGTCAGGGGCAAGATACGGTGCAGAATGCCAAGGAGGTTTAGAGGTGTTAAGTGAGCCAGGCACGTAGAGGAAGGAGAGCTCGGTGGGGTTGGCGCGGAATGGAAAGGTCTTTTGGAAAAGGTGAGCTGAAAACTGGGAAGGGAGGGAAAAAGAGTAGAATTCCAAGAGGCAGAGAACAATAAACTTGTTTTTATAAACATGCAACAAAAACTTAAAACTAAATATCCCTTTCAGAGTCAAACAATATATGACCTGCTGATCTATGAACTACTAGCTTCTCTCTGGCACCTTCACAGCCAAATAACTTGACCATTTATATCATTGACTCTTCAAGGGTTTTCTTCCTATGTTTAACAAATTCAATTCAACAAACATTTATTAAGTCCCTATTACGTACCAGGTACTGTTAATGGGGCACCAAGACAGGAATTAGTAGTCCCTGCTCTCAATGCATTTACAGAGTCTGCTGGCTTAACTTTAATTCTGAGCTGCTTAGAATGCAACTTTCCAATATACACAATTATGGCCCAATGCTAAAACTTCTGGGCAGATTCCAAAGAGAATAACCATGAAACCAAACCCTAGGAAAATGTTGGGAAATCATCTTTACCAGGCATCAATGAAATATAGTACCTACATCTTCCCTCTGATTGTTATTTCAAGAAAACAGAAGAAATGAAAACTTGGGAGAGACCAAAGAATCTGGTTCAGTATGTGGAAAAAACAGGATCTGAGACGTGGGCAGGTTTTTGGAAGTCCACTCATCCAACTGCTTCAGCTTTCAGAGTAGGAAATGGAGATAACCCTGATTGGAGAGGGGTGTTGTTCATAGCCTCTCATGGAGCTAATTAGTGCCAGACCAGAACCAAAGTACTTTGAATTGTAGTCCACCACTTTTTCCATTTTTCTAGGCTGCAGTAGGCTGAGGTTATGTCAGTATTAAGGGCATGATACATATGGAGAAGTGTGATCATCTTGTCTCCATCTTCACTGATGTTCAACCAACCAACCATTCTATTAACATATATTTATTAAGGACCAAATACATTCCAGGCACTGTGGTAGAAAATGGGTATACAAACACAAGTAGATGTAAAGAAAATAAATACAAAGTAATTTGAGTTAGCAATGGAGGGTATCGGGAAAAGCTTCCTATAGGAGTCACTGGTGGAACTGTTTCTTGAAGGAAGAACAACCAAATGAGGCAAGAGTGAGGACATGCATACCAGTAGTGAGGGACAGCCAGTACAAAGGCACCCAGAGTGATGATGGAGGGTCATGGATGAAGAGTAGAGAGAATGGTAGTCTGGATATATTGTACAGGGGGAGCAATATCCAATAATCTGTAAAGTTGAGTTGGAGCCATATTGTGAAAAACTTTAAAGCTAAGGATAGAAGTTTATCTTGACTTCTAGAGGCAATAAGATATCACTGGCGTGCATTGAATAAAGGAGGGACATAGTCATATATGTACATAAGAAGAAAAATCCCCTTGACAACCATGTGTAAGATGGACTAAAGTGGGGAGAAACATGAGGTAGGAGATCAATTAGGAGGTCATTGCAATTAATCTAGACCAGAGGTGATAAGGGTCTGACCGAATATGGTAACTTTGTGAGCAGAGAGAAGGGGCTGGATGCAGAATACGTTTGGGTGATAGAAATAACAAGATTTGGCAGCCTATTGGATCTGGGAAGTGAGGGAGAGTGAGAAGTCAAGGATGATGACTGTTCCAAATCTGGGACAGAGGAAGATTGATGGCACCTTTGATAGAAATATGGAAGTTATCAGAATTAACAAAGAATGTAGTAGAAGGAGTTAGGGTTGCATACTCTGGGGAAAGTTCTGACTTTCATACCTTACACACATTTAAAGAATTCTTCATAATTTACAAAGTGTCTTTTTCCTTACAACAGCCTCTGAGTTCATGCATTGTACATCATTCTACATGTAAGGAAACTGAGGTTCATAGAGGTCAAATGAATTGTATCAGGTTACACAATTATTCAGTTTTGTAATTAAGATACTAAATTGGCTCAAAAAGTCAGTGTTCTTTCCTCTGTTCTTTCTCCAACAAACAATGAGAGCGGTTATATTGTGGAATGTCATTAAACAGCACATGTATAACCTATATCAAATTGCTTACCATCTTGAAGAGGGGGGAGTGGAGAAAGGAAGGGAGAGAATTTGGAACACACACACGGTGTTAAAAATCTTTTTTATGTGTAATTGGGAAAAATAAAATATTATTTTAAAAAAGAAAACAAGGAGAGGAATGCTTCCTTTATCTGGAAATTCTGAACCACGAGGAAACCAGCTTGGTGCTGTTTGACATACGGAGGGAGAGGGAGATGGTAGCCTTTCCTCTGCCAGGAGATCATACCAACTTATAATCTCCTCTAGCAAAACAGATCCTAGTTATTTGCAAAAAAAGCCCAAGTAAATATTTTTAAACCAGCATAGCAATAAATTATTTCCATGTCTTAAAAGGAGACTGTTAACTGAATCCTCCATGACTGAAGAATCTCACACAAAAGACTTGATTTTAGCATCTTCACTTTCCCCCTTGTCTGTGTCTTCACCGTTATATAAGGAGTGGCATCTATCCTTGGAACTGAACTCACTTTAAGACCCATCCTAATGGAAAGTCAGCACTCCTGACTAATGCTGGTTCACTGCCAGCTATGCTTCTTTAATGCCCACTTCTCACTATAGCTGTCCTTATATTCATACCCGCAGCCTCTTTATGTCCCCTCCTAGTGCCTTTGAGGACAGGATTATGCCTCATCTGTAGCTGTATCCCAGGAAGGACCTTGCACATGGTAAGTGCTCTACAAATGCAATTGTGAATGAATGAATGAAAAGAATAAGTGAACAATCTCAAAATCCAGAGACTGTGGCTGCCTTCCTGATTTGTTAGCATTGTAGACTTCCTGACAGATTGAAAATGAATATGAATCCTGATGAGGAAGGAAGGAATAATTTGTGGTTATTTAAAGCAGGGCCCTCTTTTCATGTCAGGATTTCAACAAGATGAAATTTGACCCTTGCATTTTCTTTTAAAAATTATTTTTATCAATGTTCTATTTGATTTTCATTTTTAAAAACATCACTGCCCATTTCCTCTTCTCACTCTGCATCACTAGAGAATTTCCACCAAGGTCAGTAGCAGTGACAAGTCTCTGCTCTTCAGGATCCAGGGCTTGAAAAGGCTTTTACTGGAAGCAGATGAAGAAGGCACCATGGGCGTGGGCTTATCTTGCTCGCTGTTGTTCTGTCATTTGAGTAGTTAGTTCCATTAAAACCATGGTCCCATTCCGTGGCATCTCTGACTATTGTGTGGCAGACTGATCCCTTTAGGAAGTGCACTTGTGAATAGTCCTCTGCAGCCTCCCTTCAATGCAGGACACAGAGATAAAATAGGAGACTTCTCTTGAAAAATGTGTCTAGCTTTGTCACCTTTGGCTCATCAAACAGCCACCTCAGAGTAGGAGGGATGCCTCCCATCCTTTCTAGTGATTCTGCCTAAAATTTTCAGGGTCATTCTTAGAAACCTAGTGACTGAGGCTTGAGAGAGTCCAGCCAAACTTCCCAGCATGTAACTCCTTTCAAAGAAGGAAAATGTGAGTCCACAATTGCATAAGTCATCCCTTCCTTCCCTCTTGGGTGCACTCACTGACTGGGAATGATGGAGAGGATTTTGCTTTTTGCCCACCTTTTATACATATATAGGATATAGTATTGGGATTACTATATCCATTTTCAGTCCATGATGACCTTGAAAGGTAAAAAATATTCAAGCAGAGTAAAAGCTTGTGCCTCAAGTGTCCAAAGCTCCTCTTTTGGCCTCAATAAGGGGGATTTGGTACTGTTGGAGTCATTATTGACCAACCTTTCATGACTGGAGTAAACTGGGCCCTAGAGGAATTTGGATTCTCAGGTATGATACTATTCAGAATATCCAAAGAGTTCATGAGAAGGTTTGTGGTTTCCAGAGGGAAACTTTTGATCAATTGAGGGAATGTTAGACATCAAGAGACAGCAGGGTTTGGGACTGAACCTCAGTCTGGGGACTGCAGGAGAATCAGTTGGACTAATCAGCTTTTCCTGGAACTCAGAGTTACCTTCTGTGGCACCAATCTCCCATCTAAACAGGTCACTCCACTACCCTGCAATAGATAATAGCTCCCAATTACATACAGACAACATCCGAACTCCCTCAGGCAAGGCACTATGTCCTTCATCCAGCAGTCAAGGCTCTTTCTAACTTGTCCTCTACTGGAGAGGTTAAAGAGGAGAATGTCCCAGTTTTGCATCTTTGTCATTCCTCCATTTGCAATCATCTCACTGCCAGCGAGGCTTCTTTAATTTCTTATTACCCTCCATGGTTTCCCCTCACATTCTCCTTCCTCTGTGAGTTATTCTTTGCTTTCTCCAGCTCGATGTAACCTTTCCCACCTCTAAGCCACAATCACACTTTGGCTCCCTGTTATTGAAAAAAATGGTATAGTAGAAAAAGTTCTGGAATTGGGTTAAGTAAACAACGGGCCTTAAGTTCAATCTCTCTTACTTAAAACATTTGTTCCTGAGGGTATGTCACTTAACCTTGCCAAGTCTCAGTTTCCTCTAATGTAAATAGAGACAACACCAATAGGAACCCCCCGCCCAAGGTGGAGATTCATTTGGGGGAGGGGTGCATGTGTCAGAGACATGTGGCATTGTGCTCATTTGTGTCATTTATAAGTAGGCTGGCAGCTCCATGAGGGAAGGGATTCTATTTAATTCTTCTGAGTCATCCAAAGAATTCACCAGAGATCCATGACCATGGCATCACTCAGTTTGCTTGGCCACTGAAGAAGCCCACATGCAGGTAACCAATAAGACATCCCATTTCAAGGTTTGGGCAGCTAGGTGGTACAGTGAGTAGAGAGCTAGGCCTGAAGTCAGGAAGACTCAGCTTTGTTAGTTCTAATTCAGTCTCAGACACTTCTTAGCTGTGCGACCCTGGGCAAGTCTTAACCCTGTTTACCTTGGTTCCTTCATCTGCCAAGAAAACACTAAATGGGGTCACAGAGACCAAAATGACTGAACAACAACAATTTCAAGATTTGGGTTTATTTGGATGCGTTGCATTTGCTTTTTAACATAAAAGGATCTCTGTGTTTTTTGTCAAATAGGATGAGACTAGGGCAATTGCAGAAGTGTGGCTATTTTCCAGCACACTTGAACATAAGTTGCTTTTAAAAGTGAGGCTGTCAAGAAGCCCTTTCAAAGAACAATCACTTATCACTGGCATCATTTTCTAGGACAATACAAAGAGTCCTGGATTTGGCATCAGAGGATCTGATCAGAACTTAGGTCTGCTACATACTGCTTGAGTAACCTTGGGAAACTCTTAGCCCTGGGCTTTGGTTTCTTCATCTTTGAGATGAGCAGTTTGTACAAGATAATCTCCATGGACCTTTTCAGTTCTAAATCCTATCATACAACACCATGCCTGGTATCATGGAATCTCAGAGGCATCTAGTCCAATTTGGTTGTAACCAAGATCTCCTAATGACGATGATGAGAGCCACAGACATTTTAAATGTTCTTTATCTGTGAAACCTGGCATATACATGATGTCATCCAATGTCCACAACACAGGGAAGTAAGTAACATGGGTAGGATTGTTACACTCCCTTTACAGAGGAGGTGACTGAGTTTTGGTAATGTTGAGTGGATTGCCAATGGTCTTGTAACATACTCAACCACTCATCCTTTAATAGATGACCTCTAGTGAAGGGAAACTTGTTCCATACCCAAGGGTGTCCGTTACATTTGGGGAGAGCTCTAACGGTTAACAAATGTTTTTGTTGCTGGCAAAACCCCGAGATTTGTCTCTTTATAATATCTACTCACTGTTCTGCCATTTAATATAATGTCTTTATAGTATCTACCGTTCTGCCATTTAAGCTTGGAAAGAATAGGTCTCACCCTTCTTCCCTTCAGACATTTGAAGACATCCATCAATCATACCCCTAAACATCGTTTCTCCAGCCTAAATATGCCCAGTTCCCTCAACATCCTCTTATAACATAGACTCCTGTTCCTTTACCACCCTGGCTGCCCTTCTCCACATGCTGTGCATCTTGTCAATGTCATTTCTAAAATATGGCACCCCACCAGAACTGAATACAATGATCCAGATAGGGGCTGAGCAATGTTAACACTGGCTTAAAGTGCTCGGTGTATTACATGCTCAGGACATATAGGCTTGCCATATTAGAGCACGGTGATTTAACTGTTTTGTGTTTTGGGTCTTTCTGAATTCCCTCTGCTTTTTTCTTTAGGACACAATTTACTTTTTCATTCAGTCAGTGAGCAGAAAGGAGGAAAGCTCCTTTGTTAGCTCAGTGTTTCTGAAAACACTGTGCATTTCTTCAGCATCCACTATCTGCCAATGTTTTTGCTGATAAGTCCCTAAGAAGCACCCTATTTGATGGAGTGCCTGGCATAGCACAGTATGTACGTAGGTCCTTAATAAAAGTAACTTTATTGAAAACAATAGGCTATATCATTCTGAAAAGGGGAATGCATTTGTATCCTTTAGGGGCATAGCTGTTTTCTTTCCTGTGGATCACCCAGATCCATCCCATTCTAGTCCCTGAAGGACCTTGCCCATTGTGTGCTGGATAAACTCGGCATCATTACCAAATATGAGAGACAGCAGGCTCACCTCTGATTGCATTAATGACCAAGTGCTTTTCACACCTAATACAAAGAACCACCTGCCTATCCTGTAAGCTTGTGCCAATTCTAACTGGATGGGCATCTTTCCTTTTCCTAGAGTAGAAAATCACTTCTGAGGGTGGGGGCTTAAGTGGTATGTGAGCCAGGATGGCGTGCCTCACTTCATCCTTTCAGATCTCTACCGTAGCCTACCACCAAGCAACACGACAGGTGGAAGGCATTGAGTAAGAAGACAAGGGGAGCTTATCTCCCTTTTGCAGAGTCCAGCTGGTTTCCAGAACCACAATAATGCCAGCCAACAACTCTCTACACCTCCCATCCCTTCCGCGAGTTCGTCCAAGCCTCAGCCAAATTCTGAATAGAGCTAAAGTTCCTTATCAACCCCTCCCTCCAGGTGAAAATGGTTTCTGGCAGCCAAGCCTCACCCTGGTTCAGATGTAGTCATGATTGCAAGCATTGCAAATATGTAAATGGGGGATTTTCAGGACTTTGTGCCTTCCTGTATTGTCTTCCCTTGTCTCAGTACCCAAATCCATCTTTTTCCTTTCCCCAAAAAACTGAGGTCCAGAGTGTATTCATTTTCTTAATGCAAACTGAGGACTTAGCAAAATTCTCAAGGTTCAGAGTAAAAAGTGTCTAGGTCCTCTGCTTGAATAAATGTATCAGAGCAAATATAAAGCGATTAAGGCACCATGGCACCAGTTACGCTGGGCAAGACCTTCCCGCTAGAGTTGGCCAGAAGTTGGGCAGAAGAGCTCGGAGAAGTCAGGAGGGAAAATAAAAGAATTACTGGGCATCATCAGTGGGGGAAGTTTTTCTGAACATAGTTTGGAAGATGGAGTGTAGTATTTATGCCCGCTTCTGAGCTGCTTGTCTGCTGCGGCAGGGGGAAGCATTCTGGAGTGCCAAGTTTTAACACGTAATCCAGATCAGAGAATCTTTCAGTAAGCCTCCAGCTGCTTGGGATATGCCAAAGTCAGATGCCTCCAGTTGCTTGGAATATGCCAAAGTGACTTTTTTAAGGGTTAGTATCAAATAACTTTGAAAAAGCTAAACAGAAATGGATGCCTATTAAACACAAACCCACACAGTAGACTAGTGGGGAAAATACTATAACCAAAATCTGTGAGAAGTGTTGAGCCTCATTTTCCTTACTTTATAGGCTAATGGTAAAATTCCATAATTCCTTCTCCATCACGCTGGCATCACAAAGTCATACACTACTTAGTTTCTCCCTGCCCTCAGTTGTGCAAATGGGCAAGCAAAGGCCCAGAGCATGGAAGAGACTTGACAATGGCCACTGCTGGTTTACGACAGAGCTGCGATGATAGAGAGTGATCTAACTTTGAGCTCCATGCTTAATGAGCTACATCGTCTCTCTTGCCCAGTGAGCAGAAAACTGGTATTTAAAACTTAGACTTCAATGCACAGTGTGAATGATCAAATTGTGATTGCATTGCTAGAAATGCACCATGGCACAGGTGAACCAGTTTGGAGGTCGATTCATGGCATTCACTTTCCATGTGACTATTCTGAGCAATTTTACTGCTTTTCTTCTCAGTTTCCTTATCTATAAAATGGTCCTGATAACTTATGTATGATGTATATCACATACGTTCTTTGAATAAAGTGCTTCCAGAAACATCATAGAAATGTGAGTTGTAACGACCTACGGTGATGGCTCAGTAGACAGATTGCTGGCCCTGGATACAGGAAGACCTGAGTTCAAATCCAGCCTCAGTCTCTAGCTGGGTGACTCTGGGCATGCCACTTAATCTCTATTTGTCTTACACTTGACAAGGAAATGGTAAACTTTTTTTTACCATTTGGTAAATGGTAAACCTAAATATCCTTGCCAAGAAAACCCCGCAGACAGTATTGGCATGCTTTAGTCCATGGATCACAAAGAATCAGATATACCTCGATGACTGAACAACAACAACAATTATGCTGGCAAGTGGTGGCTCAGGGACTTGGCCTAGATTAAAGAAATGTCCTCTCATATTCTTACTCTGTGACTTTGGTGGATTTGTGGTCATGTTAGTCTGGGGATCCCTTCCACTGGCACAGGTCCTATGGGTCCCAGGTCCACCTTTTCAGCCTGTGAGATTTTCCTCCAGGTCCTCTCATCTTTCACAGATGGTACTCACAGCATACTGGGTGCAGTAAGAATGGATTATCTCCCTGTCCCTGAAACTGGTGATGTTCACACATATGTTCCATAGAGGGAGCATTTACTCATGTTTCACACCCCCTTCAGTTTGGTCTATTTAGAAGCATTCTAAATGGGGATGGGTACTATAGGAATAGGGTTGTCATTTGACTCTTTTGGAAGTTATAAACAATACTGAATTTTTTGGATTAAAATACACAAATAGTATTTAAAATCAGCAACCATTAATGGTGTGAAGCTTTCTTACCATTCTTCTTATTCAAAGAAAGAGGCTTTATTGATTCTTACAGTAAGTCAGATCTCCATGAAAGCTGTTGTGAGCATGAGTCCCCTCAGGATTTTAAACCAAAATAGGTTGAGGCCATGTTCCCCATACCTCACCTGACTTCCCTTCCCCCATATGCCCCCTTGGGGAACTCAGTGAGGAGGTACTTCTTGGTTTGGGCATTTTTGGTGGGCCTAGCCACAAGCTATTTCCAGCTCAAGGGTAGAAGCATGACAGCCCAGATAGAAGGTCACTAGCTCCTTGCCTTTAGAAAATCCCAGGGTTGGGACTTTGGTGGTGGGGGAAGCACAGGGCATTTTAGTGAGCACAGCACCAAACATGCAGAAGGAAGTAAGGTTGAAGTCCCTCACCCATGGATTTACAAGTATGCAGATTTTTTATATCTTGTAGATGAGAGTCTGAATGCTTATCTTTTTCAGTTTTCATTAAATGTGTGTTAGGTGGAATTCCAGCCTAATGTAGACTAATGGCAGATTCCCAATATGCATGGGGATGGTGTAGGTACAAAGAAGATGGAAATTAGATCTGTTAACCTTCTTTGGGAAATGACTAAAGCAGGGTTGTGCATAAGCCAATGATATGTGATGGGAAAGGTAGTGTAGCTCATGGACACAAGACTGACCTTATAGTTAGGAAAGATCTGGATTCAAATCCTCCCTTTGGCAATTATTAGCGGTGTGATCTTCAACATGTTATTGTATTTCCTTGAACCTCTATTTTGTTACCTGTAAAGTGGGGATCATAACGTTTGTGAAACCTATTGTCATGGAACGAGGAAAACATTTTATAATCGTTAAAGTGCTAAAGAAAAATAAATGATTTCTGCTCATGACTGCTTGGTCTTTTCATCTTTAGCACTTAACCCAATGCCTGGCACAGAATATGCACTTAAGAGAAGATAACTGATTGATTTCTAGTCACTCAAGAAACATTTCCTCATTTTTTTGCCCACCCTGTGCGGCACTCTCTGTGTGCTTGGTGCTGGGGGATGCAGACAAAGAAGATGGGGTCCTTGCCTTCAGGAGCATCAGATTTTCAAAGATTCTCTCCCATTACGTTTTCTTTGTTATCGTCATTGTCACTATTGCTGCCACTGTCATTGGCCACCATCATCTGCAGCAGCAGCAGCAGCAGCAACAGCCTCTAACGGATATTTCTATGTGATCTCAAGGTGGCCCATTACGTGCATGTGCTCATTTGTATCTCTAAAGAGGGACCATGCTGAGGCTGAGACAATGTGAGCTTCTAAATTGGGAAAGTCTTTTGAAACTTTGTCACCTCCAACTCTGCGATTCAGCTTGATCTTTTCTGGCTTTGCATTCTGCCTGGCACTGTCAAAACATCACTTCCCATGTCAAAGGAAAAAAAGAAAAAAAAAGATGTATCTCTCCTTTCCCTGTAGCTCAAATAGCACTTCTCTGGAGTGATGGGGGGCTAAGTGTAAATGAATCAGAAAATGCCCCACTACATGGTACTTGAAATAGATAAGATTTTTATAAATAGGCCAGAATTGCACTGAAGGTTTGAGAGAGCCAGCAACCAGCAGTCATCCTGGTTCCCTTCAACTTCTCAGCAAGAGCAGGAGATGTTTTCTAACATCGGAAATACCAAATGCCTCTTCCACTTATAAAAACTCAGACTGGGAAGGGTGCTCAGAAGGCATCCAGTCCAACTGGCCCTTGAACTACAAGTTTTGTATGGACAACATGCCTGATGAGTGGTCACCCAGAGTTTGTTTGACCTCTGGTGATGAGAGGTCACTACTTCACAAGGTAGACCATTCCATCCCAGGAGATAGGAACTTTTTCCTTATATTGATTTCAAATCTGCTTCCTTACCTCTTTCATCCATTACTCCCAGTTTTGTCCTTTGAGACTAAGCAGAATAAGTAGAATTCCTCTTGCATATAGCAGTCCTGAAATACTGGAAGCCCTGTTTTCTAGAGTATGTATGTCTCTTGCAGAGGGGCAGTGGGGTATGATAGATAACATGCATGAAGCCAAAAAGACCTGAGTTCACAGTGGGTCTTGTTGATTGTCCTTCATGTTCAATGAGGACCAATGACATCGCAGGGGATGACTTGATTTGTGTATGAATTGGATTTAAGTGAGGCAGAGTTGCCTAAAGTCATCAGCCTCACCTTCTCTTCCAGAGTAATTGACGTCCAGAGGCAGGACAAAAGTCAGGATGACCGGGGATGGTCTGGGATGCAGTAGATGACCTTTGTATCTTTGATGTTTGACCAAGTGCTAAGTGCTCCACAGAACCTGCTTCAGTCACCTTCATGGCCATTGGAACAAATTGTTCTCATCTGTCTGTTCCACCAGAGGATGTCTCCACATATTTGGGGTAGGCACCCCCCAACTCATGGATGGGTTTGAGGCCTACCAGTGTGTCTGAGGTAATTGTTTGCTGTGCGATCCTAAGTAAATCATTTAATTACTCTCTGTCTTACTTTTCTCATCTCTAAAATAAGCAGCCAAGTGTCATAGTGAATGGAGTACTGGACCTGGAGCTATGTAACCTTGGGCATGTCACTTAACCTATGTGATCCTCAGTTTCCTCAATTGTAAAGTCAGGATAATGACAGTATCTACCTCTCAGAATTGTTTTAAATATCAAATGAGACAATATTTGCCAAGATTATAACGTAGGTGCTATATAAAAGCTAGCTATTCTTATCATTAAAATAGGTATACTGATAGTACCTGCCACATAGGGCTTTGTGGTGATCAGATGCATTTAAAGCACTTTGCCCTTCTGTGAATGCAATACAGACATGGGCTGTGAAGTGAGGAGAGTGAAGCGGGGAGTGTCTGTGGCTTAGAAGAAGGTCTGATTTATCCATGTTGTTTGGCACACAGTTCAGGATGTATTTTAACTCAAAAGACCCACAATTTCATGGACTTTACTTTTGCTCAGTTTAAAACAAATAAATCAGGTCAGTTCATTTTTATGACAGAAAAGGGGAAAAAAGCAGTTACAAGTTCTCCAATTCTGAGTTCTTTTATTTTTGCACTTCTATAACTAAAATGTCTCTTCTCTGCTTTAAATAAAAGTTGGCAGGTCATTAATCTTTAATGTGGATTAGTACCTCTGGGTATTTGGGGAGAAAACTCATTAAAATTCTTTTGTTTTATGGGTTGCAATTCTAATAGGACGTTGGAGCTCATGTTTGGAATTTGCTGAAATGAAAATGAAACATGAAACCTCTTTCAAGTGGGTTTAAGTCATTGACCTACCTATGGGCACAGGGAGAGCTGGTGGGGGCCCCTCTGCATGTGCTAGGCACAGGGAGAGCTGGGCAAGGCCCCTTCTGGATGTGCTGGGTCTCAGTAGAGCAGGGGTCTGGGTTGGTGAGACTGTTCTAGCTTTAGCCTGACTTGGCCCAAGAGACTCCTCCTGAATGTGAGTCCTTTACTTGTGAGGCACTTGTGTAATGCCCACTCATGACACCACCAGAAAGAACATGATCTAGGATTTCTGAGGAACAAGGCAAAGACCTGGTCCACCTGAATCTTCACTGAAGCTCAGATTGGAGGGCAGAATGTCAGTCCAGCTTTACACCCAGAGAAGCCAAGGCTCTCATTGGTGAGGGGCTTTGACCATGTGTATTCTGCCCATTTCCTTCTTCCCTCCCTTCCTTCCTTTCCCTCCCTCCTACCTTCCTTCCCTCTCTTTCTTCCTCTTCATCTTCCTCCTCCTCCCCCCCATCCTCCTCCTCCTCCTCCTCCTCTTCTTCTTCTTCTTCTTCTTCTTCTTCTTCTTCTTCTTCTTCTTCTTCCTTCCTTCCTGTCATACTTCCTCCTATCTTGAATCTTTATGGAGATAGCTGGATTTGGACTTGAGTTTTGGATTGAGACCACATCCTTGCTACTTGCTATCTGTGAGACCACAGGAAATTCCCTTACCTTGAGTTTTACTTTCCTCATCTATAACATGGAGATCGGAACTTCTCCAAAGAATTGAGAGTGAAAAGATTACCCAACAGGCAAACACATAGTGGGTATGAAGAGACTGCAGTACATTAGAAATAAGAATTACAAAGGAGCCTCTGAGAGAAATTTATGAAAAATATGTGAGTGGAAAAGGAGGTGGGCTATTTGAGGAGACAGACAGAAAGACAGAGAGAGACAAAAAGATAGGCAGAGATGCATAAAGAGACAGAGATACAGAGAGAAGAGAGCTCATGCTCTATTGCTACCCTTGTGATATCAGGAGAAAACAAGGAATGGTGGGTAGTTTCTGTGTGGCAGACTGATGGGAGAGTGGGGATGAGACCTCCCCATGATGGGTAAGCATGAAATATCCGAGAGACTGCTGTCCAAGGGAGCTCATATGAGCTCATATGAGATATCCCATATCAAGGACTTTGCACACTTTAAAACACTACTGAAACATCCTTGGTTATAAATCAGTAGTGAAGGGTTGGGGCGGAGTACTTCAGGTTCCCAGGAATGGTTGGTACAAAGGATGGCTCACTCAGATCCCTTTCCATCCAGGTCCCTATGCATCTTTAATAGACTGAAACATTGGACAGTATGAGGTCTAATAAAAGGTCTGTATTGGCACCCCACTTTCTGCCATCCAACTTTTCCTTGTCTATGTGACTTCCTAACATTATGTTCTGAATGCTCAGAGAGTATACTTCTCTTCTCTGCCAGTTTCCTTAGATTTTGAACTCTGGGAGGTCAGAATTTGGGTCTTTGGCATGGGAGGAGGAATACCAGAGAGCAGTACAGTTCTGTGACTGAATGCCATCAATTCTTGCCCTTTGACTCCTGAGATGGTGCTGCCCACGGCCTCCATCCTTCCTTGGAATGTCCTTCATTGTTTCATGGTCACCATTCGCATGTTTACTACAGGCCTAGCAAACTGTCAAAAACATTGGCAATGAAAATACAAATCATTATGATTTCAGCTTTGACATGAACAGAAGGCCTTTAGCTGAGACTTTATCCAGAGAGCTAAAAAACAGCAGAGTTTAATATATTTGCACAACATCTCTGGAGGTAGAAAAAAGTTCATTTCCACAAAAGAGAAGGAAAAAGATACACCAGAGGCATCTTTGCTAATTTTAACTTTAAAAAGTGAAAAAACCAATCACGATGTCCACTCTGAACTTCTTTCTTTTTAGCTGGGCAGGAAGTTTAGTCAGTTTACGTTGCAAAGGCAATGAAAGGGGATGAAGTGAGGAGATTTGCTCTTGTCTTAGATCTCTTGTCATTATCAGGGGCACCTTGAGGCATTTGACCTCTTTTGTCCCTGGCTTCATCATCTGTTACATCGGGAGGGAGGGCAGAGATAATGACCTTTAGGATCTGTCTTAACTCTCATGTTCAATGATCCTGTTGTCTTCAGCAAGTCTTTGATTAGATGCTGTTGAAGGTTTCCTAGGTAATTTGGGAATTTATGTGGTTCAAAAAGAACCATAAACATCTCTACTTTGTACACTCCTTTTGATACAAAAGTACCTTTTCATGAATAATATACCAGGCCACGCCTTGGATGTAGTAGATGTCTGATAAATAAATATTTGTTGACCTGAATATCATGGTAGATGAAGGTAGTGAGTTATTTGTAGCATTTCTGGAGTATTGCAGGACTTTTGATCATGGCTTCTATTATCTTTGTGGACAAGGTAAGCCATGAAGGCTACATGACAGTGCTATGAAGAGGGTTCAGATGAGTGGAATGGGGGCCCTCAAAGGGTCACTTAATGAGTTGGAGTCATCATAGAGGGTACCCTCTAGTGAAATGACCAAGGAATCTATTACTGGCCTTCCTCTGTTGAATAGTTTGGATGAAGACACATATAACAGCTTATCAGAACTGTAGATGATCTAAGACAAGGAGGGTTAGCAAATACACCGGATGGCAGAGACAGGATCATACAAGATCTCAGCATTGAACTGAGTTTAATCAAATGAAATTCAATAGGGATAAAAGTAAATGATCCCCAAACGATCTTTTCATTGTCTTAGGACCAAACACATCTGGAGTATCCCATTCAATGCTGTGCATTAAATTATTTCAAGTCAAGAAACATCTACCAGGCACTTAAAACGTTCTAGGCATTGTGTAAGGGCTGTGTGTATGAAGAAAGGCCTCCAGACTGTCACATTTTAAAGACATTAATAAAGTCAAGTGCATGCCGAGGAGAACAACTAGGGTGGTGAGGAGACTGGAGGCTGTGCCATCAGTGGAAGCAAATGGAGATGATTAACCTCCATAGGGGAGGATTCAGGGCAACAGGGCAAATTAAAAATTGGACAGGGAATTAGATTTGCTGTCTTGTCCACCTAATGAATATTCTCTTCTTCTGACTAGACATCCTTACTCCAACAACTGTCCTTTCCATGGCCTAGTTCTGAGTTCTTTCCATCTCCTAGTTGGTCTCTTCTGTACTGGTTTTGGTTTGTCACCATCACTCAGTGCTGGTACCCTAGCAGGGCAGGCAGTTCTCTGGCAATGGCCTGAGCCAAGAAGAGGACAGGTGGATTCTATACTCAGGTTCCTGACACTTTTTTTTGCTGCTGCTACAGAATATCTTAGACTCAAGAAGAATCAAAATCAAGAAAATCAAAGGGAAAAAGAGCATTAAGACCAGGGCAATCCAGAGAGATTGATAAATGAAGTAGTTTCTGAGCTGAGCCTGGAATGAAGCCAGGGCTTTAGAGAGGTGGTGGGGACGTGGAGGATGGAAGGCATTCCAGGCTTAGGGCACAGTTTATGCAAAAGCTAATTTTGAAGTACCTATGGATTTCCAGAATCTTAGTGGAGTTTTTAGGAAGGACACTGATGGAGAGGATGTTGTCAGTCAATGAACATTACTATGCAAGTTAGGAACACTGTGGGAAATGCAAAGTTTGCCTCTATGGTCCCTGCTTCCCAGGAATGTATGGTAGGACCTACTCATTCTTGTGTGTATGTATGTGGCATGTGGCACACAAACAAGGCAGATATTGCCTTGCTTTTCTACTTTTGAGATATAGGCTGGAAAGGAAAGGCATGAGGACAGAATGTCTCAATTATTCCTGGGAGCCCTGCTTTCTACTTTCAGAGGTGTAGGCAAGTGCTTATCTTCCTGCTCCATTTCCTTCAAATCAATTTTCCAAACATTATTAGGAACTTAGTTGAGATAAAGCTCTGTGTAGACACTCAGTATATAAGGACAAAACAGGACTGGCTCCTGACTTCAGGGAACTTAATGTTCTGCTAGGCCCTAGTAACTAGGGAGATACAAACTGTGCCCAGGTATGAAAATCCAAAGAATGTACTGAATGTCCTCAAGAAGGCTTGAGTGGGAACAACTGGAGGAGATCAGGAAGGATCATAAGGAGGAGAAGTACCTGACCTGTGCTTGGAAAGAGGCTGGGCTTTCTGGAACTTCTTGAATCCATTTCAGTGAAATACCTCTTCCTCTGCTATTTGTCTGAAAGATAAACTGAGACAATGCAACCAAGTCACAAGTGACTTTGTTCAACAATTCAACCAATTCATTTGTCAAGAAAATTCAATGAAAGGGTCTGACCAGGGAAGGCCCTTTATGAACTGAGATCCATGAAATTGCAAAGCACTGTCTTTTATTTGGAATATCTGATGAACCTCTCCCTGTCTAAAGGCAAGTCCTCCAGCACCTTGGCATCCCTCTATGAGTAAAGGTAGGTCCTCTGGCCCCTTATTCCAATAATAGAGACAACTTCTGATTAGTTCTCAGAGAATGAGGCTGTTCCAAGATGAACTGACTGGTTTGGAGTCATTTTTTTTGTCACATGCAAAGTTACAGGTCTTAGGAATTTGGGCAACTCTTTCCACATTGTACCTACGTGAAAATAGCAAGAATCAACATCTTGTTTTTGATTTTGTGGCTTCCATTAGTGTTATAGACAATAGCATCTATCTTTGAATTAGCAAATTCAAAAGGAGGAACCTCCAAGATGCTCAGGTTGTATGCTCAGAGGTCATTTGACATCTGTAAGGAGAATGTCTTGCAGCTACAATCCACATATAAAGTTCAGATGCAGTCTGGTTGCTCTGAACACCCTGGCTATATGTGCCTGGAGGGCCAAAGCTCAATTTCTGGGGATTTCATCTGGGCCTAGTTTGTGTTGCTTCAGATTTTTGTGCATATATGTTTGGTTTAAAAAGTTAAGAACCAAGTGTCAGGGGAAGCTGGCAAGCTACTTAAAGAGAGGTTAATTTGCAAGAGTCTTGTCAATTCAGTGAGTATATAATTAGAAAAAGTGATTTGGGGAATATTGCTTTTCTCTCTGGGAAGTATCTTATTATCCATGGACTGGGCAGGGGAGCTCTTTGCATGCTCTTATCATTATCTCTAGCCCTTTGCCCTCTGCCACAGGCAGCACTGGTACCAAGGTTAGTGGGATGAAACTCAGTGCCAAGTCTGTCATTTGAAATAAAATCATTTCAGGTTATCAATGCATAGAAAGGATTCAGAACAGGTTTCTGGTGGAATACTGTTTGCCTGTTTTCACACCTGGATGACTCATCTTCAGAAATAAATTTTAGCTTCCTAAATATTTTTTCCTAACTTCTGGGATGGGGAAAGAAGCATGGCATATGAATGAATATTCTAAAAAGGGGAGTAATCTCAAAGTTAGACTCCAGAAAATAGAAGATTGGCCTGGAATTGATCACAGACTCAGGGACTCTGGTTGGACAATCTCTTCTCAGCAGGCCAGGGAAATTCCTTTGATGTCAGAATTCAATTTCTACACCTGTAAAATGAAGAGATTGCATTAGTTGATCTCGAAGTTTCCTTTCCCCTTCAAATCCTGTGATTTGGGGGAGAGGAGCTTTGGTGACCACACCTTCAGTGACAAGGTTTTCAGAGAAAAGAGATATACTCTGTAGTATTTCAGGTAGATGGGGAAAGGTCAGGAGCAGATACTGTCCAGATCTAGATAGAAATTTTTCGGTGGACTTCTCTAGTTCCAGCCAACCCCAAACCTAGAATTTTGGACTTTTGGAGATTGGATGGCCTTGGTGAGGAAGCATATTGTAGCATGGAAGGCATTGGCTCCAGAGTGTGAAAAGAGGTGTATTTGAGGCCCCCCCGACATTTTCTAGCATTGCTATCAGTAAGTCATGCACAAGGTAGCCAAATACCCCACAAAATACTTCTTAAGAGTGATTCAGTGCAAAACTAGGAAGTAGACTGTGTGTTGGTAGAAGTGAGGTCCTTTTCTCACTTTATTTAAATTGCCTTTGAACTGACTTCCAACCTATAACCACCCACCCTATTCCCTGAAAAAAATCAATGGACAAATGCACCATTACCAATCTGTAATACCCACTGAGTTAATATTGGGCAAAAGTCAATTTGAGTCATGAATGAAAACTAAAGATGTTTGAGAACCTAAGTAACCTGAGCCCCTAGAAGGAACAAAGAGATTTGGTCCAAGGATTTTGGACTCTGTTCCTTGTGGGTGAGGGTGAGAAACCATGTTTCTTTGTTTCTTGGAGGTTCTAAAATGTTATATTTTACATAACATCACTTTGATGTTCACACCAAACTCAGAGTAACTAAGGCAAATATTATACCTTTTTGACAGGGGGTCAAATGGGAACTCAAGTCCAAGGAGATAAAACTCCCCAAAGTCAGCATCATGCATACTCTATAGGGAAGTGATAGTCAAAGAAGGGAGGAATGACCAGGGAAGGGAGGTTTGGTCTGGAAAGTCACAAGGATGGGAATTTGATCCATATGGAAATCCACCCCTTTCCCACAGCAACATCCACATTGATTTATTTTTGAACCCATATCTTGAAGTGGAATGCATTGGGAATGGGTGGCAGTCAACATGGCAAGGCTGATGGCAAGATGGTTAGAAGGGGGAATGGCTGGATAGGGTATTCAGGAGGACTAGCACCTTTGGTTTGAGTGCTTACCAAGTCCTTTACAGGGCTGCTCATCCGCCTTTGGTGTCTACCTTTTCACACGACTCTCACCTGTGGCACCAAGAAGCTATAGCATGCACAGTGGCCACATTCTTGTAAAACCATTTTGGCAGATGGGCTAAACCAGGTTGAGGGCAACCAACAGAACTCAAATCCATTGATGAGTTAGGAGGATGTCTACTCCAAGTGAGCGCAGACCTCCCCCTGGCAGAATGGATGAAAGAGAATAATTTGTTCCAATGACCATGGAGGTGGCAGAAGTGGGTGCTGTGGATTTGTTGCATAGAGCTTGGTCAAGCATAGAACGCCAAGGTCATCTACAACATCTCGAGCAATCACCATCCAACCTTGCTTGAGTCCTGCTACTGGACTTCAGTGACTCAGGAAGAGAGAGTAAGGCTGAAGATTTCACACAACTCTGCCTCACATATATCCGGTTCATTTGCAAGTCAAGACATCACCTGTGATACCATTGGTCTTGCTTAAAAATGAAGGGTGAACAATGGAGAACAGGATGGCTAGATGGGGTATGACATAGCATAGTCCCAGGTGTGAGTTCTGAAGGTGAATGGATTTAGCTCCTTCAGGACCTGGTTCTGAAGGTTGGGTCTGGAGGGCTACTTTTTGAGGTGGGTGTTCCACTAGTGTCCAGGCAGTGAAGAGAGACCAAGAGGAAGGTGCTAGAAGTTGGTGTGGAGGAGGATTTGTGTCAGGGCTTGCATGTAGGTCCCAGAGGATGAGCAGATATAGAGGGATTTTGAACTGCTCCTTTCAAGGGAGGCTCCTCATGGATGTGATCGCAGATCCATCATACGTTGAATCAAGGTAGAATGCTACTAAGAAAGAGAGCCGTCAGCTGAGACAGTGCCCTTAGGAACCTGATGGTCATTGTTGCTTCCTGATTCTGGGCTCAGGGCAAAGGTAGAAAGCACTGTTTCCTTCATCTTATTTGGGTCAGGACTGTGACCTCCTCCCTTATTCTGTTTCACTCATGTGTTTTAGCCTCTGGTGGAAGTGACTGTCATTTTCTAGGAACTTGTAAGGGCTCTGCACATTTGTGGGACTGGTCTGGAAACAATTGTCAGCCACTCTCCCCCAACCAGCTTGTGTGACTCCTGTGTGTGTGGTTTGGCTACTTTCAGCAGAACCTGGGTTGTCTGTGGGGAACCTGACACCTCCAAGGCAACATGAATTTCCCTTTAGTTTCTCTTTGTGGGGAAATAAGGTCATTACAGAAAAAGGAAAATGGAAAACCACAAGAATCATTTCAATGAGAAAAATGAGATTATTGACAAGGAGAATGAAATAGGTGGTGGTATTAAAAATGTTAGCCCCATGTTGCAGATCAGAAAACAGGTTCAGAGAACCTCAGGAAGCGAGGTGGCTCAGTGAAGAAAGTGCTGGGCCTGGAGGCAGGAAGTTTAAATCTGGCTTTACTTCCTGCCTGTGTAACCTCTGTTTGCTCAGTTTCCACATCTGTAAAATGAGGATAATAATAGTACCTGCTTCCTAGGATTGCCATGAAGATCCAAGGAGATCGTGTTTGTAAATTGCTTGGCACATAGTAGGTGTTATATAAATGCCAGCTACGATTATTAGAGGTTAAGTAGTATGTCCCAAGCCACACAGTTAATGGCAGAGTCAACCTCCAACTTAGATCTCCGGCCTCCAGCTCTCTCCTGGATGCTCTGTCCATCTAAAATCATTTCTTTGGTGGAAATTTCTTCTTCTCCAGATGAGAAGTCCCTGGAAGGCAGGGCCTAGGCCCTGACCTAATTGTCCATTCTCCTCACATCTCAGTTCTGGGTGCCCCAAAAGTACTCGAGGCAAATGTCTGGTTGACTGTCCTCCAAACTTTGTATCTGAAAGTGACTTTGGCTTCCAGTGTTTTGGAAACATCCAACCATCTCATGTAGGTTACCAGCATAATTTAGCTTCCTCAAACGTGGTCCCAAAGAGTGATTTACAGCATGATTAAAATGCTTGGTGTGCCTTTCATGTGGCATTTGCAGAATTAGGATCACATCATCCAGTTTCATATGCAAATCTCACCAATCACAAAAAAGACAATGTCTGCTTTCTTGCAGTGAATTGCCCGCCAGTCCCCAAACCCTGGGGAGGCCTCATTTCTTGTTTTGAGAATTGTGCCTCTGGAGTCAATTAAAGGTGAATTGAGGATGTTTAACTACAAAAAATGCGTAAATAAATGGGAAAAGCTCAATGAAATTCTTAATCATTATCACAATATGGGGGAAGGCTACTAAGACAAATATTTGTGATGACAGCAAAGGAGAAAGGGCAGTGGAGGGAGCTGAAGGCATTCGGGAGCCCTGGGTTTGAATTCTCCTCTATCAATGTGAACGTTTAATCATGATGTTGGTCTGGAAGGATTTTCCAAAGGTAACCTCAAGGCAAGGGAAGGCATGGAGTCGCTGAAAGATTCCATGGCCTTTGTAAAGCAAGAGAGAAACCCAAGTCTGCCTGCTCTCCAGGCTGGGCTCAGCCATCCAGACCTCCAGTTCTGGTCTCACTGGCTGACATGTCATCAGAAACTGGGCTCTAAGCTTCCACTTGGATCTTGCTGGGAGATTTTATTAGTTTTTTTTTTAAACACAAAGCCAGATTCTGTCTTTCCCCTGTTTCAGACTCTGAAAAATGAAGCTTGTTCCCACGTGTTCTTATTGTTGGGTTGCTTACTGCTTCTGTTATTTATTGGGATCAGCCCCCTACCTGTTTCTGTGCCTCATTTGTAAGCATCTGTAGTACACTGGTGACCATTACGAGTATTTCTATTCAAATTAGCCCCTCCAGAGGCCTGGGGTGACCTTGCACATCTCATCTAATATTTCCATTATGTTTCTGTTTGCCAATTCCAAAGGTTCAGATATTGAGAGAGTCCCTGCTGGGTAGCCGCCTGCCCTGAAAGTCTGCAGGGCACGGTTGCCTTCTCTTTTCTTGGAATTTACTTGATTCTTCCTGCTTTAACTCCACTGTCATATTTCAGGGAAAGGCTCAGTTGTGGAGGACAGATTGCATGAAAATGTCTGGGTTATGTCAGTCTAGTTCTAGCCAGGCTAATTCTTCCCCTCTTGGTCTTGATGAATTGTAAGAATCCCTGAATTGTCTCAGTTTCCTCATATGTAAAATAAGAATAAAAATCATACCAATCTCTTAGGGCTCTTATGAGGATCAAATGAAATCACAGTAGCTGAGAGCATTGTCAGCCTTTAAGCACTACCTCAATGCAGGCGATGCTGCTGCTGATTTATCAGGGGATGTATGTTTGATTTCTTGTACATGTAAAACTATGCTTTGAGTCAGGAGAGGGTACAAGCAGTGTCTTCAGAGAGATCAGACCAAGGAACACTTGGGTCTAGTTAGGGATATCTGATCAGGCTTTGTGAATGAATTGGCATTTTAGGTGGACTTTGAAGGACAAGTAGGAATTTGAGAAGGGCATTTGGAGGGAATATTGAGGAGGGGTGTTCTAGGTAGGAGAAATAACGAGTCAAATTGTAGAGGTGGGAGGACATACTCAAAGGGAACAACAATGAGTTTAATTGGATTCAATCCTAGGGCACTTACAAGTGACTCATACAATCCAATTGGAAGACAGATTGGGACCAGAGCCTGGGTATCGCTTTGTTTTTTATTTAAGTTTTCAACATTCATTTCCACAAAATTTTGACTTCCAAATTTTCTTTCCATCTCTCTCCCCCCCACCCCAAAACTCTGAGCATTCTAATTACTCCTATCACCAATCAGCCCTCCCTTCTAACATCCCTGCCTTCCCTTATCCCCATCTCTTTTGTCCTGTAGGACAATATAAATTTCTACCCCATTACCTGTATTTCTTATTTCCAAGTTGTATGCAAGAACAATACTCAACAATTGTTCCTAATCCTTTGAGTTCCAACTTCTCTTCCTTCCTCCCTCCCCACCCATTCCCTTTGGGAAGGCAAGCAATTCAGTATAGGCCATATATGTGTAGTTTTGCAAATGATTTCCATAATAGTCATGTTGTTTAAGACTAAAGATATTTTCCTCCATCTTATCCTGCCCCCCCCATTTCTTCTATTCTCTCTTTTGACCTTGTCTCTCCCCGAGAGGGTTGACTTCTAATTGCTCCCTCCTCCCATTGCCCTCCCTTTCATCATTCCTCCAACCCTGCTTATCTCCTTCTCCCCCACTTTCCTGTATTGTAAGATAGGTTATCATACCAAAATGAGTGTGCATTTTATTCCTTCTTTTAGTCGAATGTGATGAGAGTATGCTTCATGTTTTCTCTCTCACCTCCCCCCTTTTTCCCTCCATGGAAAAGTCTTTTACTTGCCTCTTTTATGAGAGATAATTTGCCCTATTCCATTTCTCCCATTCTCCTCCCAATATATTCCTCTCTCACCCCTTAATTTCATTTTTTTAGATATGATCCTATCCTTTTCAACTCACCCTGTGCTCTCTGTCTCTCTCTGCGTGTGTGCATGTGTGTGTGCATGTGTGTGTGTGTGTGTGTGTATGTGTGTAATCCCAACAACTACCCAGATAATGAAAAAAGTTTCAAGAGTTACAAATATTATCTTTTCATGTAGGAATGTAAACAGTTCAACTTTAGTAAGTCCTTTATGATTTCTCTTTGCTGTTTACCTTTTCATGCTTCTCTTTTTTCTTGTGTTTGAAAGTCAAATTTTCTTTTCAGCTTGGGTCTTTTTTATCAAGAATGCTTCAAAGTCCTCTATTCCATTGAAAGACCATTTTTTCCACTGAAGTATTATACTCAATTTTGCTGGGTAGGCGATTCTTCGTTTTAGTCCTAGTTCCTTTGACTTCTGGGGTATCATATTCCATGCCCTTTGATCCCTTAATGTTGAAGCTGCTAGATCTTGTGTTATTCTGATTGCATTTCCACAATACTCAAATTATTTCTTTCTAGCTGCTTGCAATATTTTCTCCTAGACCTGCAAACTCTGGAATTTGGATATAATGTTCCTAGGAGTTTCTCTTTTTGGATTTCTTTTAGGAGGTAACTGGTGGATTCTTTCAATATTTATTTTGCCCTCTGATTCTAGGATATCAGGACAATATCTAGAATATCAGGACAATTTTCCTTGATAATTTCATGAAAGATGATGTCTAGGCTCTTTTTTTGGTCATAGCTTTCAGGTAGTTCCATAATTTTTAAATTGTCTCTCCTGGATATATTTTCCAGGTCAGTTGTTTTTCCAATGAGATATTTCACATTATCTTCCATTTTTTCGTTCTTTTGATTGTGTTTTGTGATTTCTTGGTTTCTCATAAAGTCATTAGCCTCCATCTGTTCCATTCTAATTTTTAAAGAACTATTTTCCTCAGTGAGCTTTTGGACCTCCTCTTCCATTTGGCTAATTCTGCTTTTTAAAGCATTCTTCTCCTCATTGGCTTTTTGAACCTCTTTTGGCTGTTGAGTTAGCCTATTTTTAAAGGTGATATTTTCTTCAGCATTATTTTGAGTCTCTTTTATCAAGCTGTTGACTCTCTTTTCATGATTATTTTGCATCTCTTTCATTTCTCTTCCCAATTTTTCCTCCACTTCTCTTACTTGATTTTCAAAATCCTTTTTGAGTTCTTCCATGGCCTGAGACCATTGAATATTTACTTTGGATGTTTGGGATACAGAAGCCTTGACTTTTATGACTTTCCCTGGGGGTAAACATTGTTCTTCCTTACCTGAAAAGATGGGAGAAGATATATGTTCAACAAGAAAGTAACCTTCTATAGTCTTATTTTTGTTCTCTTTTTTGGGCATTTTCCAACCAGTTACTTGACTTTTGGGTCCTTTGTCAAGAGTAGGGTATACTCTGGGGATCTGTAAGATCGCATTTCCTTCAAGGTGGCACAATCAAGCATGTACACTAGTCTGGGAGCAAGAAGAGATTTTTGTGCCCGGAATCTTAGTAGAGTTTCCTCTTTACAACCAGCTCACCTCCAGTTCCACCAAGCCAGCACTGGGGGCTGAGATTCAGATAAGCTCTGGGGGCAGGGCAGCCATTCAGTGTGAGATAAAGATCAGCTGCTGCAGGGCCTCTACACAGGGCTGAGGTAAGAATCAGCTGCTCAGTGCCCCCAGGGGTTTTACTATGCAGGATGCTGTAGGGGCTACTGTGGGAAATGCTGCCACCTGGTGGATGTGGCCTCTGAGGCCCCTGCCTGAGGCCAGAGTTGTGGGAAGGCCCTTCTCCCTTCTTGGCCTGCTGAAAAAACCCTGTCACTGACCTTTGGCACCTGTGGGTTGAGGGATCTATGAATGGCTGCTACTGCGACAGGCGATTCTGCCTGTGAGGCCTGCTCGTGTCCTCCTCCCAGAGCCACACCGCATGGCCAATGCTGGGCTGGGCTCTGCATCCAGTGCAGCAGGTGATTCCTATCAGTGTTTCAGGTCACCCTGGGCTGGAAATTTCCTCCACTCTGTTGTTCTCCGCTTCTGCTGCTCAAGGATTTGTTGAGAGTCTTTCTTTACAGGTATTTTATGGGCTGTGTGGGAAGAGCTAATATATGTATATCTTTCTACTCCACCATCTTGACTCTACCCCAGAGCCTGGGTATCTTTAAGGATGGGCACAGATAAGCTAGTGGGATTTACTGAAGTTGACCTTTGGTGGACATGATCTGAATAGGGCTTCAGGGAAAATTTTCACATGAAAGGATTGGTGTTAATTTATAAGCAGTTTATAGGATGGATGCTGGAGGCAGAAAGACTAAATATTATGTGATGCTCTATCCAAGAGGTATTGAGGCTCCCAGGGATGCTGTGTGCCATTTTGTTTACAATATTTCTCTTCCCTGGATAGCTGACATTTGATCAAAGCATAGATTTCCACTGTTTTGATCAAACCCAAGAGTCTACAGATTGGAATAATAGGAACTGAGTAAAATTTCCCCTTTGTTCCAGTCTCTGGGTGAATAGAGAGCACCCTCTGGTGTCACTGTCCCCCATCTTCATGTTGGCATGGAAATTGGGAGTGAATTTACACAAATTTGATTTACACAAGCCCTTTTTAGGAACAAATTCATTTCCTAAAGTACATTAATTAATGGAAAAGTTGAAAGTAATGTGGTGTTTGTCAGTCTCTGAAACACAGACTGTTCTCTTTGTTAGATGGGGAAATTGAGACCCAAAGACCTCTCCCACCCTAAACAGTAAAACTGAGAATGGATCTCCATTTCTCATTTCCTAGCTCAATATTCAGTTTTTGAGACACTCACTCCTAAGTCAGGTCTGTTGGCAGTGCTGCTTGCAGGCTTGGTGTATTCTGAAGTTACTGGGGCCAAGGTCGAAGTGGCGATGTCTGAAAACATGTAAGGGAGCCTGAGAAAGGAACTTTCATTCTAGGGGCATTGCAGAATATTTTGCATGTGGCAGTGTACAGAAGCCAGCTTCGAGTGCCAGCTGAGTATCTATTTCAGAGTATGTTATACTTGAAGTTGGTCTTTGCCAACAGCAACATCAAATAAGCCATAGACCACACAGGGGATTTTGTGAGTCCAGACCATCCAGAAAATCAGCCCATCTGAGTGATTGTGGCAATGTCACTGTCGCTTAATCTGGCCTGTCCTGGTGATTTAGGCATTCCAAGTTGTCAGCGAATTGGGTCTTCAGGGTGACCTAAAGAGCAATGAGAGGCTACTTCATGGTAGGTAACGGCCTACCCCAAGGCATGTGTAGTCACTTGGATCCAAGTGATGGACTGGGAGAGGGGTCATAAAAATTCATTCTCTTTGGAGTTAACCAAAGGCTTTGGAGCCAACTCAACTTCCTAAGCATTGGAATCATCCAGACACTGACTAGGAGGCTGTGGGAGAGGATTCCCTCTCTTTGATTGAGGTATTTAAGCAAATGCTGGATGATCATTTGGGCTTTTCTGGGAGTGAATGACCAATCAGTGTAGTCCCTGACTAGATGGAATGGTTAGGATGAACATTTCCATGTAGTCAGTGAACATGGAGGAGACTAAAACCTCCCTTGGGATGCAGAGTAGACAAGCTTTGTCTTCTTATTGTGCAATTTTCTTGTCTCTTTCTTCTTTGATAGTTAATGGCACCAAGGCTGGAATCCTGCCCACACTGCTTGAGATTGTACAGAGTATATGTCATTCTGGCCATCTTTATTACTGTTCATATTGAGGCCAATTTTGAGCTGCTGCTTAATGTCACCGTGAAATTTTCCCATTCTTTTCTCTCAGCATCTCCATGGAGGGATTTGGGAGGAGTAGGGTTCCTAGGAAGGAATTCTGGGGAAATGATCAGCCTTAGATGGCCCTTCTTTTATATCTCATGTGGTGTCTATTCTGAATTCTGGAATGCCTAATCAGCCATTAATGGATGTCTTAGTCCTCAGTCTCCTTCATGGTCTGTCTTGAGAAAATAGACTTAGTCCTTCTCAGCTTGGTGCAGAGTCAGAATTAAGGAGAGGTTCAGCTATGTTTCTTGTTTAATTTCTTGCTTCTCATAACCATCTGAGAAGCTCAGAATCTAAGAGCTGGCAGAGGCTTAGAGGCCAGATATAGTACTAGAAACACCCCTAAGTGCATGTGTCTACTTCCAACCATCTCCATACCAGTTCTAGGATCTAGGACTTTTTTCTTTTGTAAAGAGACACCAAGAATCCCCAGGAGAACACAGCTGGAAAGGACCTGGCATCCATCCCTAGGAGTTCTGGCGACAGACTCCAGTGTTTCTACTTGTATTTCTATGTTCCCCCATTGCTGATACACCTGCTAGGTGGATGATTCCTAAATCTAGCCATTCAACTGTCCAGTAGAATTTGAGCCCTTTGAATGCAAGGGGGCTCTTGCTTTTGATGTTAGATCTTGAAGTTATGCCTTGCATGTAGCAGGTCCCCAATAGATGTTGTTTCATTAAGTTACACCCTCTCCCAAGCCTCACCCCACATAGTCTCCTTTTCAGTAATTGCTGATTGGGCATCTCCATCTTGATGGAACACATTAAACTCAATGTTTCCAAAAGTGAACTCACCATCTTGTAGGACCATAGATCTAGAACTGAAAAGAACCTTGGAAATCATCTCCTCTAATCCTGTCATTTCACAGGTGAGGAAACTCAGGTTCAGAGAGGCAGACTAGTCCAAGGTTACCCATGTGGTAAATGATGGAGTGGGATTTGGACTCAGATATTCAGAGTCAGGATTCTTTACATTCCACTGCGTTGTCTCTTACTTAGTTCCCCCTTTAACCTTTCCTATTTCTGTTGATTTCTGTTATCTGTTACTCACACAGCTGGGAGGTGTATCCCCTCTTCTCTCTTTGTCTCCTTCCCACAGTCTGTCCACAGTCAGGTACCCTCTTGTACTCATATGACCACTCCCTTGGTCAGGCCCCTAATATCTCTCCATGGACCTTCAGGAATCCTATCCTGAGTGTTCTCCTTACTACTAGCCACTCCCCTCTTCCCTTATCCTTCATCATTCTAACTTTGGGATGGCAAGCACTCCTAGTCATGAAAATACCCAGTTGAAAATACTTTGGTGGCTCTCTACTGTCTTTGGAAAGAAGGCAGACTCCTCAGTTGGGTGTTGAGTCCTACTGGAAGTGATTTTTCCTCCATATCCAGCTTCACTTCATGTTACTCCCTTTTAGACACTTAATGTTGCAGCCTACCTGGCTCATGGGCTACTTGACCCCCTTTCCTCACCCTCATCTTCATGCTCGGCAAGAATCTGCTTTTCTGTTCTCCCTAGGAGATTCTGTCCTTCAAGGCCCTTGTCACTCAGGCTCCATCTTCTCCATGAAGCTGCCCTGAGCTCCCCTGTTGACAAGTCATCTGTACCTCGTCAGAGTTTGTTAAATGCCTCGATTTGAATGTCTGTGTAATTTTCAGTGGCCAGGACAGTGCACATGCTCAGAATCTAGTAAATCAATATTGGTCAATGTCAACTGAATTGAGTCTAATACATCCCTCCCCTTTTTGGTTCCTGACATATGGTTTCAGAAACTCATGGTGAGGAGACAACCTTCTGTCCCTTAGTAGGGATACTGCCAGTTGTTCTGCAACCTAAGAGTTGAAGAGAGTTGTCTGGGGACACTGAGGAGTGAAGGGATGTGTCCTGGATTCCAAATCAAGACTTGAACCCAGTCTCTGGGATCAGTTCTCTGTCTACCACACCATGCTGTCCCTCTTTATACACATGAGGAACTTGAGGCTCAGAGAAATGAGACAATTTAGCTAAGATCCCAAGGCTAGTAAGAAGCAGAGCCAAGGCTGGAATCAACTCTAAGTTTGTATCATCCTGCAAAACCCAGACCTGGATCTCTCTTCTTGGACAATCTTGCACCTTGTGCTCTTCCCCTGACTACCCTTCTGCTTTGGGTGTGTACTGGATGAATGTGCTCTCTGTGCCAAGTGCCTGCTCTCTCCATATGAACACTGGGCTATGAAAGTCTCCATTCCAGCCACTCACATGAAGGAGTGGTAGAACTGAGTGCTGAGAAAGATGTTTATGGAAGAGAGTGACTGTACCCCATGACTTGGCCCCCTCCTGTCCTTGAAATCCTTTACGGTGCCTATATTCTCTCTTTTCTGACCAGGGACAAATGTATAGTCCTACAGTAGTTCAAAAAAATCAACTTCACCAGTGCCAGATGGAGCAGGTGGAGTGAGGCTGAATTTACTTTAAATTAAGATCAGAAGTATTCAGTGGGCTACAAACAAGACAATTATGGGATCTTTGGCTGCAATACCTAGCAAGCAAGATTGGGGAGGCAATAGTTTCCCTATCCTCTGCCCTGGTTAGACTATATCTACATTATTAGGTTCACTTCTGGGAACCACAGTCTAGAAAGATATTGTTAAGCTGGATCCACACCCACGGAACACCTACAATGGTGGAGTATCTGGAGGAAGGGATGTGAAGCCAAGAGAAGACAAGAGATAGAGGGAAGAGATGGTAGATGCCTTCAATTATTATGTGGAAAAGAGATTTGACTTGTTTTGGTTGGCACTAGGCAACCAGGAGAACTAGGAGAACCAGGTGGACGTTTCAAAGACACAGGTTTAGGTTTGATCTCTAGGACAATTATTTACCAATTAGAGCTATCCAACAGTAGAATGAACTGCTTTGTGATGAAGTGAGCTCTCCCTCATTGTGGGGGGAAGCGGAGTTCCAAAAACAAGGTACATGTATGTCCACTTAATGAGCCTGTTATACAGATGGGGGAAGATTTTGTTGATTAAATGGTTATTAGGGTTCCAATTTATTAGATTTGCATTTTTATGTGAAATTATCTTCAACCCCCCATTCCATTATGTTATGTAAATACTTGTCTTATTTCTTAAGTTCAGAGTAAAATACATTTTAAAAATAAAATAAAAGATTATATGGGTAAGTGATGTTACACTCAAATAGAAACAGGGACCATGAAACAACACACAAGGATCCCTGTGGATACATATTGACTTAGAAAACTATATATTAAAATTATCTATGTTTAATTATATTTTTGTTTATTTTATTATTTCCCAGGCATGGTTGTATCTGGTTCAGGCTATACTAAACTGTTGTGGGATATACGTGACCAAAGGGCAGCATGTTTGATACCTCTGATTTAGCCCATCTACATGTGAGAAGCCTGAGATCCAAAGAGGGGAAAGGTCTTGTTCAGCGTTGTGCAGATGGTAATAACATAGGTGGGATTTGAACCCTGGACTTCTGACTTCCAGTCCAGAATTCTTCCCAGTATCCTATGTTGCTATGAAAACATTATAGGCCATTGAACTGGCATCCCAATGAACAATGGATTCCCCCGTTGTGCAACCATGTATACCTTTCCAAATGTGGCCCATTTATTCTGGAAGCAGGCTGTAGGGCCTGGTGAATGGGCATGTTGTGAACCCCTGTGGCCTGCATCCTTCCAGCCCTGGGGGAGGCATCCCTCATATGCTCCTACCAAAGGGAATTCTGTTACCACTGGTCTATGAGGATAGCAGGCTTTCCTTGGAGGAAAATATTCATGGATACCTTTTCAGATGCAGCAACAACAAGAGGTGGTGATAGACACAATGAAATCAGCTTGGGTCAGTAGCAGTGACATACCAAGGAATGCAGGAGATCCTGGAAGGGTCATTCTAGAACAGTGGCATTGACTCAGACTCACTTTGAAGTAATAAATAATGGTTCTGCATAGGCTGTGGATAGGCACCAAATCTTACCAGGTGACTTGGGGTCTTGGAATCATTGAATCTATTGTCTATGGGAGGGGCTTAGTGATCACTGAATGTTCTTAGCTCACCCTGTTGTCTAGATAAGGCTGTGGGGCAGAATAGGGAGAGAACTAGGCCTGGAGTCAGGAAGACCTGGGTTAAGATTCTGCATCACACACCTACTAGTTGGGGGACACTGGGCAAATAATTTTTCCTCTTTATGTCTCTGTTTCATCTTCTGAAACAGAAATATGAAAACTGTAATACCTGGCCAGAAGGACTGTCAAGAAACTCAACTGAGACAGGGTATGTAAATTGCTCTGCAAATGTTAAAATGATGAGTATGAACTGTTATTTATTTAATTCCTCTTCATGTTTGATGGAGCTCAGATAGAAATGGTTTCAGGAAGTTGTTATTGGCATTTTATGTTCTCTAGGCTGTTGGACTGGTGGATGATTAGTACTTTTGTGAATAGATCTGGCAAAATTATTAATTATTATGACTATCATCTCATTCTTCTGGTATTTTTGGAAAGATTTCAGATAGAAATAAACCCAGGACATGTTGTATGTTTGCAATTAATATTGAAAACTTTTCATTTCATGTAGTTTGGTGATTGTGAGTATTTTGTATGGTGTCAGTGTTGGAATGTGCTTAAATTTTTACGGACAAATGTTTTGTCTGGACAATTGTAGGCAACAATGTTATTCCCTATGAGGATCTCTTTCCAACATCATATATTTTATTTGTTGAGTTCTCGAGGGTATTTTGGGGTTTATATTTATAACATGGGGATTTGCTGTTTGTGTGTTAGTCCTTCATTGCCGAAGAAGACCATGTCATCAGAGAAATGATGACATGACTTGCACTTGACTTTGTTTTGAGTGAGGGAGGGCTGTGCAGGTCACCAGCCTCACTTCTCCTCCACAGCCATCCGAATCCAGTGACTAGATATTCTTCAGGATGACTGGAGATGACATAGGATGAGGCAATTGCAGTTAAGTGACTTGCCCAAGGTCGCACAGCTAGTGAATGTCAAGTGTTTAAGATGAGATTTGAACTCAGGTCCTCCTGACTCCTGCTTGGTGCTCTATCCACTGCACCACCTAGGATAGGAAGCTTCTTGTGTTGGTATACAGTAGGAGCTAATTTTGTGTTGTATTTCCCACTGCTTCATGACACAGTAGGCATTTATCAATAAGTGCAAAGTCTTTAAGGATAATCTTTCTATGATTCCTAATAACAATAACCTGATCCTGCATCTCCATTTTAAACCCCATTATTTCTACAAACAATGACTGTTGCTCAAGATCCTGTGGGTGTTATCCATGGGGATTCTCATAATTTATTATTTTTATTTTAACTACTATATAGGCAAGATTCAGAGATAAATCACTCTCAATTACATTTGCTAAATCTTTTGATCTGTTGTCAGTGTTTATTAATGTCTTTTGAAGTGAAGTCTGTTTGTTTAGAAAGTACTTTTGTCAATTTTTAATGTGTTTGTTAGATGCTTTGAGGGTATCTGTTACTCTTCAACCTTTGAGATGAAGAAATGGTAATGTTTCTAGACCTTCTTTTGGAGGGAAGAGTCCTGTGATTTAATAACATTGTACAGGGTTTTGGTTGGCTGCCTTCTAGAACTGCTGATTTCCATTTTATTATGCCCAAAGAATATGTTAAGACTAGTATTACTTAGTTTTTAGTTGTTTTAAATGTGTTCTTCTCTTTCAGCTTTGACTTCAGGATGCCAGTCTGTCTCTTAACATACACACTATTAACTTTCTTCGTGGTAGCCTTGTGCCTAAATTTATTACTTTCATTCATTGATTCAATTTGATCCCTAGATTTAAGCTTCAAGTCTTCATTCTTCATTTTTCCTTGGAATGTATTAACGTATATTTGCTTATTGAGTTGAAATGACATTTTGACATTTTTGGAGAAAGCTTCCATGAGAGGAAGGTGCTTTTTAGTGTAGCCATCAAACTTGATGTCATGTATGTACATTAAGTGATTAATGCTGTGTTTTGGTATGTCTCACTCTTTGATATACGGTTGTATTCAGGAATCATGATAATGGATGTAAGGCTAGGCATAACCAGAGAATGCCTAAGATATCTCCTTGGAATATATGATGCCTTCTATGAATCATTTTTGACATTATTGAGTTGGTATCATGTTTAAAACAGAGAACAGAACTACTTTTCATGTGAACAACAAATATACTAACATTCTCACTATGCCTAAGTCTGTTTTATATTCTGACAGTACATGAATAAGTCTCAAGTGCAAGACTGACTCAGAGGTCTCCTATTAATAATAGCTATTATGTCCAAGGAGGTGAATGGAAGTCTTCCAGATAGGGCCTGATAAGAGGAAATGCTTCACAAAGACCCAGGAATTACTAGGGGGGCACTTTCCTAGCTTCCTCTCAAATGCAAGTCTAATCTCCTCCTTCTCAACAAAGGGCATCACCTATCTCTAAGACTAAAAGATGAGAACATGGAGGCTATTTGCACATTGTGAACTTTCTGTAAAGCATTCACTTTTCTATCAATCACTAAAATAATCTGGAATCACATAAGAAAATGTCATATTGGCTGAAGGTCACAAAGGGTATGCCGGGTAGTTCCAGGGAAGCAAGTTATCATGTGGAATCACTAACATTCATAGAATCCTTAAGGCTATTATTGTTATTATCTTTACAGCAACCCTGTGAGATAGCTATTATTATTTCCATTTAACAGAGGAGGAAACTCAGAGGGACAGAGATGAAATGTCTTACTGACAGTCTCCAGTTAGTAAGAGTTTGAGACAGGATTCAAACTCAGGTTTCCCAGACCTCCCAGTACAGTGCTCCATTTCTTATAAGCCTCGATTAACTTGGTACCTGTAATTGACTGGGCAATTATGTTCATCTAGCCCTTATTACATAGTTATCATTTCTGTCGATTCTGTACAGATAGAAATAACCTTGAGAAAAGTCAATATCCATTTTTTCCATTATATCCATACATATGTACATTTGTATGTTACACATAATATTTTGTGAACCATTGCCCAGGTGAATAAAATAACTGCTTTTCCAGTAACTGAATACAAGTGTCAGGATGTGAGCTCATCCTCTGTCCCCACTAGGGGTGTCCTTGTCACAAGTCCACCTTCCGACAAGTCATCAGAGACAATAGGTGCCTCTTTCTGTTCCCACGTTGTTTCTATCTCTCTGGGCAGGCCTCTATTCTTGGAGTGGTGATATATTAAAAACACTGGTTTTCAGGTTTTTAATGGAAAAAGGGGTGACTACAGATTCCATTTTAGTCTATGGTAATGATCCAGTTTCACGACAATTTTCTTGTTGAGTGTTTGAGCCTGTCTTGAGGTTTGTGTTTGTAATAGGCAGATTTGAAATCAATCAATACAAGAAAGATAATGAGCTTCTGATGTGTCTTTCCTGCCAGGAGGACATTTCTTGTTGGGTATTCAGAATCATCCACTCCGGGGGAATATAATTGGTTCAATACATGGTGCTGGACATGGAGTCAGCAAGACCTAAGCTGGAGTTCTGCCTCAGACATTAATAGTTGTGTGACCTTGGGCAAGTCCCTTCACCTCTGTTTGCTTCTGTTTCCCCATCTGTAAAATGAGGATAATAATAGCCCCTCCTTCCCAGAGTCGTGGTTAAGAGCAAAGGAGATTATATGCTAAGTGCTTTGCAAACTTGAAAGCATGATGTCAATGTTAGCCATCATCATCATCATCATTTTTGTTATTAATAATATTTTCCGCCTCTTCTGGTGGAGTTCAGAGAGAAATGATGCTGGGACATTGGCTCTGCTGCCAATATTCTGTCATCTTCAATGTTTTTCTGATTCTTTCACAGATGAGTAAAATAACTGCTTTGTGTCATGGGGATGTGAGTCCATCTTTTGGAGGTTCACTCAAAGTGCCTTTGGGACTGCCTGGGCCACTGACAGGTTGACAGGACTCACATGGACCCATTCTGCTCCCACATAGTTTGGATTTCTTCAGCAAGTTGTCTAAATATGGAAAGCTCTTTGTTTCCAGTACTTTGGAGATAATGAGTATTTAGCATGCCCCAATCTATTCAAATCGTTCTTAAATTTCTTATGGATCAGTGCTAGGCTTGTGTGACTGTAGGTAACAGCTTTGTCTGAGATAGTGGTGGTTGGAGACCAATTTGTTGAATTCTGAGGGATGTTTTGAGATCTATATTGGTGTCATAGGGATTTTTTGCCTGCTAATTTCTGAGACATATCAAATCTCTCATATATAATTCTGGCCACCATAAGTGCATGGCACCTTGTGCTGTTTAAGGAATTCTAGGTATTAGGTAGGTACTACATTTTTGCACATTGTACAGGTGTGGTGCAGACTTTCTACCATTTTCTTGAATTAGCTGCACTGACTAGTCTTTCTGGATCTTCCTTGTGGTGATGAACCTTCTACTTTGTTAATATTATGAATAGGCTTTTTGCTAGGATACTTATTATTACTCACTTTAAAGTAATTCAAATTGATCAGAAAAATCTAACAGAAATTGACAGTTGACATGTCAGAAGAAAAAGGCTTACAAAAGATAGTAGTAAAGAGATAGAAAGAATCTAAGGGAGAAAAAACCCTGAGTGACATAGGTGATTGGCCAGGGGTGGGGGGGAAGGAGGGGAGAGTTCATGTTCTGCCAAGTCTTGCACTCTGGCACTTAGATCACATACCATGGAGGCATTCAGTGATGAGGATGACAACTGTTTTTTGAAGGCAGGGCCTTTTTCCTCTGTCTTAGGATCCTTAGCCCCACCCAGTAACCTAGGTGTCATACATGCTCAATAAAGTTGCAGACCAACTCAGAGATGGTTTTTATTCAATGTTGATTCTGAAACCTCCCCTCTTTGAGGCTGGGCATTCCCTTCTCCCCAAAGAAGAATCATTATTAAGATCAAGCTACAGAAATTTTAGGAAAGAAGCCCCCTGCCTCCTGCTGGTCACCAAAGAGAACTTGCCTTCCACCCATTTCAGTCAAAGTCCTAGCAGAAAATCCATAACTGACAGGTGGCTGAACTGCCACTGCGAGACTACTGGGCACCTTTCTCCCTTGGTGGAATGGAAGAGATGAGGTGTGTGTGTGTGTGTGTGTGTGTGTGTGTGTGTGTGTGTGTGCATATATCTGTGTATATGTATCTCTGTGAGAATGTGTATGAATCTGTGAGCATGTTTGCATGTGTGCGTGTGTGTATGTGTTTGTGTGCTTCTTTTCACCTTTTCACCACCTTATATTAATAAGTGAGTGATCCATAGGGCTATACCCTCACTGGCATTTCTCTACAACTTGGGACTATCTGAAATATTTCCCATTTTTGTAAAAATACTCTTCCTTTGAGGCTTCTTTCAGAAGCTTTGGAGAAATCCTTATTCAAAATCATATGTTAAGTTTTAAGTATGCCAAATAGCAGCAAATAGTTTGTGATGAATACTTGATTACCTCTCTAGCTACTAACTCCTCCTAAGATGTGATCATGATGGTAATGGTGGTTGACCTCTTGGCCAAGTTATCCAAATTGAATCAATATTCACTGTGAGTTGTCTTCTTGGCAGAGGATACGCTATTTAACCTTTTCTCCAGAAGAATGTTCTGGCCTCCATGGATCACCCACCCAAGCCTGGTGGCAGTCTTCAGGGTTCCTCATTAACTCTTCCAGGATGCATGGTTCTTTTTGGTTTTCAGTGATTTCCACCAAATCTTTTTGTTCTATGCAGCTCTGGGCTTTTTGATAGAAAACAATTTATTTGTTTTGGTAGCTAAGCAGTTGGTAACTGTTTATTGGGAGAGTCTGTTCCCTCAGGGATATTGATCAGCATGTAGTCTTCCTTGGATGTTTCTGAGAAGTCTTCAGAAGATTAGGTTTCTTGTCTTTTGGGGCTTTTCTTTTAAATTTTAACATAACACCTGGTTCAGTCTTTCTTTTTGTTATTTTGACGTGCTACCTACTTGGAAGATTGTTCTCCTTGAAAAAACTAGAAGGTTTTCTTTTCTGATTTGTTTCTGACACCTCTGCTTCTGTCCTCCAAGGCCTCCTCTTGTTGGGGAGCTGAGTCTAGATCCCATTAAGCTTGTGCAGTAGAAATAAACCCTGACAGTATCTAGCAAAGGAACAAGACTTAGGCTGCAACCTTGGGGGAGACCTTGAATCTGATATCTGAGTAACAGTTGAGTTAAGTTCAAGAGTTTGACTGAATATTTTTAGCCACAGCAGCCCTTGGAACTTAGTAGGCACTTATTGAATATTTATTGAATTGAATTTATTGAATTGGGATACAGAGGTTAAATTCTTCACGTGTGTGTGTGTGTGTGTGTGTGTGTGTGTGTCTTGCTCTGGGATCTGTTGTTTCCTCCTCATAGAATGGAAGCTTTTTGATGATGGAGACTCCTTCTTTCAGTCTTTGTTTCTGCAGCACCCCATACAGCTCTTGGCACATAGGAGGCTCTCAGGAGATGCTGGTTGGACTAGAGGATCAATGACATCTTCTGTCCTTTGGGAAATGCACAAAATTCTTTTTGTATCTAGGGTGTTCCTTACCCCCTCCCTATTTCGTCATGACCACAGATCTTTTAAATTTCTTTATTTATGTGTGTATACATAATACACACATATTATGTAATTTTACCTTTGTTTACTACATGACCTGACTGCATTGCCTCTGGTCTTATCCTGGCTTAGGCCACTGATACAGGATGCTGAACCCAAGGGACCCTCCTACCATTCAGTCCCCAGGAGTAGAAGGAGCTCGCCATTCTGCTGTGGGCATGAAGAACCGGAGTTCACATGCTCTCTGCCAATATGATCCATTGAGCATTTGTGCTGGGGATCTGAAGCCAGCACGTGACTGAGGCCAGAAGGGACTTGGGTCTTCTGCCTCCATAGTCGGTGCGGGGGGAGAGGTTCCACTCTTCCAAATGTCCCAGGTTCAGTGCCTCAGCCACAGTACTGAGCAGCTGACCCACTGAGCTGAATGCTATGTTGACTCTATTGATTTTTTAATCTTGTGACTGGTCCTTGAAGATTTCAGAGGACATTTATTTAGTCCATTTGGCTCTGTCCTTAATGACTAAATGCTAATAGAAACGATTGAAGCTGGCTTCGGGGCATGGGGACTGGATCTGGAGCCACAAGTGCTGAGTGCAGGAGGGGCAGTCACAGGAGTCTGGCTTGAGCATCAGTTGGGGATGGCAAAGGCTAATGCATCACAGATGGTGCAGTCCATGCCCCTGTGATAATGGCCCTGGCCATTTTCATTATTACCATTTGATGACACGTCCAGCAGGGTGAACAGCCTGGGCCAGGACATCCCATACATTCCGCTGCAAGGAGCCAGACACTTTTCCAAGAAGGAGAGGGGTGCTGGGTGTACGGGTACCCCACTTTACCATCCCTAGGATGGGGGCTGCTTCCTGTTCAGTAGAATCAGATGAACATCTGCTGAGTGAGATGGAGCCATGTTTCTCTATCCTCTCTGATTTGGGCTGTTATCATGCACATAAAAAGAGTTTGCAGATGTTCGGCATCAGAGATCAAAATGCACAGTTTGCCAACCAAGGGCTCACACTGGCTCTCCCAAATGGGCACACTTTGGAAAATGGGCAAATTCAGAACTTTGTGGAGATACCAGCCCAGGGAAAAAGGCATCAGGGGAGGCTGTGTGCCAACCTCACCGGGGCACCACATCGCCCTTCCCAGATTTGCAAAAATGAGCTTCTATTTGATTGTTGCTTCCAAAGAATATAATTGGGGAGTTCTTTCCTCTTCCCTCCATCAACCCTAATCTGAAGGAGAAAATGAAAACAATCTCTTCTCTCGGGAGAGAGACTGTCTTTCTAGACAATTAATTAGATCATGTTTGAATATTCATATTTTTGTCCTCCTAACTATGTAAAAATAGTTCAAACTGATTGCCAAGGGGGTTTGCAGTGACCTACTGTGACCCTATTAAAAAACCTTGTGTAACCCAACAGCCAGGTCTGGGAGCTGTTCATTAAGGACCCCTGCCTGGGCTCAGAGCCTGCAGAGCTCTGGTTGTGGGCTGCGGCAGCTTATGATGGCTGTGCTCCTTCTTGTCGCCTGTAATTTCGGGGATGGGGAGAGGCTCCCCCTCTCTGCAATTCATACCTACCCTGCCTCGAGTGCATTTGTCCTGCGGGGGTCAGAACGCGGCCATGGAAGCAGCTCTGCTGTTTTAGAGTCATAAGTGGCTCTTTCCTCTGCCAGTCTAGCAACATAATGAGATCAAGGCAACGACTGGGAACAGGACCAGCTTCCAATCCCTGCTGGGATCCAGGGCAGTCACGTTGTTCAGCCCTACGGGGTGCAATGAGTCCAGAGAGAGGACCGTGGCTGGTGCTCCTCAGCCCTTCCTAGAGTTGCTTAAATGGGCTGGATTTGGTGTTGGAGAAGGGTCTGATGTTGATGTGGCTTCCTCCATTTGGAGTCAGCTGTATCTCAGTGGGCCCAAGTGGAGGGGGGATACCTACACGGACCTGGGAGGAGGCCTGGACCAACCAGAAGGGTGTGTGTGCATGTGTGTGTATGTGAATGCATGTTTGTATGCATGTGCTTCTTGTGTTTCTGTGTGTCTGTGTGCCTATGTGTCCATATGTCCATATGTGCAAGCGTGTATTTGCATGCTTGTGTATCTGCATGCATGTGTGTACACACACCTGTGTATGTGAACATGTGTTTGCTTCCTTCATGCCTCTCTGTTCCTGTGTCTCTGTATCTACATGTGTGTCTGTGCTTGTCTGCGTGTGCACATGTGTCCATGTATGCACGCATGTCTCTGTAAATGTTTGCCTGTGAGTGTGTATGTGCAGGTGTCTCTGCATGTACCTGTGAGCCTGTGCATGTCTGTGTATAAAGGGACCTGGCTTGTATTTGGCTAGTAAAAAGAACCTCCAGAGAGTACAGGGATCATTGTGGATGAAATCTTAGCTTTTTTCCATCCCTGCCTTATCTTCACCTGGAGACAGTGATCTCCAAATCTAAGGAGCACAGATTTCCTGGTGAAACTCCCACCTGCCACCCTTTTGGTCTGGTGGACTGTCTACCCATTTTGCAGGTATGACTTTCCTTGGGAGAGTGTTCCAGTGAACTTATTCCTACTCTGCTCTATGACCTGGGCAGTCTCACCCTATGTGGGGGTCTCTTCATGAATCCTTGTAATGGAATCTGTTGCCATTGGCCTTTCCTTTTAGAAGGTCAGTGCTCTGAAAGTTTTGATAATGGGTGGTGAAAGTCTCTGGTTCCCTGCTGAGTGCTCTCTGGAGGCATGAACCAGAGCTAGGGACCTTGTTGGGCTGGCTTATTTATGGTAGATTTTTTTGTTGAGGATGTATTTGTGGGATAGCTCATCACACAAATCTTGGTGCGGAATAGGTAGGTCCTTTGTCAATATTTGCTTAGTGAATGGTCTTCAGACCACATTCTGAAAACCATAGGAACCTCAAGGCTGAGTCCAGAACCTAGTGTTTGCTCCTGAGAGTGATTTCACACATTTTACAGATTTAAGCCCTGTTTTTTCACTTCCTTTCTTGTAGTTGGGGGCACTCCCTCCCTTACACATCTCCCCAGCTCTTGGTGAACTGTATTCACTGGACCAGAGAACTTTTGACCATTCTTGCCCCAAGGGAAAACACCACAAGAACCATTTCCTTTCCCCCCTTTTCTCCTTCATCCTTGGATTCTGAGATAAAACCGCTGTTGTCTCTGACGGTCTCTTTTCTTCTCCCAGTGTCAATTGTGATGGAGAGGCAGATAGGTCTGTAACTATCTACCCTGAAGGCAAAAGGGGGACAGCAAAGAGTCTGGGGGCTTCACCAGGGGCTCCCCAGGAAAAGCAGGGTTGATTACTCAGAGGGATCTAGGGACAATGAATGGGGCTTAGATCATGGCAGCAAAGACCTTTGGGCTTCCAGACAAAGGGTTTGAGACACAGCATTGCAGGATGAGGGGCAGAGCTGTTTGCCAGTCTGAAATGTGCTCTCACTGGTGACTGTTTATAGAGGTGCCTCTGAGCCAGCATTACAAAGGAGAATGCTTGTTCCAAAGCCAACGTCTCATCCTCCTCTGGTTAACCCATGTCCAGCAGCCATGGTGAGCCTGCTGAGGGAGCTTCAAAGTCCCATGAGGAATGAATAAAAAGGGATTTTCTTGCTGAGCTCTAGCATATACACACAAACACATGTAAGAATGCACACACGTCTACTTATACACACATAGCACAAACACCAGCTTGTCTTCTAATCTTGATGAAACAAAGGGTCCCTTGTCTGGCATATTTCAGGCTCCTGCTTCCTGTTGGGTTTGTCAGGTAGAGTGTGCAGTGATGTACGTAGGAATTTGCCTTTTTCTTGTTACTCTACCTGGCCAGCTCTTTGCAAGGGATACATTATTTAAATTTGCTGATTAGATTTTGGAAGAGGCTGCATTGAACATAGCCCCTGCTTAGAGCCTTAATTTGGATGTATTTGCCTGCTGTGGACATAGTGATGAATCCAGAAGACTATTTTAAATAGAAACTTGCTAATAGAAATAAACCTGTTGTTTTTTCCATGAAATATGTTTTTTGCTGCAATTGGATCTGACTGAGAACATCAGAGATGGTTTTCTTTAAGATGCTCCTGCCTCCAGACGTGACCCTTGGAATAGGGAGGGCAGGATCTAGAACACTGTGGGATCTCCCAGGCCTTGTAATCTATTTATTCAGGAGTGAAGATAGACTTTCTGTGGCTTGGAAGAAAACTTCCAACTGGCCACGATTGAATGGGCCCTGCATGACCCCCTCCACAAGACTGGAAAGCTTCCAATTCCTTTTAGTTCAAGCACAGGGCATTTCAGTTAAAATATGGCTATTGTTTCTCATCAGGGTAACACTTGTTCAGTCATTTCAGTAATTACAGTCATTTCAGGCTCTTTGTGATCTCATTTGGGGTTTTCTTGGCAAAGATACTGGAGAGGTTTGCCATTTCCTCCTCCACCTCATTTTACAGATGAGGAAACTGAGACAAACAGTCTGAAGTGACTTGCCCACGGTCACACAGTTAGTAAGAGTCTGAGGTTGGATTTGAATTTAGGGAGATGAATCTTCCTGACTTCAGGCTCAGCACTATCCATTGCGTCATTTAGCTGCTGGGTGACACATGGAGATCCTAATAGCTGGGTCCACTATCCTATTATGCTGGGAACTCTGAGTACAAAGAATTAAGATTCTGTGACAGGGAATAAGAGCAGGAAGAAATGGGGTCTAGGCATGAATGTTCTTCGGTATATGTTGTGTGTTGGATGTATGGTCTGAGACATGGGGCCATTGCCCCAGTTAGGCAGCCCTGGATCAGGCAGTACTGTGTGGAGAGGGTTCTAATCCATTAGGGCCCAATGGAAGGAACTGATCCTCTCTGGGAAAAGGAAGGAGAACAGTGAGAGAAGGGGGGGGAATGGAATTTCTGAAGACCAACTCATCCTGCTTCCTAATTTGACCTGTATTCCCAAGGCCCAGTGGTAGTGCCCATTCACCTCAGAGATTAACCTTCACCTTCCAGCCTGGCAGGGCATGCCCCTTCTGAGTTTCCAAGCACTTGGACGCAGCTAAGGAAGGTGGTGAAAATTCTCTACGTGGGGCTAAAGTAACATCCTAAGTGCCCCCACTCCAAACTCCATTCAAGTTGGATCTGTCAGCTGAGCAAATGCAAATGGATGGTACCATTAATATGGGCAGATGAAAGGGAGGGAGGGAGGGAGGGAGAGAAAGAGAGAGAGAATTTCACCTTGTGTCCCTGGGTGAGTCAATGAACCTAGTGGAGGTGCTGATCTGCATTGTTTGAGGAAGTCCCTTGCTAGGAGCCCCTAGCCCAGATGAAATCACAGGTTCAATAAAATATATGTGTGTATTTATGTTATGCATAATATAGTTCTATCTCTCTCTGTGGCTCTAGTGAATACGTGATTTGTCTATATGCATGTATACAAGATAAAAGCAATAGGAAATGTACACAAACGTGTGCTGCACAGATGTGAGAATATATGTGTGTATATACATCTGTGATTTCTTCAGGGTAGGGACTTCTATGTCAATGAAGCTTGGTATACACACACGTGTACATGCATACACACATGCTTGCACACTCATATATGCACACAAACATATATAACTGTCTGTTTGTCTGTCTCTGTCCCCATGTGTCATGCCAATGGCATTCCCTTCCATCTGGTGGTTCCTGCAGGATTTGCTGCCTTATGTTCAGCTTGCCGCATACAGAGAAACTGGTCTGATGTCCATGACACCAACTTTTTCTGTTCCCATTTTCGGTTGCCAGACTCATTTTTAAGATGTGGCAATATTTTCTTTCAACTTGATCCACACCATCTTAAATGCTCACACATCCAATGAATCAAACTTCTCCCACTGTCCAAGGCTTTCATGTTGGCCTTTAACAAAGAGGATTTTTATGTTCCCTCAATTTACAAACATCTGGAGGAAAATAATGTGATAATTAGTCAGCAACGTGAGTTCACGGAAAACAAATCCTGTCGAGCAACTTAATGCCTATCTTTGATTCCTGAACAAGGTGAAGAGCGACCCAGGGTGGGGAGGGGTGGGTTTCTTTATTGTAGGCGTACGTTTGGCTTGGGCTCCTCAATTTATTCTTAAGAGGTCCAGGGAAAAGGCCAAGTGGATGAATTTCCCAACTGACATCTTGACACTTTGAGAGAGAGAACCCTGGCATCTTGAGTTCCTGGCAGAGCCATGTCAGCGGGGGTGGCCGTGCTAAGCAGGGTCTCATTCCTTTGTCTGTCAGTCCTGGGGAATCCATGGCCCTACTCATTTTTTCATGAGTCTGTATAATTAAAATGATAGTAGATGATGTTTTGGTCAGTGGCTGGAGGAAGGTACCTTGGGGTTTTGCCTTCTACCTAGGTTGGGCTTGGTTTTAGCAGACGTGGTCGGGGGCTTTTTGTTTTTAAGCTAAAGAAGATTCCCCCTGAGAAATCATGGGGCCATTTCCATCAACATTCCTGAGATATTCTACAATTCACATGGGAAAGAAGATCTAAGAACCCCCAAAGGAGCCCTTCATTGAGCATCCTTATCCTTCCTCTCCCTTGTTCCCCACCAAGAGTTTTCAGAGAGATAGACTTACTTCATGCTGGTTGTCAGTCTCCAACACACCCAGGAGGAGGATTCTTCCTCTCTAAACAATCCCATATCCTGTTTTTGTTTTCATGGAAGAGAAAGAAGCTAGACAGGCAATCAGGCAGGTCGGGTGACCCACTGCAGCCTCACCCCTTGACTAGGCTTTAGGTCTATTGCTTAATCTTCCTAAGTCTCCCTTTTCTTCTCTGTAAACCTTGGCTGGCTTCATCACTCACACCGTGCTGGCCACACTGCAATCAGCATGGAAAATGAGAGGCAATGATTCTGCTGCTGCAGCTTTCTCCCTTCCTTTCTCCATTGTTGTTGGCTTTACCCTAGGCTTTCCAATGGCCCTGAAGGAAACTAGCTAGATATGGCTTAGTAGCTGTCTCAAAATGGTCCAGACTGCCTTCTGAGGCACTGGGCCCTCCCTGGAGGATTTCAAGTAGAGCTTGGGCAGCAACTTGTTGAGGGGACTAGAGTTGGCTATGCCAACTTAGAGATAGGCAGGACCAGATGCTCCACCCCCCCCCAGGTCTCCTATAACTCTGGAGCTCCTGGCACTCTAGGAAATGACTCCAGATGTGCCTCAGAAGTCAGCCTCTGCTTAGATTCAAGGCATTCTAGAGGTTACCAGAAGTCTGTTGATGCTTCAGAATTTCTTTCAAAATCTTTCCATTAGGAACTGACATTTTGTTTATAAGCTACATAGTTTAAGCACATAGGGATGTGTAAGCATACACATGCCTATTTTCTAAGGAAGTCTTATGGTTTCTTTGCAAAAATGATACTTTGAATATGGTGGAGGGAATTCTTGATCAGGTAAAGAGAGGAGGCCCTGGCTTCTGAGATCGCTTCCATTCAGGATTCTGTGGTCCTGTGCCTTCTATTTGGATGATAATCAACACCACTCCAGTGCTAGTGACAATTAAACAGTGAAGCCTGCCTGTTCTGAACTATCTGTAGAAGATCGGTAATCCGTAGAACTAAGTACTTGTCTTCCACCAGATCAAAGTGTACCTGGGTTATCTGCTTGGGTTGGTGCCTTCCAATGCTTCTCTTCCTGGTTACTTTCTTCAATAGTCTTAAATCACAGTGTTTCATTAGGGAATAATATCAGTAATAATAATAAAATCACTTTCATTGACTGAAGTATCTGCAGAAGACTGAAGACGTATGTAAGCTTGAGGTTCTCTGATGTTGGCTTTGTTTTCCACATGACCACGTTGTTTAAGTGGAATGTCCACATATGGTGGCTTTCTCCCTTCTTTTCTGGGCTGTCTCACTCAACCCAACTTGCCTTCACACACTGGCAGGACCATCACTATATATTTCTTAGGATCCCAGGGATAGCTATATTGTAGGAGACTGTATTTCTCAACTCAACACAATAGCTCTCAGAGCCCCAACCGGTATGTTTCTATTAATATAAACCCAGTGACTCATAATGATGCCATCTTGGGCTTTACATATAGCTATTTGTCAAATAATAATATAAAATCTGATAATAAGATGAAAACTACAATAATATAAAAATCATATAAGGTTAATGCAGAAATAATAAATATATCGTAGTTAAATGTAAATCCCAGTTGCATTCTCTGACAAATGCACAGTATTATAAGGTGTAGTGAACCTATACAGAAACCCATCAGAGAAGCATAAGAGTTTAGGAATTAGTGTGCTCAGGGCAACTTGCAACTTGGGCTCTGTCACTTTTTGTCTCTTCTTTCTGTGTCAGCAAGTGGCCACTAAAGTTCCTTGAATATAGCTTCTTTATTGAAAAGATGTTTCCACTGCTAAGCTAAGTTGGTGATCCATTCTGTGCTTGATTGATATGTCACTGGGAACAATTTCTCAATCAAATTGAGGATCTGATTCTCTGCTTCCACAGTATTCCTCTTCTTCACTTGTATTTTTTCTCCATAGCAACTATAGTGTACATCACTTTCAGGTACAAGCTTAGCTGATGCTTTCAGCTGAAGTAATGTTACACGCTTTTGGGAAAAAAAGATGACATTTTTATATTAAAGTTATGTAACATCTCTCCAACTCTGTTTCTTGGCAAGATTTTTGTCTTTCACTTGTCCACCTCTCAACAACAATAGGTGATAATGTAAAAAAAACCCTTCTATCTTTTCTCCTTCTTAATCTTCATTTTATCAGCAAGTCGAACTAGAGAACACAGTTTTTCCTCTTAGTATCAGGTAGCATTAAAGGGTCTTCTGGGGTCTTGTTGGCCAACAAATCTACCAAGAAGCAAATGACATAATAAGGAAAAAGAGTTATGGTCTCTTTTAAACTATCATTTGGAAATATTTTCTTTTACTTCTCATCTTTCTGGGTTCAGACTCTGGCTTTTCTATGCAAACAAACTCACCTTGGTTGATGATTAGTAACCAAGTTCTCATTTTCTATGATTTGGTAATTTATTAAATGTATCACCAAATCATAGAAAAGTGTTGTCCATATTTTTCCAGTTATTAACCTAAAAGTGCTCCAATTTTTACAATTATTCATATGTAAATTACCAAAGTGAAGCATCTTTTCATTTATTCCAGTATTATACAGCATGTCACATCCAAATGTACAACTGCTGTCTCAGAATTCTGAGTCAGCTTTAACCTTAATACCTTATAAACAGACCTGGATCCCAGATAAGTGAACCGATTAAACTTAGCAACTGCTCTTCTCAGAGGAAGACATGTTTCAGAAAAAATGAACTGTTATGTTAGTTCCTTTAAAGGATCTTTCCTTTACACAAAGGGATTTTTTTGTCTTGAACCTAGAATTTCACTAGTATAAGGAACTCCATAAACCAATGTAGATTTGCACCCCCTCTTTAATTTACTGTCTCAGAGAGATGCCTAGAGGTACTGAGAAGTAAATGATTTGCACAGGGTCATATCTAAAGATGAATACAGCCAATTGAGAAGGGGAAAACTGGACCAAATGACTAATTTCTCTCCGTTCCCCTCTCTTTTTCTTTCCTTCTTTTTTCCTTCCTTCCTTCCTTCCTTCCTTCCTTCCTTCCTTCCTTCCTTCCTTCCTTCCTTCCTTCCTTCCTTCCTTCCTTCCTTCCTTCCTTCCTTCTTTCCTGGCTTCCTTTTTTCTTTCTTTCCTTCTCTCCCATGTCTTAGCAGAAGGGAAAGGTCCTCTTGACTCAAAAAGAAGCATTTGCTATTGTTTACCTTTCCACTATTTGAACTGATGTCCACCATAATGGAATATATGTCACCAATTCCTTAATGTTCCAGGACTGACTCTGCAGGTTGTGGAGCACTTAAGCCACTCATTGACTCTCATTTTTTGTTCTTTGCCTGCTGGTTATTTTTTTGTTTCTTTTGTGGTGAGTGGGGACATGGAAGAAAGATAATAGAAGCAAAAGCTTCTATTTCTTTTTTTATTTTACATAAAGAAAAGAATACAATAAACACAATAAATTTAGCATGTTAGCTCCACCTTGTTTCCCTCTGAACTTTTTGTCCTCCCCTCCCCTCCCCTCTCCTCTCCTCCAACTAGGATTGCCTTAAGATTATTTTAATGGTGAAATGTCTTCAAGAAAATTTTGTTACCTTTCCACCAAGGATGTGATAGGGACAGCACATAGGCTGGTCTTTTAATACAAAATGGAGGCTATTTGGCATCCTTACTGCTTGAGACACAAAAGGCCTAGCCTTTCAAGTCTAGTGTGGAGGTTTTAGTGGAATTCCCATTGCCGAGGGTCAACACCTTTTTGACCTAGCATTATTGGCTGCTCTAATGAGTGCAGAGGCAAAGGGTACAGTTTTTCTTGGACTTTAATCAGGGATATTATAATTTTAAATCTTATTTCCATTAATGCCTTTATTGCTTTTTATTATTTACATTCGAACCCTGAGGACTTGGCTAGCCCAAGTTAGATCTGGCCCAGGAGAGAAATTGGCATGTATTTTATGATTAAAATATGCAAAACTCAGAAAGTAGGTTGGGGGCTAGTCAATGGGGGCCATCAATGCACACAATGAGGACACCATTAAGTATTAAATGTAGACTATTTACTTACTGATAAGACAAAAGCAATAATCATATTAATATCACAATCCATTAAAACAAAGCAGTGTCAGGAATAATCAGTATGTCACAGTTAACTCATAAGTCTAGGTCACACTTTTCTCACCTTTACACATAATTGCTAAGATAAGTTAAGGGGCTGCCCCACCCAGAGGCCACTGTTCTTTCCACCACACCAGACATCCCTTCAGGTGTTTCATTTCTCTCCAGTGGTCATATTGGCAACACCATTCAGGTGTAACTATATTCCTGAAGTGCAGCTTGTTGCCTACTAATATGTGTATATATAACTATATCTGTGACTGTCAATATGTATCTAGACTGGAGAGTTGAGAGACTTGAGTCAGAGAGGTCAGTTAGGAGCCTATTGCAAAAATCTAGGCAAGAACATAGTGGGAGCTGTGGGAGTGAAGAAAAGAAGCCAGAGGTGAGCGACGTTGTGTATAAAGAAACTGCAAGGAGAACTGACAAGGAGGATTGCACACGAAACCAGAAATCTCTTCATACAACTTTCATTTTAAGAGAATATAAATTTCACATCCTTTGTTTCCATTTGAACCTCCTTTCTTCTCTTCTGCGTGCTAGCTAGGATTACCCCCCTCCCAGTCCCTATGCGCACACAGACACACATAGACAGACACAGACGCACACGAACACACACTGTACCTTTGGAAGGCTGGCCAAAAATGCCAGGGTGGGTATTTGAAAGTTTCGTTCAGACTGTGGCACCATGATGAGATGGCAGACTGGGAATGATGAATCCCTTCTCCAGGCAATTAAGCCCTGCCACCTCTTGCAGTGACTAAAAGAAATGTGGTGGAACACCCTCAAGTAGACTATAAAGTCTATGAATTGCAGATCTCCCAAAGAGGCACTTGTTCTGTGAGAAGCCTCCAAACTCCTTCTTACTCGACTGTTTCCCATTTCTCAGAACATTTACCAGAAGCTGGAGAGAGATCTGCCTCATTACCAGATGGCTTTGATAAAGCCTTTGGTTCCTGGTTATCACAAAAATGGATAAAACGTCTCCAGTCCTCTGTGGGATTTGGGTATCATCAGTTATCCTTGATCAGTGTCAAGCTGAAGAGTTTTGCAAATGATTTTGGCAGAGCATTGAGGGTTTATTAACCCACAGTACCCTGGCAGCTGATTTCACTGGAGAAGATAACTCAGGAGGAGTCGGGAGGCCAAGTATGCTTCTCAGAATGTAACTGGGTCTAGATGGAGCAGTGGACAGAATGCTCGACCTTGAGTCAGGAAGACCTGAGCTAAAATTCTGCCACAGGATGCTTACTAGTTGTGAGATTTTAGCCAGTCCTCTCAACCCCTGTGGGCCTCAGTTTTCCCCTCTGTAAAATAGCAACATAATGGTACCTGCTTTGCTGGGTTGTTGTGAGAATCTAATGGGATAATATTTGTAAAGCACTCAGCACAGTTCCTGACACATAGTAGGTGCTATGTAAATATTGGTTATTATTAATGAATTAATATTTTAATTAATACTATTATTATTAGTGTTGGAACTCCAAGACAGTGGACATCAGATGCATGAGGGACATTATATATCCCACTGATGAACTAGGTGAAGGTTTCCTGCTGCTTCAGGACATGCTATTGTAATGGGCCACTATACTCAAGGATGTACACAGACCAATAGGTAGTACAGTGAAGGAGATCCTGGGAAATTTGTCCTTCCTACCCCTTCCATTAACAGTCAAGGGTGGAAGGGTCCCCATGGGAAGCACAAATTCTTGAGTAGAATTGGAAACTTTTGTTGAGGTAGCTATTGTCCCTGTCGAGTTGGGCCCCGCACAATGGCCACAGTACCTACACCTATCAATCAACAGAGTAATCATTCAATCAACAAGTAGTCAAATGCTAGACATTGAACATTCATTAAATGCTTACCATTTACCTGGAACTATGCTGGGGCTGGGCATCCAAAGACAGAGGTGAAAGTCCCTGGCCTGAAGAAACTTCCACATACACATAGAGGTATATATCATGTGAACACAAAGTAATATGCAGGGGTGAGTAGGAGAGGTGGATGTGTGGGGTGGAATAGCTGGAGTATGGAAGCAGGAATTAGGAAAGGCCTCATGTAGCAGGTGGTACTGAAGCTGAACTCTGAAGCAAACTAGGGGCCCCGATAGATGAGGGGGGAGAACTTCCTGGGCCTGGGGCATAGTGTGTTCAAAGGCTCAGAGGTGACAATGCTCCCGGGACCTTGTGAGTCTGACCACAGTGTTGATAGAGAGGTAGATCTCACAGTCTGTGGATAACTCCATCATCCTAAAACCAGAGGGCAGCTGAAGTTTCCACATTTTAGAAACATGATCTTTCTTTTTTCAAATTTCTCAATACTTTTGTTACTTATGGTTACTAATGCTATCCTCTTTAGATCATCCCAAGTTTTACTGGTCTTTGAGATGCTCTGACTCTCTGCTCCCTTCCCTGACCTCTCCATCACTCACCCTCCTTCTTATGGGCTCTTACAACAGATAGAAATCAATATCACACTTGGCCAGTAGGTGGTGCCTCCTTTGCACTGGATATTTTAGGTTCCAGGAACCAGGGGGTTCATGTTTTTGTGACACTGAGGCATTTACTTGGAGATAGATAGTTCTAGGCTCTTGTCGTTTTGGCTTAACAAATGCTGTTTAAACATGATGCTGGTCATCTCGGAAGTGGATGGTTGGGCAGCCCAAGTAAGGTGGGAAGTTGCTTGACAAGTCTGAACATATTTGTGTTGATGAAGAACAGATATATGAACACAGAATTTGCAAGAAGATGTACTCATTCACTCAGTACAACCCTCGGCGACTTTCTCCCGTAAAACAAAGAATCACTTTGTTCTCTCCATGCACCCACTGTCTAAGGCAGTCCCATGTGTCCTTCCAGGGCTCAGCATCCTGCCAGGGGCTTGGGAAAGGATGATTGATGCATAGTATTATGACAGCAGAGGAAGGGGTTAGCAATCAGCAAGCCAGAGAACCTACAGTCTCACGGCAATGAGATACATTGGTTTCCATTCACTGGATTCCATTTCTAAAAGTGAAACACTGGAAATATTTCACTTTTAGAAGGAGATTTTTTTAAAAAGATAGTCAAATGCTCTTTGGTGGATTAAAAGGAATGACCATTTTAAAAGCAAAAGGGTAGGAACTGTGAGAGTATATTCAAATCAGGGCTTCTTAGCAACCAGAGCCTATTTCACCCAGCAAAGGAAGCCAGAGCAACCACACAAAAAAGGCAGCCTCTTTGATTCTCGGTGAAGATAAAGGCATATTAGAAGAAAAGAAGCACTTTGAGATCTTTGGATGAAAGGTACTGCGTGGGCATAAAGAGGGAAGAAAAGGGCCAGAGAGATGTTTAGACTTGGTGGATTAATTCAGGCATATAGGAGGATAATTGCTACAGCCCAAAGGAGAGATTAGGACTGCAGAGCCCACAAGGAGGTCCAGAAATTGTTATTTAAGAAACACACACACACTCACATGATACACACACAAATAATAGGGAAAAAGGAAGGATTTTTTTTTCATCCTTGGACTGTTAAAGATCAAAGCAAGAGAAAGTTAAATGAAGGATGTGAGGATGACTCAGAAGTGCCTAACATTTTCTCAAAAGATTTTCACCATGGACAGAAATGACCAGGTACAAATAAACACATCCTGGATGTTGGAGAGAGATGGATGACCCTGCCCTTTGGAGAGAGTTGCAGCACAATTTTTCCTTCTTGTTCTTTTCACTGACTATGGAATAAGACAGTATGTTAGGAGGGGTGTGCAAAGTTGGGCGTCTGGTAATGACAAAAAGAAGTGTAACCCTAGGAAAAAGCAACTGATGAAGGACTGGGGGGTGTAGTTAGGGCAACCACAGAACGGTTTTCAACATTTTTCATTGGAAACCTGGAGCCTATGTTTCTTGAGGGCAAAGGAAAGAATAGAAACTGTGGAGAGGAAGAAAGTGAAGCTTCATGCTGTACATATCTCAAAGATAACTCAATGGGTTTTCATCAGGAAGAGTCCCCGATGTGTCTGTGATAAGGCTGAGCAGTCTCCAGAAGGACATATGGCTGAAAGAAAGAAAAAAAATGGTGATCCAGTTAAGAACAGAAATTAATGCCTAGGAAAAGGAGGGAGGAATCTTATTGCTTTAATGAGAAAGAGGTAGGCAGAGTTGGGCTTTCAGGATGAGGTGTGCTCATGACTGCCTACTCCCCTGGAAGCCAGAACTTGTGGGTGGGACAACTACTCCCTCATCTATCTCAGTATCATTAGACTAATGAGATTGGTCAAGGCCACGTGCTTTCTAATTCTTGGCAAAATTCATGATGAATCGAGTCAACAGGACTAATTGCCTTGTGTGGTTGGGGGAGAGAAGGAACAGAACACTTCTGTTTGGCTTTTAAACCCCATTATAACCTGACTCTATCCCATCTTACCATTCTTCAGAAGACTTGCTCTTTTCTTTCCCCTCAACAATATGTGATCCAGGGACATGGCACCTTGTTATTTCCCTCCCCACCCATGACACTCTTGTCTCCTGGCTCTGGGTCTTTTCGATAGCTGTCTTCTATGCCCAAATTCTCTCCCTCCTAATAGGCAACTCCTGGCTTCCCTCAGTTCCCAGATGAAGTCCCACCTTCTCCAAGAAACCTTTCCTCGTCCTCCTCAATCTCACCGCCTCCCCTGGCTTGATTATCTCTGATTTACCTAGTTACTGGTCTCTATTATTTGTACGTAGGTGTTTGTATGTTGTCTGCCCCATTGAACTGGGAGCCCTTTGAGAGCAGGGACTGGATCTCATGGTTTTTTGATGTAGTCCTAGTGTGTTACACAGTGTCTAGAACATGGTTTATGCTTAAGAAATGCCTGTTGACTTGAACATCATTTGTATTAGGACCAAACCATTTTGGTAATCATTTCTCTGAGGAGGAGCCATAGGGAAAGTATATTGATCAAAACATTAATTTGACTTATGAATGGTTGGAGAAGGTCTCATTCCTTTTAAAGTTTGCTGTATGGGTTTTCAAGTTAGTTATCACCCATGACCTCATTTGGTGCTAACAGTCTAGGCCGTTTGCAGGATTTTGATGCTCCAAATCCCCAGCCATGCCCATTCATCCTATGGAACATAGAGACGACTCCCAAGTCTCCTTCGAGTTAGCCACAGGGGCCTTTATCTCTTGTTCTCTTGCTCATGTGGATACACACCCAATCGCCCAGGAATTTCCCCTCATTCTCACTCTATAACTCATCTCTCTTCTCTAGTGATTCATTTCCCTGATGTCACCCTTTATAATGATTCCCTCTTTGTAATGTGTGTCGGCCTCCTCACATCTTCTCTGCACATCTCCATTAACTTTTCGGTGATACTTAACTTTCATTCTTCAGAGATCGGAGTATTCCATACTGTAAGAATATTGACATGTGTTTTGGAAAAAGTGCGAGATCATGAGTGAGCCTGCCACCCTTCCCAAAGGTAATCCAACCATCTTTCCTTCTGCCATGCAATTCTAGACTTGGCTCATTATCTCTTTTTCACCATAGGATGTGAATTATAGATAATACAAAGACCATCAAATCTTAAGTGGAATTTCTATGATATATCTATGGGATGTGAGTGGATCATGTCAGATCAGTCACTTGGATGCTATACCATAGACATATCACTGAAATTCTTCTTCTTAGTTTGGTCATGTTGCCTATGAAAGCCTAGACCTCTTGGGTTGATAAAAAATATTTCTGGTGAGGTATCAGTGCTTTAACTAGGATGTGTTGTTCAGCTGTGGCCATGGCTTTGGAGCAGGAAGCTATCTCTTGTTCAGCCATTCAGTCATGTCTGACTCTTTGTGACCCCATGGGCTACAGTACACCAGACTCTTCCATCCTCCATTATCTCCCAAAGTCTGTCCAAACCCATGTTCGTTGTTTCCATGACACTGTCTCTCCATCTCATTCACTGCCATCTCTTTTTCCTTTTGTCCTTAATCTTTCTCAATATCAGGGTCTTTTCCAATGAGTCCTGCCTTCTCATTATGTGGCCAAAGCATTTAGGCTTCAGCTTTGGTATCTGACTTGCAGTGAACAGCCTGAACTAATTTTCTTTGAGTGTTGACTGATTTGATCTCCTTGCTATCCAAGTGACTCTCAAAAGTATTCTCCAGCACCATAATTTGAAATTGTGGCAAAATGACAATAAACATTAGTTTGTATAGACTTTGAGAGGTAGTGGAGGATAGAAAGGTCTAGTGTACTATGGTTCATGGGATCACAAAGAGTCTGACCCAACTGACCAACTGAACAACACAAAATGATGCTTTCCTGAACTGCCATGGTAGGATGGATTTTTCTAAAGCAGAGCTATTGTCAGCAAACCCTGTGACCAAAATGTGGGGTGATATACTCTTGATGGCCTGGGGGATAGATTCAATACATAGGGTGAACTCTGTGTAGGAAAGGGCCAATAAAAATTCTTGACCTACCCAGGGAGTAAGCTATTTTGGTGGAATTGAGGGGATGAGGAGAGAATTCAGAGGGATCATGTCTGGATCTGGTATTCTTCTGTAAGAGGAGAGGTAACCTCTAACCTCGAAGTCTGAGAAATATGAAGAGAATACAATCCTTGGGTGGTGGTTGGCTCCAAGGGGAATTATAAGAATAAACTGAAGTCTAGTGCTGGTATATTAGCATATAAGAAATAGGATTAACTAATAGATGATAATTCGGAGGGCCATTTATTGTTAGAGACAGCAGGGTCATTAGTAGTCACCTGGTGTAAATCACTTCTGTACCAAGTAGTTGGTATAGATGTGGAAACCAAGAGGTCCAGAATTCCTTGAGGACAGAGGAGGTGATTACTGCCCTTTCCAGTAAAAGGAACATGGTCAGTGGTTGACTTGACCCTGGGGATCTTGTGCCTGTAATTCAGACAGTTGACACTAGAGAGCAGCAGTGCTGCTCTGTGAAGTGGAGGTGGCCAACTGACTGTCCTTAATACCTGGAGATGGATGGTGAGCAGAGATGGAGGATTCGAGTCTCCTCACTGTTTCAAAAATCAGCTTGGGCAGAATATTCTCTTGGTTAACCACAGTCACTCGCTTCACAGAGAAGGAAGCCTGTGCTCAAAATCGCTCATCTCTGGGGGTGACTGACTGGGAGAGGATTAGAACCCAGGTCTAGCTCAGGTGCCACCACAGCCTCTCTGGTCCATTTTCTTGCCCCTCCTCCCTTTCCTCCTCTGGTTCAATGATATCTTACTGGACAATCTTAGCAGCCTCACGACAGGGGCTCCTGCTGCATCTACCTCCCCCACTCCCATTCATCCTTCTGCTCTTCCAGCTTTATCTTCCATATCCATTAAGACTCGTCACTCCTCTGCTCAGATATTTTCAGTATCTCCCTATTGCCCCAGCAGTGAAGGTCAGTATCCTAGGCAGGCATTCAAGGGCCTCTGCAATATCTCTTGGCCCATCCTATAGATTTAATACAGCCTTTCATTTGTTTTATGTTCCAACCAATTGTATTTTCCTTGTTCTCTGAATGTGTCCTGGTCATTCCTATGTCTGTGTTCTTGCTTAAGATGTTCTCTGAGTCTGGAGCTTTGTTTCCATCCTCCTCCACCCAGGGGATTCCTGCCCAACCTTTAAAGCCAACACCATTTCTGCTTGCTGTAGGAAGACTTCTTTGACCTTCCTGTTAATTATGTCTTTGCCCCCTCAGCCATCATCCAGCACTATGGTGGCACCTCAATTGCATATGTACTCACATGAGTTGATTTGAGGGATAATTCTCTGTGTGTATGTGTATGAATATTATTCCTCATGGATAGCGTTTTATGTAAACCTGTATCCCTTCCCTCAAGGGCCCATCCTTGATTGCTGCATACAGTGAGTGGTTAATCCATGCCTCTTTCATTAGTTTCTCCTTCTTTGTGACTCAGTGTTCCCCTCTAAGACTGGGGTAAGAATGATCCTCTACTTGCCCCGTCAGGTGGGGGTTATGATCAGAGGTGAGCAGGAGGCCCAGAGAACTCCACTTTCATACTTAATGTGGCTCTGTCTGGGATCCCAACCTGGCGTCTCTTCTGGATAGATGGAGCTCTACCTTGGGGCAGGCAGAGACTAAGAGGTAAGAGTGGACAGGCTGCTTGGTCTGTGCTCTGCCTTCCTCACTGTCATGCTGGGCACCTTGTTGTATGACCATAGAACTTAAGAGTTGAGAGGGACCCTAGAGATCATGAAGCACAACCCTCTAACATTACAGAAGAGGAAACAGAGGCTTGGGGAACTCAAGTGACTCACCTAAGGTCAAAGGTAAGTGGAGGAGTAGGCACTGCGTCCATTTGGGTCTTCTGGTGCCACATCCAGGGCTCTTTGCTATTACCCAGACTGGCTGCTCTGGCGGCTGCCATTACTGCTTGCTACCAGGTCCCTCTGCCTTCCCTCCACTGTGCTTCCTTCAAGGTAAAAGGACCCCAAACTCAGGCCCAAAGTCTATGGCTGTGAGGGCAGCCTTTCCCTGAGACTGTTTTAATTTAAATGGAAATCAGGACTCTCAGGCACCTGTCTGGCCAGAACTGAATTTTTTCTGGATCTCCTACAAAGTCCCAGTGTTGGAAAGATGGCAGGGACTGCAGTGACTGTATTAATTATCTCCTCAGCCCTGTGTCTTTTTTCCTAGTGTCATGTCAGGCCAGTAACCTGGTCCACTTCAGCCCCTCCTGTCCTCCATCTGTACTCCTGCCCAAAGCCTCATCAGCCTTCATGATGCCTTTTCTGATTTCCCCTCTCTCCAGAAGAATTCTCTTCTCCTCCAAATGTCTATAGGATCGTTTATTCTTATCATATGACATACGACACAGTCTATCTCCAATTCAATTCAATAATACTTATTATCTGCCTAGTAGGTATAAGATCTTGGACTTGATACTGGGTTGACTGAGACTGTGTCCACCTCAGTGAAAGGGCACTCCTGACTGCTGCTCCATTGTGAAAATTCGAATGTTTCTGTGGATACTGAGGAACAATCAGCTCTTTCTTCCTCTGCTGGCATCTCCTGTGACTCTGGTAGTTACCCCATTGCAGTCTGGGATATCAGGATGGACACAGTTATTGCCCCAGGTCCCTAGAACACTTCCTCTGGGGTGGTTTCCCTCACACATCCATGCCCTTTACTACATGAAAGAGCTTTTCCAGAGGATCCCATTTGAGGGAGAACGTTGTCATTCTTGTGTGGGCATCATTCATGGATGTCAAAGCCAATAGGAGTGAATGCTCAGGAGCTGCCAGGCCATACTCTGAGCCAACCTTGTTGGCTTAACCTTGTCTGTAAGATTTGTCTACCAGGTCTCTGACTCCCCAGATCTAGAATTAAGGACCCCAGGGGTGAGAGAACATCCTCTGCAGACCATAGGAAAGACCCTGAAGACCTTTGCTCAGCTAATGCATGACAGGGAGACCCTATGGCTTCCTAATGCCAGTGTCCATCTGGGATCCATGACTAGAGTTCATAGATGTACTTGGAATGCTGGATATTTGTTAAAATGGCCATCTCTAACCATCTCGATTAAGAGTTGCCCAGAGTTCAACGCTGGCCAATGGCCCCAGACCTTTGCTAAGATCAGCTAGAGATTTCCTATGAGCTCAGCTTGAGTGTTGAAGAAGGCTTGGAAAGTATCAGCTATGTTATATAAGGGCAGTTAGGAATAGCACTGAAAGTGTAAATTACCTTGAGTAGTCTTGTCATTTTATTATGTTAGGGCAGCTAGTTTGGAGTCAGGAAACCTTAGTTCAAATCTGTCCTTAGATGCTAGCTGGGAGTCCTTGAGCAAGGAAACTTAGAGCTCAAATTTCTGTTTCCCCAGAGCAGTGAGGAGGGTAGTCTCTGATGAGCAGGAGCTTCCCCTCTGAAGGTGCAACTGGCTCTTTAAGGGGCGGTGGACAGCAGACTTTAGCTCTGAGATGATCAAGTCACTTTTTTTGTGTGGCCAGACAGTTATCATCCTCAGAAGAAGAGTTCTTGTGTTTTTAAATCCTTCATCCTCCCAGTTTCTCTTTGTAATGTTCTAAATGCTCCCCTGAGCCTGGTCTGGGAGATCCTGTTGGGCTCAGTTGGTCACTGGAATTTTCTCCATTGTTCTGAACACTATTAAAGCCAAAAGTTGTAGAACCTCAGGATCTGGAAGGAACAGCAACAGCTGGGGAATTCCATTCCCCCCTCCTCCTCCCAGGTCTTGTAGCCTAGAAGCCTGAGTGTGGACCAGTGTCTTCCCCAGGCAAGGTCAACCTGTACCCTTGGTGTAACTTGTGTGCTCCATTGATGGTTATTAATGATGGGCAGTTTTCAAGGAAATTAGCAGTGATGTATGCAGACTCCCATTGTGTATGTGTATGTGTGTGTGTGTGTGTGTGTGTGTGTGTGTGTGTGTGTGTGTGTGTAGACATAGCTGCTTCATGAGAGCATTTTAGGGAGAGCCCCCCCATACTCTGAGCCCATGGTATAAAAGGGTGGGCTCTTCCAGTTAGTCAATGAGCATTTAATAAGTACTTCCTGTATACCAGACACTTTAACTGCTAGAGATTCAAAGAAGGCAAGGAATAATCCTTGCCCTGTAGGAAATCATGTTCTGCTAGGGAAGAGGGCAGGGACATTATAGATGCTGTGAAAGCTCCTTCAGAAGTAAAGCACTACGGGGAAGTGGGGAGACTGGAGAGAAAGCACTCCCCAAAAAGACTGAGTTTGGCTGGAGACTTTCAGGGGAACTGCAAGGCAACAATCTGGAGGGAAAGCATCCCCGACTGGGGGCAGCCGGTGCCTGGGCATCCTGTCTGTGGGCAGGGGATGGAAATGTAAGAAGCCTGGAAAGGCAGGAAGGGCCCAGCTGGTGAAAGATTAAAAATGTGACCCCTGCTTAAGTCTTGGGTTTGTAGTTAAGGGTTCTTGTTGATGAGGCTGTTCTTGCTCAGTTTTTTCAGTCCTGTCTGACTCTTCAGTACCCCATCTGGGGTTTTCTTGACAAAGATAAGGGAAGGATTTGCCATTTCTTTCTCCAGCTCCTATTACAGATGAGGAAACTGAGGCGAACAGGATGAAGTTACTTGAACGGGGTCACCCAGCTAGGAAGCGTCAGAGGTCAGATTTGAACTCATGGAGATGAGCGTTCCTGCCTCCAGACCTGGTGCACCATGGCGTCCCCTAGCAGCCTAAAATGGCCAGTGTAACTTACAGATATTTGGTGTTGTGTTTCTGTGTGGACAGTGTGCACCTGTGGTAACGCGCTTGGTGCACAGAGCTAGGTTCTGAGCTAGGAGCTGTCCTTCCCTCCTGCCTGGCTGCCAAGGCGCTCTCCTGTTGCAGACAAAGGGATACGACCTAGGCAACTGAAGGGATGGGCCAGCACCACAGGTGTTCATGAGCAGCAAAGGGAAATAGAGCGCTTTCTCTGGCAGAAAGCACCTGTGTCTGGTGCCGCCGGGCAGGCACCTTCTTATACAAACGTGGCGGCGTGCTTCTTATCCCTCTTTCTCATGGCTTTGAAGAAGGCATCTGGTACATGGCCGCCACTGGCTGCTCTCACGGGTCAGCCGCCACCTCTGCTGTCTCTCCTTGTTGTCTCCCAAGAGTCGCTCAAACTCCGACCCCGAAGGCTGATCTCAGCAGACTGTCCTCTCTTCTCCAGGTGGGAAGGATGGCAACCTCCTGGGTCTCTGTGGCCAGTCAAAGCCTTGCCGGAGATCGTTACATATTATGTGTATATGTATATGTATGTGTATATGTATATGTGTATGTGTATGTGTATGTGTATGTGCATGTATATGTATGTGTATATGTATGTGTATGTGTATATGTATGTGTATGTGTGTATGTATATGTATGTGTATATGTATATGTGTATGTATATGTGCATGTGTATATATATACGCACACACATTATATATATAATATATACATGTATATGTATGTGTATGTGTATGTGTATGTGTATGTGTATATGTATATGTGTACGTATATGCATGTGTATATGTATATGTATATGTGTATGTATATGTATGTGTATGTGCATATGTATGTGTATGTGTATGTGTATGTATATGTATGTGTATGTGCATATGTATGTGTATGTGTATGTGCATATGTATGTGTATGTGTATATGTATATGTGTATGTGTATGTGTATGTATATGTATGTGTATGTGTATGTGTATATGTATATGTATGTGTATATGTATGTGTATATGTATATGTATATGTATATGTGTATGTATATGTATGTGTATGTGTATGTGTATGTGTATATGTATATGTGTATGTATATGTATGTGTATGTGTATGTGTATGTGTATGTATGTGTATGTGTATGTGTATGTGTATGTGTATGTATGTGTATGTGTATATGTATGTGTATGTGTATGTGTATGTGTATGTATGTGTATGTGTATGTGTATGTATGTGTATGTGTATATGTATGTGTATATGTATGTGTATATATATACGCACACACATTATATATATAATATATACATGTATATGTATGTGTATATGTATGTGTATATGTATATGTATATGTGTATGTGTATGTGTATGTGTATGTGTATGTGTATGTGTATGTGTATGTGTATGTGCATATGTATGTGTATGTGTATGTGTATATGTGTATGTGTATGTATATGTATGTGTATGTGTATGTGTATGTGTATGTGTATATGTATATGTATGTGTATGTGTATGTGTATGTGTATATGTATATGTGTATGTATGTGTATGTGTATGTGTATGTGTATGTGTATGTATGTGTATGTGTATGTGTATATGTATATGTATGTGTATATGTATATGTGTACGTATATGCATGTGTATATGTATATGTATATGTGTATGTATATGTATGTGTATGTGCATATGTATGTGTATGTGTATGTGTATGTGTATGTGTATATGTGTATGTGTATGTATATGTATGTGCATATGTATGTGTATGTGCATATGTATGTGTATGTGTATATGTATATGTATATGTGTATGTATATGTATGTGTATGTGTATGTGTATGTATGTGTATGTGTATGTGTATGTGTATGTGTATGTGTATATGTATGTGTATATGTATGTGTATATATATATACGCACACACATTATATATATAATATATACATGTATATGTATGTGTATATGTATGTGTATGTGTGTGCATATATATATTATATATAATTTTTTGAGCTCTTTAAACAATATTTCCAAAGTTTCTCCCCTCCCAGGAATTATCCGCTGTGGCAAATACAATTTTTTGGAGAAAGAAAATGAGCAACACTAATTAATACATAAAAAAATCTGAAAATGTGCAGTTTGCCACATTTGCTGATCTCTCACTTCTGCAGAGGGAGGGGGAGGTTTCTGTCTCTTCTTCTGAGCCAGGCTTCTTCTTGTAATTTGGCAGCAAGTGCCTTGGATTGTTTTGTGATTATGTTTTCACCCTGAATTATTGCAGTCTTCCTGTTTCCTTGGCTCTGCTCCCTTTACACATCAGCTTGTGTCAGTTTGTCCAAGCTTCTCGTCTTCATCATATTCATCCTTTCTTAGAGTACAGTGATATTCCATTCCATGTACAGACCACAATTCCTTTAGCTGTTCCTCAGTTGATGAGAGTCTAGTTTATTTTCAATTCTTTGCTATCACACAAAAAACTGCTGCTATTAGTGTTTTAGTAGCTGTGGGGATTTTCCTTTTATCAGTGACCTTCCTGGGGTATGTCTAGTAGGGGAATCTCTAGTGACATTTTAATTCCTTTGTTTGCATAATTCCAAACTGTATTCCCCAATGGTTGTAAGATGCACAATGCACCAGCAATGCATAAGTGGGCCTCTTTCACTACAACATCCTGGCCTCCTCAACTGTTTCCGTCTGCTGTTACTTATGTCAGTGTTCAAAATGCGAGGTGAAACTTTAAGAGTGTTTTGATTGGTATTTCTCTTATTATTAATGATTTGCAGGATTTTTTCTGATGGATGTTAATAGTTTGCAATTCTGCTGAGAACCTTTTGTTTATGTCCCTTGACATTTGAAGAATGTATGGTTATGTATGGTTATGTATGGACACACATGTAAACCCATGCACACAACTCACATTTATATACACATGCTCCTGTATAAAATGCACACACATGTATACACATGCACACAATGTTCTCAACCTACATGTATACATAATGCACACATGTATACACATGTACACAATACATCTGTTGGTTGCTTATGAATCTTGGATACCAAAACCCTTCTCTGAGTAATTTGCTGCAAAGATTTATTTCCCCATCTGGCCATTTCCCTGCTAATCCTTGGTGTTAATTTTATCTTTCATGTGGTCAGGGTTCTCTTTTTTATCTTCCATAATGGCTTCTCTCCTTGTGTGGTTAAGAGTCCATTTCCTGTCTAGGGCTGGGAGACAGACATGCTGGGCTTCTCTTCTCTTTTTTTTAAAGGTGTTAATATTAAGATCATGCATGCATCTTGAGTTTGCTGTGGAATAGAATGTATGGTGTTAGCCTGAGCCAGAATTCTGCCAGGCTGCTTTGCACTTTTTCAGAGTAGTTTGTATCAGATGGGGAGTTCTTTCTTAAGTAATTTATGTTTTCCAGTTTATCACACACTGGGTTATTGAGTTCCTTTCTTCCTCATTCTCTGTTGTCTAGGCTGTTAAATTGATCTGCCTTTCTATTTTTGACCAAAAACCAATTGTTTTGAGGACAAATGCTTTGTAATTTCATTAGGTTCTAGAAGTACTATTCCTTCTTCATCCCTATTTTTTTTTTATTATTTCCATTGATATTCTAGACCTTTTGTTTATCTAAACGAATTTTGTGATTGTATTGCTTTCTGTGAAGCATTCCTATGGCCACTTGATTGGTATAGAATTAAAAGAGTAAATTAACTTGGGTAGTCTAGTCATTTTATTATATTAGGACCGCTAGGTAGTGCAGTGAATGAAGCACAAGCTGGGAGTGAGGAAGACCTGAGGTCAAATCTGCCTTCAGACACTAGCTGGAAGTCCTTAGGCAAGTCACTTAACGCTGTTTGCCTCAGTTTCCTCAACTGTTAAATGTGGATAACAATAGCAGCTTTCTCCCAGGCTTATTGTGAAGATCAAATGATATAATATTGGTAAAGTACTTAGCACAGTGCGTGGTCCATAATAGGTGATATAAAAGTGGTATTATTACTGTTTTTGTTATTGACATGTCCTAGCAATGAGCACCTAGCTAGTTAGGTTATTCTCTATATCCTGAAGAACACTTTGCTATCAAATCTATAATAACGATTTCATGTGTTTTGGTAGGGTGTTTTCTAAGTATTTTATACACTTCGTAATTATTTTGAATGACACTTTCTTTTTTTATCACTATTATGGCATCTTGGATTTTGTGAAAGACTTCAAATGCCACAGAGGTTTTATTTTTTAACCTGGAGATAATGGGGAGGGGTCATTGGAATTTCTTGAGTTGAAGTGTAAGTATGGTGGTGACTACATATTGAGACCTGGGTTTTGGGAAGATCACTGGTAGCTGAAGGGAGGATTGACTGCAGTGAGCAGAAGCTTGGAGCAGAGACCAACCAGAAGGTTGCTACAATTCTCCAGATATGAGGTGATGAGAGAATGTACCAGTCTAATAATGGTATTGACTGTGTGAGTGGAGAAGAGGAACGTAGAGTGAAAGCAAGGGAGGAGCTAGGATGGTGCTGAACCTGCCAGTCTGGGTGAGTGGGAGGGTTGAGATACCTTTCAATGTAATGAGGAAGTGTGAGACAGGCCAGGGTTTGGGGAGATAGATAATGAGATCAGTTTTTGACATGTTGTGATTGACATACCTATGCATTTTTCATTTAAAGATATTTATCAGGTTTGTTTATTTGTTTTGGTGATGTGAGACTGTAGGTAATGAGAGAGACTATGGCTGGACATATGGATCTAGGAATCATTTACATAGAGATGGTAACTGAGCCCAGGTGAGTTATTGATATCACTGAGGGAGATGCCACAGAGGCTGAAGAGAAGAGGGTCCAGAAGAGATCTTTGTGAAGTACCCTCAGTTAGTGAGCATGACCTGGTAAAGATCCAGCAATGATAACTAGAAGGCACTATTGGAGAAGAAGGGGGAGAACCAGGAGAGACGAGTGTCATGAAAACTTCAAGAGGAGAGATGTTTTTTCCTCAGGAGATTATGACCAACAATGTCAAATGCTGCAATGAGGTCAAGAAGGATGGCCATTGATTCCAGGCCATTAGATTTTGGAACAAGACATCATCAATGACTTCATAAAGGGCAATTTTATTCAGATAATGGGGTCAGTAGCCAGACTGCTGGGGAATTAGGATATAATGAAAGATATAAGGTTAGGATATAATGAAAGGAGAGGGAGTAGAGGCAGCGAGTAGAGATGACCTTCTCATGAAATTTACCCATGATGAAGTTGGGAGGTAGGGAACAAAAGTTAGCAGGATCAAAGGGAGGAATTTTTTTTAAGGACATGAGCATCTCTGTAGACAGCAGGGCAGCAGCCAGTAGACAGGAAGAGTGGGGAGATTAGTAAGAGAGTGGGTTTGATAGAGGAGGAGGCTTCTCGATAAGATGTGATGGAATAGGACAAAGGGTACTTGTGGGGGCAGGAGAAGGGCCCCCTCATACAGAGTTGAAGGAGGAGGAAGATCTCCAAGTGAGGAGATGAGAAGGAAAGAAGAGAGAGTTATTCTCAAATGGCTTCATTTTTTTCAGTGAAGAGGCAAAGTCCTCAAATTGAAGGTGGTAGAAGGGACAGCCATGCTCCACTTGAGGAAGTATGAAAAGGTTTGTAATAGTGATGAGTAGGTGCATGGATTGATTACCTGAGTCTGAAAAGAATTGCCTTGCTGTAGTGAGGTCCCCGTTGAAATAATGTAATATAAATCTGTAATGGACCCGGTAAGTGTGAGTTTATGATTTTTCTTTAGCCCTGTTCAGCAATATGTGAGTAGGGACACAGGTGGTAGATGGTGGGGATTATCCAAGCTTTGGATTTGACAAGGCATAATAAGCAACAATATAAGGGGGCAGAAGACATGAGTGTACAGGGTTGTTTAGGGTTAAAGTAATTAACAAAGAGTTTGAGATCACAAAAGGAGGAGAATGTAGCCATTGCAGGTCTTGATGGCTTGGGAAAGGACCAAGGGGTGGAAGAACTGGAGATAATAGTGAGGACAAAACATAGAGTGAGAGGTTATAAGGTAGAGGGATAGCTAGATAAAGGAATTTCAGAGTTCATGAATGTGGAAATGGAACTCTTGTGGGTGAGAACAGGATCATGAGGGTGATCATCTTTGTGTGCAGCTGAAGTGTCATGGAGGAGTAGGTCATGAGAAATGAGTAAGTTGAGGAACTGGGAAGTTAGGATATTTGAGGGACTATTAATTTGTGTGTTGAGGGCAAGAAGGAAGGAGGAGGCCAGGACTATGAGTCAGGCACTTAATTCACTGAAGAAGGGAGGGAAGTACCCTTGGGATGGGTCGCCAGAATCTTCATTGTTGTAAGGAATAGCCTTTCTCTCTTGGACAGTGTGACTGGTTTCATTAGTGACCAATGATTTCAAACTGGCTCACTTGGGCTCACCTGTTTTACAAGGGTCGAACTCTCAGGGAGAGGTGGTCAGCTTGAGAGTCCAGTGCAGGGATTTTTTTTTTTACCATGGAAGTCATTGATTACCCAAAGCAAGTATCCCAAATCCAACAGTTCAGGACTATCTAGCACCTGTGCAGGGATTCCTGTCCTGTTCTGCTGAAGGCATTTTTCTCTTCCTAGGCTGCTGTTTACCTTGGCAGGCTCAGGAGACATGTTCACTCACTAGCTAAGCTCCCTGGCCACCCACAGAGAGACTTGAGTAAATGTAAGTGAGAAGTGCTCACTGTTTGGGTCTGTGTTCACTTTAAACACAAGTTGAACTCAGGACAGCCACCAAGGGATCACTTAGAGAGAATGAATGAGAAAGCTGCCTTGCAGACAAGACCAAGAAGCATTCTAGTCCATCTGCAGAATTGTTTATCTGCCAATATGATTAACTGGGCTTCTGCCTATGCTTCCCAGATTGCTTGTCTACTACTCTTTCTGTACAATATTAATAATTTGTTGTTGTTGTCATTGAGCTATTTTTCAGTTGGGTCCAACTCTTCATGACCCCATTGGGGTTTTCTTGGCAAAGATATTGGAGTGGTTTTCCATTTCCTTCTCCAGTCATTTTATAGATGAGGAAAATGAGGCAAACAGGGTGAAATGACTTGACCAGGGTCATAGAGCTAGTAGATGTGGTGTCTAAGGCTGAATTTGAAGTCACAAAGATGAGTCTTTATGACTCTAGGTCCAGAACTCTATCTGCTGAGTCACCTGGCTGTCCTAATAATCATAATCATAATAATATATAATAATAACATAATGTAATAATAGCTAATATTTTTTCAGCAGTATGTGCCATGGACTATGCTAAGCCCTTTACAATTATGATCTCATTTGACAAGCAAACCAAGTCTGAGGAGATACAACGTGTGTCCAGTCAGAGCTGTAGTGAGGGCAGAGTGATTACAGTTATGCTCCTAAAGGCTAACATTGGCTGGAGGGAGAGTACTTCCTAACCATGAGGATCCTCTAGTCTGCCAGTCCAGGCCTCAAGGTCTTTTGATGTCCTGTGCCATATGGTGTCACTGCCCTTGTACCCTTCTCTTGCCCTGACTTGATAACACTAGACAGCACTGCTGTCACTCATCTTTCCTACGGCCTGCCATCCCTACCACTGTGCCCCTTGGATGACAACCCTCACCTCCACTTTCTCCAGGAATAGGGACTCAGTCATCATTCCTGCTACAGGGACAGTGACTGGACTCTCTGGGGTCAAGAAGTGCCCTCTCTTGGTGAGAGCTCTACACCCCTAGTCCCATCTCCCTCTACTCCTCTGGAATTGTACCTGGAATCAGAATTGGTAGCTATAACCTGAGGATACTGCATCCCCCAGGAGACGCCATGAAACCATGGCCAGAGAACATGGAAAGGAGCTCTGGAGGACAAAAAGATCAGCCCCAAACTTTGTAGACTTGCTGCATTGTCTCCTTTGGACTTAGACATCTTTGGGCTACAGGGTTATTTTGACACAGATTAGGATTATGAATAATCCAAATTCCAATCCCTGTTTGTACCTCAGTAGGCTTTACCGACTTTGCTGATGACTCAGTAACACAAAGCTTTGTGGGTCTGCCATTTAACACAGGGAAGCAAGACATAATCCACAGGCTAGAGAAATCTTTGAGATGGAAGTCTGTAGTAGGATGTGATTCAGATAAAAGGAATTTACTTGAGATAATTTCTCATAAATTCTATTATAATAGCATTGATTATGTAACATCTAACATCCCAATAGCATGCACAGTGCTCTCACAATAACTCTGTAGGGTTAGTAGAACACGTATTATTTTCTCCTTTTTATGGATGAGAAAGCTTCCCCTCACAGTGGTTGGTGACTTGACCGGGGAGGGTAACATAGCTAATAAGGGTCAGAACTTAGCTGAAACTATGCTTGGACCTGACGGACTAATTTAAATCATCATGGTAAACCAGCTATATCTCCACATGAATTAAAGAAATATTCAAGAATACTGGAGAGAGAAATGAAAAAAAATATGATTCTATTTGGATTAGGCAGCTTGACTACAGAAAAATGGAGATGGAGAGGCTAGAGAAAGTAACTAGAACGAAGGACAACAGATGGTGCAGATCAGCCTGCCCAACGGAATGAAGCAAGGCCCCTGGAAAAGGAGCCCAAACCAGCAAGAGATACTCAGGCAGGCACCTCTGTGGTGCCTGAGGGTCTCCAGTTCTAACCACATCTCAGCACACCAGATAAACTGGGGAGAGTAGTCAGATTTGGGGCCCAGATCTTCCTGTGGGTGGAGACAAGAAAGGTGAACTCTAGGTTCATGATCTTAGAATCATCTTCTGTTTCTCAATCAACCAGAAATCAATCAATCAATCAATCAATCAATGAGTTATTAAATGCTTCTTTGGTTCCAGGTGCTGTGCGATATGCTGGAAATCCAAGGACAATGAGTGGAACTTCCCAAATACAGGAAGCTTACATTTTAATGGAAATTGATGGAGTTGTAAATGGCAGGAAAAACATGTCAGCATTGCTTCTAGGGACAGGACAGCCCCCCTCCTTATCAATGAGTGTTCTACACTCTATGGCTAAAGTGCTTTGGGCCTGCTTTCAAAAAGTACCCTTTTAGTTGGAAGACACATGCTTTTGTATCCACCACAAGACCATACATGCTCTTGGGCTCTGAAGAGGCACCTCAGGGAAGTAGAGGAACATCTTGTCTTGTGGGGACACATTAAAGAGCTGCCATCTGCCTAGGCCACTTCTGATGGTATTGTGAGAAGAACATGGGAATAAAATGAAATCAGTGTCTGATAGCCCTTCAGAGAAAAGATGGGAATGCAATATCATTGATGATAAGCATCTCTTTTGAATGACTGATTTCCATGGTAATGATCTGTTGTATAGAAGCCACTCAAAACAGGAGCTGAGCAACCAGCCCCTGCTGCATCAGGAGGCTGCATGCCCATTACTGTCACATTGGCAGCTCTGAACCCCTTTACCCATAAAAGGATAAAAGACTCACTGGCTTAGTGCATAGGAAGGGCTCCAGGATTTGAAGAGGCAACTGACTCCAAGCTTCAGGTCTGACTGAATATACCACATGCCCCCAGGAATAATGTGAGATGCTCTGCTTCCCAAGCTAGCCCAGTCAATGTAAATAAGACTTCTCTTATGGGACAATGATCTAATTCAATCATGGGATGTCCCATAGGGAAATGGTATTCACAGAAAGATGCCAGGACTGAGTGCTCATAGGAAGGTGCTAATTAGAACCACTTCTCTATTGCTGAAGGAGCATAAGTGAACTCTAAATGTTGGTGACCAGAGAGAGCCTTAATCACCCACCCTAGGTATGGGTGTTTCTAAGATTGTTCATCCGCTTCTTTTTTCATCAGAAGCTCATCACAGAGTTGGAAAGGGGTTTTACATATCCTCTCATTCAGTGCTTCCTCATTTTATAGATGAGAGAACATGCCCTGAGAGGTTGAGTGATTTACCCCATGTCCCACAGATGCTAAATGATGGAGCCAGGTTTTCTGATGCCCCAACCAGTGTTCTTTCTATGGAACTTCACTACCTCCCAGTGTTGAGTGCCTGAGCCCCAGTTCTGATGTTAAATGGATGGATATTTGACATTAGATTTTACGGAGGCTATTTTCAGGGCTGTCTTCCATTATACAAAGTGTAACAAGATACAAAAGGACGGTACTTCTTGCATGGATATGTGACCTGGGCAGCAACGGACCACTCTTGCAAGCAGGCTGATCAGCTTTAGAACAAGAGACCTAATTGGGCTTTCATTTTCATTTTGCCTTATCATCATCTTTGACAAACATGTTGATTTTTAGAGGCAAGCCTGTCAGTCAATGGGCAGCAGACACAAGGCTTGGGCATAAACTCGCTTTCCTGTCTGGCTCATGAAAGAGCTGTTACATACTCACTATCATTTTGCTGAGTTTCTTGGGCCAGAATTCAGAATGCATATTTCAGGATTCTATCAAGACTGATTTCATCCATTTTGAACCAGCCCCTGGCTGGAGATTGCATCAGACCCAATCCCATTAAGTATTTCACTTTGGAGCTGACTCACCTTGGCTTGACAGTGCCCTTTCTACAAAGAATCACATAGGTAAAGAAGAGAGGAGCAAGTGTCCACCATGACCTGGCACTTAAGGGATGCTCCCAAGGAGTTGTAGAACACCAGATGTCATTATCTTCATTCTCTCTTTACCTCTTTTGTGCTGGTGAAAGGCATTACGTACACAACAGCTTAAACTATATGGGGGAAAACTGTATAGTGCCGTGGAAAGAGGACTGGATTTCTAGGCAGGAGAAATAGGTTCTAATACTGACTGTGACCTATTATCTGTGTCACCTTGGTCAAGTCACTGCACTCACCTGTGTGGATATCATGGCTCTCATCCATAAAATGTGTAGGATAGAGAACGGTCAGATGCTGTCCAAATTCCCTTTCAGCGCTAGGACTGGTGCTGGCCCTCTGTTCTCTTCATATTGCAGTACCGATTTCCCTCTCCCCCATGTTAGTGATTCACCTTCCTTGGGAGGAGAGGGACAGTTGCCATGAAGAGCCCTTAACTGGCAGCAGTGTTGGAAAATTTTGATTTGGTTTATGCCCATTGGCAATGAGGTAGCAGCAGTCCATCAATCAATCAGTCAAAATACCTTTATTAAGGTCCAACTGTATCCTAGGAAGGGCAATGGATAGAGTGCTAGTCCTGAAGTCAGGAAGACTCATCTTCTTGAGTTCAGATCTGTCCTCAGACACTAACTGGGTGACCCTGGACTGATCATTTAATGTTGTTTACCTCAGTTTCCTTATCTGTATAATTAGCTGGAGAAGGAAATGAAGAAAGAAAACCACTTTAGTATTATTGCCAAGAAAGCCCCATATAAAGTCACAGAGGGTCAGATATGACTGAAAAATGATTGAACAACAAACGAATCCTAGTAAATCTACCAGCCAGGTAATATAGTGGACAGAGCACTGGATCTAGAGTCAGGAAGATCTGAGTTCAAATTTAACCTTTAACACTTGTCCATTGAATGGCCATGAACAAGTCATTGTGTTTCTCTGAACCTCAGTTTCCTCCTCTGTAAAGGGGAGATTCCTATAGCACTTACCTCCCAGGGTACTTCAGTGAGCTTATTTTCCATTATGGGCATCCCATACCTCCAACTCCTCTAGTAATGGTGGGCATCATTATTATAATGACGCTTGATGGGACAAATGAGTAAGAGATTTTGAATCTACTACCTGAATTCAGTAACTAGTGATTGGGCTATTTACTTAACTGCCTATTTGGGCAAAGACTCAGTTTTGTCTCAGAGGAGTACCACTGAGGCTTTTTTTCTTAAAGGTTCGCTGCCATTCTGAGGGCCCAGTAGTGTCATGACACCAGTGGCAGTAATGAAAACATTGGAAATCAGTGCCATTATTGGTAGGCAAGAGAACAAGTCTATTATCTTTCTCGGATTAAAGTGAACCACTCCACCAGCAGCTCTGTACTCATCTGAGCTCTCAGGCTCATAGTCGATGAGTTGGAATGTATTTTCAAAAGCTAAATTCATGTTAGCAGTTCATACCAATTTAAAATCCACTTCAACCTTAATACCTGTTTGTATGTATAGGCACAAAGATATATTGACTTGATAGTTAATCCCTTTGACTGCAGAGTACCACTAAAAGATTCCTAAGGAATCCTTTTACCATGCAGAAAAAAAGTGTCTGATGTCCACCGCCCAACTCCTTTTGCTTTGTGAAGACATAGAGGTGACCTTGGGTTCTCAAATGTTGTGATAATGGGACTCAAAATGTGGGAGGTTTTATCAAGAGGCTTTACTCATAACTGTAATCTATATGGGGCAGGTAGGTGGTATAGTGGATAGAATCTTGGGCTTGAGTTAGGGAGGCCTGAGTTCAGATCTGGCCTCAGACACTTAGTAGCTATGTGATCTTGGGCAAGTGACTTAACCCTGTTTGCCTCAGTTTCCTCATCAATAAAAATGATCTGGAGAAGGAAATGGCAAACAACTCTAGAATCTCTGACAAGAAAACCCCAAATGGGATCATGACTGAAGTGACTGCAACAATTAATCTCTATGAGGTCTGGCTCAACTGTGTTCCAGGTGGTGTGTGTGCGTGCGTGCATGCGTGCGTGCGTGCGTGCGTGCGTGCGTGTGTGTGTGTGTGTGTGTGTGTGTGTGTGTGTGTGTAGTGATGAGGGGAGAGAATTTTTACCAATTTGACCACAGAGAGATGGAATTCTTGGCAAAGCAACTCTTTGAGATACACAGTGAAGTCACTGGTGGGTCTCAATGTGCAGGATTAGACTGTGAGTTCCTGGAAGGCAGGGGTTTTCTTTTGCCTTCCTTTGTGTCCCCAGTGTTTAGCACAGTGCCTGACACATAGTAGGCACTTCCTAAATGTTTATTAATTGATTTGAGGAGGGAGCATCCACACCAAAGAAATCACAAATCCCTGATGTGCTGAGTAGTCCTGCCTCCCACCACCTGTAGTAGAATTGAGTTCAAGTACATGCATTTCACAAAGACTTAAGGAATGATGGTGAATGGCTCTATTCTGGTGGCATTCCATGAAGGGAAAGACTTCAAGATGATTTTCAATACAAAAAGGCCAAACATGATGTGAAGATGGCCTCATTCTCTCTATCTTCAGACCACAGACTATTTGACCATTGATCAGGAATGGGTAGATCATACAAACATATGCCACATTTGGGAACAACCATTAAGCCCACATTCCCTTGTGCCCACACTAAAATTCTCTTCATTTGATGGGCTTCTTGGAGGGGGCAATGTTTCAGGAGGGTCTTTGGGGTAGAGGAGCTAACCTTTCCCTACCACAACATCAAGGTGATTCTCCCAGTCTGCTTTCAAAGAAGATAGTTTCACTATTTCTCTCCGGAAGTAGGGGAGAGACAGAAAATCATCCTCACACATTTTCCCATTGATCTCATACTTTGTGGATTATGAAACAGTTTCCTCATAACAGCCCTGGGAGGTAGGCAATGCAAATATGATTATCTCCATTTTATAGATGAAGAAACTCAAATCCTCCCAATGCATAGCTTTCCATTCACCATGCTACTTACCCAGGATCTTTTTGAACAGATCTCTTTCACAAGCTGGGGAGGTCCACAATCGTTATTAAAATACCCAGTGATGGATGGTCTGAGTCACCAAATCCTTCTATGAACATGGATAAATGAAAGTTGACTATTTCCTATCCCAGCCTAGTATACTCTTTCTATAACAAATAGACTCATAGGTTCTCATATCCTTGTCTATGATTTCCACCTGGTATCCAAGATCATCCAAGATGACCATGAGTTTGAATGGAGGATGAGTGCCCTAAACACATGATGGGGAGAGAACAGAAGCCCTCTCATTGTGGTTATGGCATGAATAGTGGATTGAAGTGGTGAAAGGGCGTTCTATTGGAAAAAACCCTTGGTGGCATTGCTAATCAAGGGACAGAACAATCCAGGGTACAATGCTATTTTGTATGAATCTATGAATGGTGATCTCCGGCAGGAAATAAGAGTGGCCTCCTCCTTAGAATTGGCTATGCATTTTTAAAGAATAAAGGGCAAAATGAATGACAAGTCCGGGCCATTAAGAATTAAAAATAATAATAACATTGGTTTGGGTGCTTCAGTGGGTGGCATTCTGGCATGAGAAATGCAAATTGAAATGAACTGTTTAGAAATGAAATAATCCACTAAGGGACACCCTCCCCCCCAACACACCTTGCAATGATCACAATCAGAAACTTATTGGGTCTCTGTTTATATATCATCGGAGCGAGCTCAGATGCAAGAAAAAATACATACGTGAACTTCCAAATAATGGAACTGAATGTGGGTAAGTGTTCTTTCTAATGTGGCATTAGATCCAATCAGACATTAACTTTGAGGTTAATCAGTTTGTTGTCACCCTGAAATTCTACCTTTTCTTAAGAATAACCAGTCAGTATAGCAGAGAAAATAGTTTTCATCCCAAATTAAAATTCTGGAGAACTCATCCATAACACGGAAAATCAGGAGGTATCACTGATCCATAATTATCCTCTCTCCTCCCCTCCTTTTTAAATGGACTAAAACCTCTCTCCATAGATTGGTGCAGATGGAATGAACCTTCCTCAAGTCATCACATTTGATTAAGGAGCATTTCAGTGTCATGGAAAAGGACAGCTGGGTGATTATTCTCCCTTGAAATCATATCTGAATAATAAGCAGTCAGAGCAGCGACCAGGGCTTTCGAATATTTAGGGAATCTTTATTTTCTACTCTCAGAACAGTTCTGCCTCTGATTTCTCCTCAGATACTCCTGTGAAACTTTTAGTTTCCTTAAAGCTGAAGTATGCTGAGAATGACTGATGGGAAACAGCTGGGACCTCTTCAGTAGTGCAAAGTGTCGTGTTTTCATCCTCAGGAACACCACTATCAAAGCCTCACTGACTGATCCCCCAATAACAATTGGCTTCACCAAATCCAGACTTATCCAAAGATCTCAGCCTAATTGTACCTAACAGTTGCCTAGAGCAATAATTAATGGATGAAGAGGAGGGACATTAAAAGACCTGGAAAAGAAAAGAGGGAACAAGATACCATCCAAATGAGTGGTTTGAGTTCTGTCAAGTCCCTACGTGCAGGAAATAGAAGAAGTCCTAGGTGGAGGTCACTATTCCACTGGTATTCAGAGGGGACAAAAGGTTCAAAAATTTCTGCTTTCTGGGAATAAACGTATATCGTAAAATTAGCTAGTGGCAAACATTATAACATAATGAAGAGTCACCATATCTGATATTTACTTGGAAAAGTGAATCAAAAATCTGATGATAATCTTGGAGAATGGCCAATAGTAAGACCCAGTTAAGACAGATACAAAAAAAATAGAGTAAATCCCTAAATTTCCATAATTTCCTAAGTTTCCCAAAGGTCTTTAAAGGAATGTTTCCCTTTCTTGTCTTGACCTCCCTAGTGCATAAAGAAGGGTCAGGCACATAGAAGGTGCTTAAGAAATGCTTTGTGAATGCATGACTGGAAGAATAAAGGCCTATCTAGTCTCATTTCTGAACTTTCACTTAACTTAGAGTTTGTGAAAACCTTGTCTCTTCCCTTTATTCATGAGTTGGGAGGATGGGGCACAGCTTACTCCTCCAGTAGGCCTCCAGGAGGAGAACTTCTGGTGGTGACTTTATGGGAGGCCATGGACAAAAGTGGTTGAGCCTGGGCCAACAGGAATGAGCTGTGAACTGTGAGTCATAATGCTTGAAGAGGCAGTCCCTGATCACTGTGTCCATGTAACTGAACTTGTGTCCATGTAACTGTCTTGTCCATATTATTATTCTGCTTGATGATAATTTTACAAGTCTGGAGTCACATGGCTGGCCCCAGGAAATCCTGTGGTTGGTCCCATGGTACAAGTAGAAGAAAAATCAGAAAACAATATGTTGCTGCTGATTCACTGAAATCACTTTGATATGGCATTCTGTCAGTGATAGGGCAGGAGGTGATAGAATCCTCTGAAGTCTGGCGACAGGTTTCATTTCAGTTCCCAGAAATTACCCATCATGCATTTACTTTTATCGACCAAGCCCAGCAATAGCTACCTCCCAGGAAAGCTGTGGTTTTGCTCACAAAATCATTCAGGGTAGACAGGATTCAGGCAGATCGTTTCTGTGCACTGGGTGACCACCTGTCAGACTACTGAATCGTATTGAACTTGCAGTCCACTAGGCCCCTGAGGTCGTTTTCAGATGCATTGCTGCTGTCTAGCCACAGCTGCTTCCCCTTGTACTTGTGAAGCTGATCAGACCAGCCATTAACTGTAGATACTTATTGGGTTTCTTCTCAGGTCAAGTTTTCGTAGTTTTGCCCCATGCAGACCAGACCTTCTCCAATTTTTTCTTAACTATCTCTCTCACCTTCCACTGTGAGGTGCTGAATTGGACCTTTCCTAACATTAGTGATAATAATAGTACCCATTTATCTGCACATGAGGGTTTGCAAAGTGCTTTATAAATAAATGAGACTTCATATGATCTTCACAACAACCCTGGGAGATGGGTACCGTTATAGTCTCTGTTTTACAGATGAAGAAACTGAGGCAAATGGAAGTTAAGTGACTTGTCCAGGGTCACATAGTAAGTATTTGAGGTAGAATTTGGACCCAGTGGTGTCACTCAGGTTCCCTTCTAGTTCTCAGCCCAAGATCCAACTCTAGACCCAGGATTCAGTGATCTACATGCCCTGGGGGCTAGCCCCTTTTTGATACTCAACACATTTGTTGGATTGGTTTGATTTTGATCCTGTCAATCATGTGTTCCTTTGGAGCCTTTTTCTCATCTGTAAAATGAGGGTAGGAATCCTTACACATCTTGTCCTAGGAAGTTCTTGTCAGGAAACAATTAAAGAAAGGTTAGCTGTGATTGCCCAGCATCATAGATATCTGAGCCTATGACACAGCATCAGTCAGTGCATTGGAGGCTGTGTCCTCCTGACCTCCATTTCCCAGCAGACTTTGTGTCTTGAAGAGCATTCATTGGCTAACAGTAACTCTTTCCCTGAACCTCCAAGGGACTACAAGGGGCTTTCAGAACCTTGTTTGCTGATTGATTTCCATTTAAAACTTGACCTTTGAGCATGGATGCCAATGGGAAAACAGGGGATGATGGATGGATTTTTTCACCTGGCACTGTTGTTTTTGAGCTCATGAAATCCTATGTTTCTCTTGTGGTTTATGGTGTGGAGACATGAGACTCCCAGCTCTTCTTGAAGAATTGTTGTCTCTGGAGATCTGGGAGAGATGCTTTGCTCCATGGGAACAGCAGAGATCAGAACCCTTGAGTAAATATGAATCCATCCGCTTTTCTGTAGGTGGGCGACTCTGTGAATTGAAGGAATGAACTGAATTCATTGATGGGAATCTTTCAGCTTCCCTGACTGAGAGCTCCCTAGTTCCCAGAATGGATCTTTTTGGCTGGGCAGTGGAGGTAGCCCACTATTGCTTGGACATCCCCAAGCAAAACTCCAGGATGTTCCCTCGTAATCAGAGACACAGGAGAGAAACATTCCCTTGCCACCCCCGGTGAATGGGTATTGGAATGTGGGGGGAGCCTTGGTGTCTCAATATCTCTGCCAGCAGAGGCAGTGCTCTGATTGCTCCTGCCAAGTCCAAGAGACTCAGCTGGATCTGAGGTCTTGTCCTGATTTCAGGACTTTCTCTATTCAGATAAGTAACTATGTTTGAACCTTTTGAGAAAGTAGAGGGAAAGAAAAAGCCATAATGTTCAGAGTGGGCATCTATCACTCTGATGCCCAAGACATAACCATTTTTGGTCCTAAAGCCTTAGCTTTTCTGTAGGCCCCTTGCCCCTGGCCCATCTCTTCTTCAATGATCCACCCCTTTTAAACCTCATTTCAAGCATGGTTTTAGAGATCTTTTCAGCAGCTCTGATGTAGCTGTAAGTCCCATTTGATAAACATGAAAAAAGGGCTTGTGGGAGATGAAGGAAGTTTCCTGAAGTTCCTTGATAAGTGAGGAGACAGTTGTCCACCTGAGGTCTGTGGGCAGTGCAGTGGACCCTTGGGGGCTTGGTCCTGAGGCTTAGCTGTTTTCCAGAGCCCTTTTCTGCCCTTGCTAGGAAACGCTGTTTGGGAGAGGGTTTGGGCTCCCACAAGCTGGAGTCCAACGTTGGCTCCCCTTCTGACCACTTCAGTGAACCTTGGAGGGGGTGCTCTGTGACCTCAAGCTTGCCAAGGTCTAAAAAAGTACGTTGGGATCTTCGAGGCCTCCCCATGTGCGTGAGTGTTAATGAAATGATGGGGAAAATGCTCTTAGAAAATATCCTCAGAGACATTTTAAATAAAGTTCAGTGGTTGTCAGACACAGGAAGCAGTAGGTAAGAGTGTGTGTGGTCTGAGGAGAGAGAGGGGTGTGTGTGTATGTGTGCATGTGCGTGTGTATATATATGCACGTGCATGTGTGTGCATATGTGTGTGGATGTGTGCATATGCGCATGCACATGTGTGTGCATGTACATATGTGCCGCGCCTGTGCACCTGTCTTGTAGACTCTGAGTTCACCCTTAAAAAAAGGACAGAAAGATCTAGACTGGGAGGGGTTAGCAGATAGTGAACCAGCTGACATATGCAGTGAGTTCTTAGGTTGTGTTAGAAGCCCAGCATCCAGGACTAAGGGGCTGCAGGCCCCCCTGCCTTTTGCTCAGGTTAGGCAGCAGCTGCAGCGCTAGCTTTGGTTCTAGGCACTCTTCTAGGAAGGGCATGCACACATTGGTGAGTGTCCAGAGGAGGGCACCAACGTGGTCCATGCTCACGGGCGGGTTGAAGACAGTGGGGATCATTGGCCAAAGGAGGGAAGACTGAGGCACCCCAGGGGGACACTTGTAGAGGCTGAGCTCGACCGATGGAAGGAAGAACTTCCCTGATAATTTGAGGTCTTTGGCAAAGGAAGAGGCTGCCCCTGGAAGGAGCTCCACTCGCCCATCCGCTGCTTGTACTACTGAGGGAATCTCTGTCCTCAGAGGCTCCGAAGGGGTGAACGACTTGGCTGGGGACACACAGCCACTGAATGGTTAGATCTGAGTCCAGGTGTCGCGGATGGCAAGCCCAAGCTCCTGTGCGCTGTGTCGAATTGCCTTCCTGCGCCTCTCTCAGTCATAGGTGGTCCTGTTTGGCCCTCAGCACACCACCTCTCACCGGCAGGAAGCCAGGTCTGGCTCTTCCTTGGGGAGGGAAGCATGGGTAGGGCCAGGGGCTACCCCTCAAAGCCTCGGTCCATCCTCTCCCTCTTCAGCGGATTGGCACCGCCCTGGCACTGATACCGGACCTGGGATCCTCTTGGGGTGAAGGAAACCCGAGAGAAACCCACGGACTTCCCTCTCCCAGAGGGGCTGCCCCTAGCGGGGCTCCCCTTGTTTTCCTATAGGGCTGTTCATGCCTGGGTTCCTCTAGGAACGTCCAAAGGGTCTTGCTTCCATTGCGAGCCTGAGCCATGAGGTGAAGAAGGAGCAAGCCTGCTGCGGGATTAGATCCGTCAGACGGGGAGCTCCTTGGGGGCAGAGATGGTGCATCGTCTCTTTTTGTATCCCTGGCACTTAGCACAGAGCTGGACGCAAGGTAGATGCTTAGTTAATGTTCTCGGACGTCAGAGTGAGGCGGTGGCCCATCTCCTGGCTCTGGGAGAGAGAAATCAAGGCACTTCTGAGCAATGGTCTCTGGAGGTGAAGGCAGAAAAGAATACTGACTCGTGGAGTAAAATAATTCCAGACATGTCAGGAAACTCAGGTGCTTCTAGTTCAACCCTCCTCTGAGCGGAACACCATGTCGGGGCCTCTCTGCATCCCCCCAGCATCCAATCAGGAGGGCTACCCCCAGTGAAGCTGAGTCGGCTGCCCTCAGGGAGTCCATTCTCTTGGGGTCAGTTTCAACCATTGGGGAGCATAAGGCCATTCATCCTCTGTGCCCCTCAGAAGGACCAGAAGCATCAAGGGCTGTGCATGGGTGTGTGAGTGTGTGTGTGTGTGTGTGTGTGACTCTGTGTGAGTGACTGTGTGTACATGTGAGTGTGTGTGACCGTGTGTGACTCTGTGTATGTGTGAGTGTGATTCAGTGAGTGTGTATGTATGTGTGAGTGTGTATGTGTGTGAGTGAATGTGTGTGTTAGTGTGAGCGAGTGTATGTGACTTTGTGTGTATATGTATGTGCGTTAGTGTTAGTGTGTGACTGTGTGTGAATGTGTTTGTGTGAGTGTGTGATTTTGTGTGTGTGTGACGGTGAGTGTGTGTTTGTGTGAGTGAGCATATGTGAGCATGTGTGTAAGTATGTACGCTTTTCTGTGAGTATGTGTGAGTGTGTATATTTATGTGAGCGTGTGACTGTACGCATGAGTATATATATGTGTGTGTGACTCTGCTGATGTCTCTGTGTGTGTACATACGAGTGTGTGTGTGTGTGTGTGTGTATTTGTCCTTGCCAGGGTCCACCTTTTTCCTCACAATACTTGAGGTATTAGGCCACCCTCTGCTCCTTTGCTGAGGACCTTCCAATTCGGGCTTCTGTCTTTGCTGAATCCAGTTGGGCCCAAAGGGCAGGAGTTCAGGTTCAGGTCTTTCCTTCTCCCTCTTTTCTGAGCAACGCTCTAGGAGGTGACATTCCAATGCTTTTCTCAATGGGAGACTAGTGTTCCTCTATTGAAAATGAGGGACCTAGAGGATTTCCAACACAGCTCATGCTTCTAAACCTAAAACAAAATTAAAAACACCCACTGTCCTATCTAAGTCTAAAACTTCTAGGTGGAATTAAATACTTGAAAATGGCAAGTTCTGGCTATGTTTACTTTTTCTTTTTTAAGGATTAGTTTCTTTTTTTAAATTGCATTTATTTATTTATTTTTAGATTTCAACATTCATTTCCATAAAATTTTGAGTTCCAAATTTTCTCCCCATTTCTCCCCTCTCCCCACCCCATAACACCTTGCATTCTGATTACCCCTTCCCTTAACATATCCTCCCTTCTATCACATCCCACCCTTTCCTTATCTCCATATTCTCTCTTTTCTGGTAGGGCAAGATAAATTTCTATACCCTATTACCTGTGTTTCTTATTTCCCAGTTACATGCAATAATAATTCTCAACATTCATTTCTAATACTTTGAGTTCCAACTTCTCTCCCTCCCTCCCTCCCTCCCCATCCTCACTGAGAAGGCAAGCAATAGAATACAGGCTATATATGTGTCGTTTTCAAAAGACTTCCATAATAATCATGTTGTGTAATACTAATTATATTGCCCTCTATCCTACCTTGTCCCCTCCTTTTTTTTTAATTCTCTCATTTGACCTTGTCCCTTTCCAAAAGTGTTTACTTCTAGTTACTCCCTTCTTCCATTTGCCCTCCCTTCTATCATCCCCCTCACACCACTTGTCCCCTCCTTCCCTACTTTCCTGTAGTGTAAGATAGATTTTCATACCAAATTGAGTGTGTATGTTATTCCCTCCTTAAGCCATATGTGAAGAGAGTAGCTTCACTTTTCCCCTCTCACCTTCTCCCTTTTTTCCTCCATTGAACAATATTTTTCTTATCTCTTTTATGAGTTATAGCCTGCCTCATTCCATTTCTCCCTTTCTCCTCCCAGTATTTTGCTCCCTCACCCCTTAATTTTTTATTTATTTATTTATTTATGGATATCATCTCTTTTGATTCAACTCAACCTGTACTCTCTGTCTATATATGTGTGTATGTATAATCCCTCCACCTACTCAAATATTGAGAAAAGTCTGAAGAGTTACAAATATTATTTTTCCATGTAGGAATGTAAGCAGTTCAGCTTTAGAAAGTCTTTTATGATTTTTCTTTCCTGTTTACCTTTTCGTGTTTCTCTTGATTCTTGTGTTTGAAAGTCAGATTTTCTATTCAGTCCTGGTCTTTTCATCATGAATGCTTGAAAGTCCTCTATATCATTTAGTGATAATTTATTCCTTTGAAGTATTATACTCAGTTTTGCTGGGTAAGTGATTCTTGGTTTTAATCCCAGTTCTTTTGACTTCTGGAATATCCTATTCCAAGCCCTTCAATCCCTTAATGTAGGAGCTACCAGATCCTGTGTTATCCTGATTGCATTTCCACAATACTCAAATTGTTTCTTTCTAGCTGCTTGCAATATTTTCTCCTTGACCTGGGAACTCTGAAATTTGACCACAATGTTCATAGGAGTTTCTCTTTTTGGATCTCTTTCAGGAGGTGATTGGTAGATTCTTTCAATATTTATTTTGCCCTCTGGTTCTAGAATATCAGGGCAGTTTTCCTTGATAATTTCATGAAAGATAATGTCTAGTCTCTTTTTTTATCATGGTGTTAAGGTAGTCCCCTAATTTTTAAATTGTCTCTCCTGGATCTATTTTCCAGGTCACTTGTTTTTCCAATGAGGTGTTTCACATTATCTTCTATTTTTTCAAACTTTTGGTTTTGTTTTCTAACTTCTTGGTTTATCTCATAGTCATTAGCTTCCCTGAACTCGATCCTCTCTTTTAAAGAACTATTTTATTCCGTGAGATTTTGAACCTTCTTCTCCATTCAGCTAATTCTGCTTTTTAAAGCCTTCTTCTCTTCATTAGCTTTTTGGACCTCTTTTTCCAATTGAGTTAGCCTCTTTTTAAAGGTGCTATTTTCCTCAGCATTTTTTGGTTCTCCTTTAGCAGGCTACTGATGTGCTTTTCAAGCTCTTTTATGGCCTGAGCCCATTTCATATTCATTTTGGAGGAACTGGAGGCAGAGGCCTTGACTTCCTCTGACAGTATGCCTTGTTCTTCCTCATCTGAAAGGAAGGAAGGAGACACCTGTTCACCAAGGAAGTAATCTTCCATGGTGTTATTTTTTCCCCCTTTTTTGGGCGTGTTCCCAGACAGTTACTTGACTTCTGAATCCTTTGTCAAGAGGAAGGTCCCAGTCCTCCTCTTTTCCCCAGTACGTGCTCAAGGCTGAGATCCAGATCAGCTGCTCAACTCCCCCAGGGGCTTTGGGTGGGGGTGGGCCTGCCACTGAGGGCTGAGGTTCAAATCAGTTGCTCAATTCCACCAGAAGCTTTAAGCTGATCTGCCTGGACAATGGACCCAGCCAACTTCCTACTGCTGCTGCTGCTGCCACTACCTGGGGCTAGTGCTGGGGGAACCCATTCCCCCTTCAGCCAAGCTGGGAAAGCTCTTCCACACTTACTTTTGGACTTTTCTTTGTCGCTTGTGGGTTGAGGGATCTGGGACCCTCCCTCCTGGGAATTCTGCCCTGGAGGTCTGTTCAGGTCCTCCCCGTGCTGTGTGTCCAGGGTTGGACTCCGCTCCACTCAGCATGCTGTGAGATGGCCTTCTAGGTTAATTTTGGCTGGAAACTTCTTTCACTCCATTATTCGGTGGCTTCTACTGCTCTAGAATTTGTTGAGAGTCATTTTTTACAGGTATTTTTTGGGCTGTGGGGGGAACACTAGAGTATATGCATCTTTCCTCTCTGCCATCTTCCTCTGCCACCCAGGATTAGTTTCCTTTAAATCAAAATAAATAAATAGGAAAATCAAACCAGAGGTAGGGGCACCTTAGAGATCATAGAGTCCTGGCCCCTTCATGTTACAAAGGAGGAAACTGAAGCCTAGTGAATGGAAGGGAATTTCTAAAGGGGGTGAATAGTAGAGCTGAGATTTGAACCCAGGGCACTAACTCCAAATCTCGTGTTCTCTGCCCTCCATTCTGTAGCCTTGATGGGGTGAAAGGGAGCATGGAGTGGAGCATGTTGGCAACAGTGTTCTAAGCTTTGCCTCTTTTATCTGAGTGACCTTTCTGGCCTTCAGCTTTGAACCCTGTGATGACCAAGGCCCTTTCTGACCCTAACATTATGAAATTCCAAGTCCCCCAGATTCCTTTTCACATTTTTAAGCCTAGTAGGCTCTGCCAATCCTTCTTCCCCCCATCAGAAAACCCACAGTGCTTTTCTCTGTCTCTGTCCCTGGATGCGAATCTCTCCTGACCTTTCTCTGTCTCTGTCTCTTTCTTCCTGTTTTTCTTCCTCCATGAGCTGCCTTCTTACCTCTTTGTCTGCCTTGCAACCAGCCATAACATAAAACTAAATTTTTTGAAATATTTGTCATTTATTCTGCTTGTCAAATAGAAAAATACTTGCTTAATTCACATATTACTAAGTTGGATATTTCCCCCTCACTAGACTGAGCTTTATGGATAGCTGGCCAAGCAGTAAGGGCTCCATTCAGAAGTAAGCTTTCTCTCCCTAAATCAAAAGATGGCTTTGTTTTCTGTAAGGATTGATAGGGCCTTAGTGAGTATCTAATGATCTGGTAGGGAAGGTCATGGAATCATGAAGCCTCAGGCTACTGAACCTGAGAGGGGCCAGGGTAGAACCCTAGGGAAAGCCCAGCTCAGCATCACCCTCCCCACCGTTAGAGATCAGATGCATCATGGCACAGACAGGGGCACTGTTACATCTATCTGCCAATCAGGCTCTGTTGGCGGGGGAGGCATATATGTATGTATACCTGCACACATATAGATTTAGTTGCTCCCAGGATGGAGAAGGGGATGTGACAACAGGCCCATCTTCTCCTGGGACATCTCCTGGGATGTTCTCTGGGAAAATACTGCATGAGGGCTACTTCTTTTTTATTATTTTTTTAAAAATTATTTTATTTTTAACTTTTTATTAATTAATGTATTTATTTTCAGTTTTCTACAATCACTTTCATAAATCTTAGATTTTCTCTCCCTCCCTCCTCTCTCCTTCCCCCATTCTCCTTCCCTGAGATGGCATGCAATCTCATATGGATTCTACATATACATTCTTACTAAACATATTTTCACCTTAGTTATGTTGCATGGAAGAATTAAAATGAATGGGAACAACCATGAGAAAAACCAAACCAAAACAAAACATAACAAAAGAGAAAGTATACTTTGTCTGCTTCTTTCTGCAATCCAACTCTATACTTCTTTCTCTGGATGTGGAAGGTATTTTGCTTCAAGAGTCCATTGGAAATTTTTTAGATCCCTGCATTGCTGTGAAGGGCTAAGTCTACCAGAAAAATTCCTCACATATTGTGGTTGTTGCTGTGTACAAAGTTCTCTTGGTTCTGCCCCTTTCACTCAGCATCAGTTCATATAAGTCCTTTCAGGTCTATGAAGACCACTTCTGTCCAGAAGGAAAGCCATAGTTCTCCAGGAAGAGTCGGGTTATATTTTGGATATGTCTCTCCCTGAGGGACCTCATGGGAACACACAGGAGGTGGGTGCTGGAACTTGAGCTCAGTCCTGGGTTGGGCTGCACAACCCCTTTACTCCTTGACCTCACCTCTAAACGTCTCACCACTGTCACCCTGGCTGGACCTTGGGGTCATGAGTCCGTAGCATGGGGATGACTTCAGATTTGTGGGGCAAACTCTGTCCTCAAAAAGGCACCAAGGAGAGAGTCCAGTTGTTTCAAGGCTGATAAAAGGGATGGCCATGAGGATCAGAGAAAGGCCTAAGTGATGAGGAAGAAACTCAACAGGCCCTGAAAGCCAGAAAAGAAGGCTTGTCCAAGGATTTGGGGTCCTTGGGGTGTGTTCTGGGGGGAAGCATTTGGCCCAGTCCTGGGAAGAACCAGGGCTGAGGCCTTCCTTGGCTGTGGGTGACATTCATAGATGTTTTGGAAATTGCTTCCTTGAAGGCTTTTTTAGAAGTATCATTTTCTCTGGTGACCCTTCTTGGTGTCTGCACGATGCCATTTTCTTAATCCTCTGGTGACTTTCTGCTGCCTGGGATGGGTGGTGACAGGTCTCAATCTGCTGGGAATGTGTCATGCTTGGGTGGTTTCTGCAGAATTCTCTTAAGTCAAAACTAGTTAGAAACTGCAGTCCTGAAGAGGAATGGTTTGTTGTTCACCTTGAGACCACAGGCACAAGGAAGCTTCTGCCCCAGTGCCCCTCCTGGCTGGAAACACAACAGCACGGTCATCTTCTTCCTCCAGAATCAGTTCATCTCAAATCAATGTACCTTCACTGGCTAGTTACTGGACTAGGGGTTGGGCTACAAAGATAGAGGTGAGATAGCTGTGCCCTGAGGCTCCAAGATCTGCCAGGGGCCTCAGAGGCCATCTGGTCTCACACCCTCGTTACTTTTACAGGTAGAGAAATTGAGGTTCTTGTTGGCTAAATCAAGTGAACAAGCAATTTTGAAACACCTACTATATGTTAGGCATGCTTATTAAGTCTTCAGGACAAAGTACTGAGTGTCTTGGACAGAAAATTGAATGAGGTGGGGGCTGGACCTCAGCCCACCTGATTCCAGTGAGTGCTGAAACAGGAAACAAAATGATGCATACAGCAAATGAAGTGATTTTTTAATCTGGGGTTCTCATGGAGGACCTTGGTGGGTTGGCAGGTGGCCAGGGAATGAGCTAGAGATTCTAGGGAGAGTGCTCCAGACATGGGAGATGGCCTGGGAGAAGCATGTTGTTTGGAGTGGGTATGTTATTTACCTGGGGCAAGGGCAGCCAAGAGACTCAGTGGATAGAATGCTGGGCCTAGAGTCAGGAAGACCTGAATTCAAATCCAGTCAAAGATACTAGCTGTGTGACCTTGGGCAAGTCATTTCACCCTGTTTGCCTCAGTTTCCTCATCTGTAAAATGAGTTGGAGCAGGAAATGCGAACTGCTCCAGTAGCTCTGCCAAGAAATCCCCAAATGGGGCCACAGAGAGTCAAACATGACTGAAAAACGACTGAACAGCAAAGCAAGTAGGGGGAGGAGGGAAGGCTGTGTAACCAGTCTGGGATGAGAGGGAAGGTCTGCAGTCTGGAGAGGGACAATTATTCTCCAGGGGACACTGGGAAAGGCTGCCCACCTCTGCAGAGAGCAGATGGTTGTGTCGTTGGGACTCTGGAGATGCCGATATTCCAAACCAAGAAAGCTCTGGAGCCACGTGCCTGCCTTAGCCATGAAACACCCAAACAAGCAGAGAAACAGACAAAACCTTCCTTTTGCCAGTGCCCCAGACTCTCTGGGGAGGCCATGTTGCCTGAGCATTCTGTCTGGCTGAATTCCAAATACATCCCCATTTTCCAAAGGAAAAGGATAAGACCCTTGTCCAGAGCTCTACTTTTTGAAGCAGTTCAAGGCTACCGAAAAGCACAGCTAGAGAAGCAGAGCTTCATTGGGGCTCTAGAAGGAGAGAGTAGGAAGGAGCAAACACTGCAGGCAAAGGAGAGAGGGCAGCCCAACAGGGCTTTCTGGAAGCAGCACAGATGGACAGAAGGAGTTGGATCAGCCACCAGGAGAGGATCACACAGAAAGAAGCCACACATGGGGGAGGCAGGTGGGGGTAAACACTGCAGGGACAGAATCCTCTGCCCTTGACTCTGCAGGCTAAGAATGGAAGCCTGGGGGTATGTCTGAGGAGATAAGAGAGCCCAGGCCTGGCTTGCAGGGGAACCATGGGGATCTCCAGGTCATGCGCATTAGACAAAGCCACAGTCTTCTGAGCTTTAAGGACAACTGCACAGTCACTGAAGAGAACTGATGTCCTTCCTACTGGAGACTGTGAGGTCCTCCAGGTCCACAATTTCTTTTATGGAGGTGGAGGGGAGCAAGGACCTGCCTGAGGATGCAATCTGGCTCCTTTTTCCTGGGGAGACTTTTCTGTTTCAGGTCCTTCTCCCTTCATAGCAGTCAGTGCATTCAAGACAGACAGATTCATAGCATAGAAGAGCTCGTCGGGAACAGAAATGCTCTTAGGTGAGGGCTTCAGGCTTGGGGTCCATGGCTTTCTTCTTTAAATATTTGGATAGCTGTATTTCAATATAACTGTCTTTCTTTGTAAACCTAAGTATTTTATTTTCTGCACTTAAAATCGTGGTTCTGAGAAAGATCCATGGGCTCCGTTAGACTGACTCTCCTGGGGGCTCCAGGACACACAAGAAGGTTTAGTTGATCTCATTTTAGAGATCAGTAAGCAGTGACTGGAAGGGAGTGGGTGGAGGGGACTTAACCTGTGGGCATGCAGTTACTCAGTACAGAATGAGGATCAGAACCAGGTCTCCTGCCCCCAGACTGAACCCTCTTCCCTTCATGCCACATGTATCCACATGCTGAGGGTAACCAGCCCAGAGGGAAAGGAACCTCAGAGCCCTCATTTGTGACCTGGATGAAGCTTAGGGTGGATCAGGGTCACACCCAGGGTGGGTGGCAGCTCCTAAGGAGTGCTATTTTTCTAGACTTCAGGTCTCCCTGTTGTACGCTATTCGATGCTCAAAGAGCATTTGACATCTGTCCACAGAAGGACCCAGGGTTCTGGGGATGCTGGGGGTGGGCAGTGAGTCAGTCTGTCAGCATGAACTGATTAAGAGCATTCTATGGGCCAGTCACTGTGCTCCATTGAAGACAAAATAACTGATGTTTGCTCCACACTCCAATGTTTACAACATGCTTCCCACACGTTATCTTGTTCAGGCCTCTCAGCACCCCTGGGAGGGGGTGCTGCTCTGTCTTTATGCCCATATTTCAGATGAGGAATTTCAGGCTCACAGAAAAGGTGCCCCTCTCTGTATGGAGCAGAGGTTGGGTCAGTCCTCAGGCATGGTGTTCCAGTCATTAAGACCTTCCTGCTGTCCCTTTCATGGGAATAAGGAACACCTTGGACCAGCATTCTGTCATACTTCTGCCCTCTCAGGAGCTGCAGTGATAGTCGTTTAAGCTCCAGAACAAAAATTGTGTCTAATTTTTCAAAAATTCCTGTTGGTACAGAAGATATAATGTCATTAAAACAAACAAACCAGCAAACAAGTCGCTCTGGCAGTTTGCAAACTGACTTGGTTGCTAGTAGCAACAAGGTCTTGCAAAAGTTCATTAAAGACTTGCAATTTGAAGACAAAGTCAGTTATCCCTGAATGCCAAAAGCCAGAAAGCTCTTGTAAGGGCATGCTATGAGGTCCCAGAGGAGGCTGAAGGAATCTGATCTTTTGGTTAAAAAAAGTCATATTCCGAGTACACCTGGGGAAATTCAACACAAATTATGATGGGCAAGGCTAAGGCAGTGATTTAAAAGCAAATCTCTAGGCTTTTTCTATCTTTGCATCCTCAGATTATCTGAGATGAGTGCAGAAAGCCCACCCTGAGGAGAAAGAACTAAATGTTCATACTCTTTGGTCTTCTTCCCCTCTATTCCTTGCCACTTCCTGTTTACTGCTTCTCATAAGTGAATGTAGATTTGGTGAAGGCACTGAGGACAGTCATGAATTTGTCCTGAAGAGGAACTAGCTTTCAGCACTTGAGGCTTCCAGTGATATATACTAGACTCCAGGCTGTTGGCCGAACTTTCTTCTGCTCTGGTTTTGGGCCTAAGAAAATGGTGGATCAGTCCCAATGGGCAAGTTCTGTGATGAATGAGTCAGAACAATTAGGAAGCCTCTTCTCATCAGTTGACTAGGGTGGGTTAGACAAGCTGAGTTAATAGAAGGTAACCTGTCCCCAGAAGCTTGAGCCGTAGAGAAACATGGTAGGAGGACATTTGAAAGAGAAATGTGAGATCCAGAGGAGTAGTAGGAGAGGTTCTGACTTTCTGACAAAAGCTGTGGCTCTTCAGAACATTAATTGCTACCATGGTCACAAAGTGAAATGGGCATCGATTGACAGAAGACCAGCATGGCTTGTACAGAAAGAAGGAAGAGGGGAATCAGGTTAGCCCCAGCCCACATGACTAAGGGCTTAACATATGATGATTGATCAAGGATCCAAGCCAGATGGAGCCAGTACCCTCATTCATTCATTCTGAACTGTAGAGAGAAACATAAGGGCCATTATTTGATTAAGACATTCAAGAATATATTGAAAAGAAACCTTATTTCAGGCATTCAGTACAGAACTGGAATACTTTAAAAATTAACTTTAAACAAGGAGACTCCATTGGTCAAGACACCTGCATTTTCCAAATTGTGGCTTGACAAAGCTCTGCTTGCAATTTAGAAAGTGAATCTTAGAAATCTGATCACTCAAAGGAAGTAACTTATGAGCATCAGTGATTGGGCTAGACTGAGCTGAAGAGGATGAAGGGATCAAGGTGCGTAAACCTAAAGGGATGCATTGTTATATTACCCCAAAAAAAGTAGCCTTTAATGCCAGAAAGATTAAAAGCCTCAATCTGGAGCCTGTAGAGAGTAAAGAATTATTCGAGGCAGTGCAAAAAAACATTACACTGGAAAGTCTCTCCACCAACCATGAAAAAAACTATCAGGCTCTAGCAGCCATCCCCGGAGGGCAGGGGGCTATCTGTCAAGGCTTTCATGGAAGATGTTTTCTTTGTGACTCAGGGGTCAGAACATGGACCTGTGGGGTCATAGGGTTGGAAGGGTCCTTGGAGTCCCAGAAGAGCCCAAGTTCCTCCAGCCAAGGTGGCTCAGTCACCTCTGTCTTTGTACTCCCATTAACTAGTACAGAATGGGGCAAACAGTAGGTGCTCAATACATGTTTCCTGAATGTATGAATGTACCTAGTCCAATCTGCACCTCTGACTCTATTTAATTAAATTCAACAAATATTTAATAGCCCCTTACTGTGAACAACCTAGCACTTGACTAGGTGCTTAATTTCAAGATGATAAAGCCAAGATGGCAATGATCCCTGCCCTCCATGAGCTGATGTTCCGTTAGGGCAGATAAAATTTGTGAGGAGGTACTCTATGCCATGCAGTAATGATGGCTAGCACTTACACATCACTGATGGTGTGCTGAGCACTTGACCTATATTATCTTGATACTCATGTGACTATTATCTTCATTTTACAGATAAGGAAATTAAGACAGAGGTAAAGTGACTTGCCCAGCATTACATAGCTAGTAAGAATCTGAGGTAGGATTTGAACTCGAGTCTTCTTGACTCTGTCTCCTAGAGAAACTAGCTGCCTCAAAGTAACTTGAGAAGGAGAGAATGTGAATAGATGAGAGGTTCAGGGAGGAGGATCCATGCAGCAGGTGGCCTGTGGAAGATGCAGGAGTGTATCTCAGGTGTGGAGACTAGCCAGTGGAAATGCCCATGAACTGATCCTGGAACGCTGGATTGGCTCCGGATGCCATTTGGCTGGACCATGGAGGGCATGAAGGGGAATTGTGGGAAATCAGAAATGAGAGGTAGAAGGGAGCTGAACTGAGAAGCAGAGGAGTTTGTGCTGCTTCGTAGAGTGGGGACCCTTTTGTGTAAATTCAATTTTTATTTTATTTTTAGTTCCAGATTTGTTCCTTTCCATTTCCTCCTCTCCCATCTATTAAGAAAGCAAGAAAGCCAAAGTCTATTCCAAAGATGCAGAATCATACAAAACACTTTCCCACACTGACCACATTCTACCCAAAAAGAGAAAGAAAAGAAAATGGGTTTCAGTCTAAACTGAATCCATCCTTTCTCTATCTGAAACACATTTCATCATGAGTCTTTGGATTGTCACTGGTCTTCTTTATAATGTTATTGTTGTCATCTGTTTTCATGGTTCTGCTCATTTTATTTTGCATCAATTCATACACATCTTCCTAGGTTTTTCTGAAACCATGCTCTTCATCATTTCATATGGTACAATAATCTTCTATCACATTCACATTCTACAACTTTTCCATTTTGTTACTAAAAAAGCTATTATAAATGTTTTTGTACATAGCGGTGCTTTCCCTTTTTCTGGGTCTCTTTGGGGCACAGAACTATCAGTGATAACAGTAAGCCAAAAGGAATGCAATTTAATCGATTGTTGGGCATTTCCAGAATGGGTTGACCAGTTCACTACCAATAATGCATTAGAGTGACTCTTTTCCTCTATCCATTCCAGCAATTGTCATTTTCCTTTTCTGTCATCTTAGCCAATCTGATGGCTGTGAAGTGTTTTTCAGAGTCTTAAAAAAATCTTATTTCTATAATTTTTAGTGATTTAGAATAATTTTTCATTCAGATATTGATAGTTTGATCTCCTGTAGAGCAGAGATTTCTAACCTACTCTCCACAGAACCCTAAGAGGTCCATGGATAGATTTTAGGTGTTTCATGGACTTGAATGGTAATAAAAGAATTTTAATTTTCATGAGCATCCAATCAAAATGTATCTTCTCCAGTAGCTTACATGTGTGATGCTGGGAAGGAGCCTGTTGGTATCGCCCAGCTTTCAAAGGGGTCCATGACACCCAAAGGAGGTTCAAGCTCCCAGGCCTAGAGACCATTAGGAGACTGGAGAAAGGAGTGCCATGGTTGGATGTATGCCTTAGAAAGACTCCCTTGGCACGTGTATGGAGCCCAAATTTGAATGGAGAGGGACCTGTTAAGAGACTATTACCATAATCCATGATAGGTGATGAGGGCCTGCGTTTTAGGCTGGGCTTGTGTGAGTGGAGAGAAGGGAATAGATGCAAGAGTGGGATTGACAAGACCTGGTACTTGAATATAGGGGATGAGGGAGGTGCTTATTTAGGGCTGACTCCAAGTTTACAAACAAGTGATAGAAGTGAACTCTGAATTCCTCTGAAGGCTCCAGTAGCCCAATCAGAAAAGGTTCAGTAGAACCTTGGGCACCTGCCAGGCCTGGGGCATCTGTTTGTCCCCACCTCCCACCTCACCATCCTCTGACAAGGGAGTGGGATGCTCAGCCAGTGGCCCTAGCTGGATCTTCAAAATTTTTTCTGAACTAGAAGTTTACCCAGATTTGAGGTCAGGCTGCAGGGAGACTCTTGATTGGAGCAAGCAGCCCTTGAAGCTCACTGAGGTTACAGGTGGGGATTGTGGTTGCTGCCAGTGCCAGTGTAGGACTATAACCAGTCTGGTGTTGAATGGCACTTGGGGTGCCTGAGAGCCAGTGCATGGGGACCTTGAGGAGAAGAAACGCCTGTGCTTGGTATAGCTGGTGACAGGGAATGAAGGCTAAGAAGAATGAAAGACAAGGAGGTGAAAAGGCAAACGCCTGAGCAGGGCTCCAAGGCACCTGCTTTGCCAAGGCTCCCCTATGGAATCCAGATAAGAGGAGTGCAGCTCAGTGCTCCAAACGGCAAAGGAATAAAGATGCCTGTGCAGTAGTCCCGCTGAGAGACAATCTGGATGTTTCCCCCCATTCCCAGATTGTTGCTTACTACCTCAGCATTTTTAGAAAGGCATTTTATTAAGAATTAAATGCAAAAAGTGATTAAACCTTAATGAATCTAATGGACTGGAGTACAAAGCACTAGCAGGCAAGTGATGCTCCCAAGGACCATGCCAACCACAGCACACTTGGGCCATTTGCTGGCTTCATCATTATTATTTTCAATTTCTCCTGTTCCCCCTCCCCCTTCCACTCCCTCCTTCCTCCTCTTCCTTTATTTCCTTCTCCATTCCCCCTCCTCCCCATCCCTTTCTCCTTCCCTTTCTCCTCCCCTCCTCCCTCTCTCTCCCTCCTCTTCTCCTCTCCTTCTTCTTTTGTCCTCCCTCCCTCTCCCTCTCCCTCTCCTCTTCTCTCCCTCCCTACTTTTTCCTTCCCCTCCCCTCTCTTCCTCCCTCTTCATTTCCCCTCCCTTTCCCTTTCCTATCCCTCTTCCTCTTATCATCCTTCTCCTTTCCTCTGCCTCTCTTCCCAGCAAAGGGAGGACTACTTGTCCTGACACTTCTACCAACATTGGCACTGTGGAAAATGACTTGGAGTTAGATGTAAGGCACCTAGGTTCAAATCTTTCTTCAGGTGCTTACTACCTGTGTGACCTTGGACAAGTCTCTCCAGGCCCCAGTTGAGCCCTTCTAGCTCCAAACCTGTGATCCTATAGATTTGAGTCCTGCATGGGCTTGTTGGGATTAAATTCTCTCTCTCTCTCTCTCTCTCTCTCTCTCTCTCTCTCTCTCTCTCTCTCTCTCTGTGTGTGTGTGTGTGAGCATATGGACAATTCATTCCTCTGCAAAGGTTCACTGCCTAATCTATTGATCAGACAAGGTCCTGTTGCAGCCCTTGGATTGAGGCCTGATCATCATGATGAGTTCAAGTTTATCCATGATTCTTACTGGATTCCAGGAGGCATTAAAACCAGTCACTCACTGCTGGCATCAGCCCAGAGGCAGACCTAAGCTGAGTTACTTGTGGTGGATAAAGTGTCCATTGCAACTGAAGGATGAAGGCAAGGTATGGAGTAGGTCGGCCAGGACTCAGGCCCTGGATAAGCTGCTAGAGGGACATGAGCAGCCTAGGTTGGTCCACCAGGCAGAACAAAGAGCTTTCACTTCTCTATGCCAAGGAGCATGTGTGCCAGATGTTGGAGGCTTCCTGGTTTTGTTGGTAGGCAAGGGCTGTTTCTGGGCCTCAGGTAAGATTTGATGTGTCCTAGAGCCTACACCAAAGACCTCTGGACTGTCCTTGGGGCTTCACCTAAGATCCATGTGTGTAAATCTCACAGACGGGGCTCATGAGTGAGCTTGGCAAGTATGATCTTTGGTTTGTGGGGGGAGGGGGTAGGACAGTAACACCGGCAACTACAACAAGCTTTATTAAGTGCTTTGTGTAAATCCTGGGGATACAGAGAAGGGGAAGGAACGCACTCGCAGAGCAATCTCAGAGGGGAAGGCTGCGCTCTAACTGAGCGTTGAGTGGTGATTACAGCCTACACCACTGTCTGTGTTAGAAGAAAGTAAACTGGTGGAGAAGTTGCAGACCTTCTATCACTAAGCACTGGGGACGTCTTAAGGGTTAAGAGATTGACGACTTTGCTAAAAGATCTCTGTAGATTCATGCCCGGGGGACAGGGGAGAAGAGGCTACAATTACTTCAACATATATGACTTTCCCCAACAAACAAAACAACCAGGCAAAGTCATTAAGGTATTCTAAACCCAGCCTTGAGTTCAATAACTAGGAAGTTCCTCATTATTTTCATCTCTTTTGCCATCTTATTTCTCCAGCTCCACCATTTCCCCCATCCTCTTTAATTGGATGTGGCCAGTGATTTCTAGATCCTTCTTTGGATGCAATAATTTATATTCCAATTCCAATTTATATTCTAAATGCATTTATTCTTATGTGTCTGCTATGTGCCAAGAACTGGGCTAGGTACTGGGGATAAGGTCAGACCTTCAAGGACAATGGCAGAGGCCTAGAAAAATAATATCAGGAGGGTTAAAGCCCAGAATAGGCTGCGGTTGGCAAGGTGGGGAAGGACAATCAAAAGACTACCTTTCATAAGCTCAGCAGGAAGAGGAACTCCACTCTGGGTGGGTGGGAAATGATGGCTGGGAACAGAGGGAGACCATGGCTGTCTGATTCAGATGTTGCTTCTCCTCCCTCTGTTTGTACTGAAATGGAGAGAAGTGGTTTAGTGGTAGTTAGTACCAGAGATAGTAAGTGAACTCCTGGATGTCCTGGATAAGTTCAAGAGACCTGGCCCAGATGAGCTGCTTTCTGGCTCCTGGTCAGCAGTGCAGTAGAAAGGAGGTTGTGCTTGGAGTCAGGAAGACTTGAGTTCAAATTAGACCATAGACACTTACTAGCTGGGTGACCCTGGATAAATCACTTAATCTACATCTACCTCATTGTCCTGATCTGTAAAGTGGGGATAATAACAGTACCTACCTCCTAGGGCTGTTGTGAGGATAAGATGAAATAATTTTTGTAAAATAGTTAGCAAACTTTGAAATGCTTTATATAGATACACATTTATACTTAGTATTATTATCATGAGGATTATTACCTCAAAGGATTGTCCAACATAATTGTTGACTCACTGTCAATAATAATGGAAACTGGGGAAGATACCACAGGGCTGGACAAGAGAAACATTCCAGCTTTGAAGTCTGTTAACCACAGGCCAGTGAACATGACTGGTTTCTGGGAAGATATACAGTAGATCACTAAAGAAATAATTGAAATGTATTTGGGAGCAAAACAGCGATTCCAAAGAACCATCATGACTTCCTCAAGAGCATATGATGCCACCAGAGGAAGAGCCTTTTTTGTGGCATTACTGAACTATTAGATGAGAGGAATTTTGGGAATATTGTTTACCTAGATTTTAGCAAATCTTTGGGTAAAACACGACTTGCCATTTTCACCGAAAAGATGAAAAGACACAGATTAGACAAGAATACGATCAAATGCATTCAGAATTAAGGTTGTGTGACTGGATGCAAAACTGTTGGAAATGGCTCCATGTCACCATGCCAACAGGTCTCCAGTGGAGGGCCTCCAGGACTCTGTATTATTTATTTTCATTTATTTGTTTATCTATCTATCTGTCTATTCATTCATTCATTCATTCATTTGTTTGTTTGTTTATTTTCAGTGTTCCACAATCACTACCATACAACCTAGATTTTTTCTTTCCTTCCCTCCCTCTCCCTCCTCCTCACCTCTCCCTTCCCTTCCCAAGATGGCATTTAATTTTATATAAGTTCTATACATACATTCCTATTAAATACATTTTCACAATAGCTATGTTGTATAGACAAATTAAAATGAATGGGAGAAATCATATAAGAAACCAAAATGTAATACAAAAGAAAATGATCTACTACATTCTGTGATTAAATTCCTTAGGACTTTTTCTGGATGTGAAAGGCATTTTACCTTAAAAGACCATTGGGAATTTTTTAAGTCCTTGCATTGCAATGAAGGACTAAGTATACAAGAAAAAATCCTCACACACTGTGGTTGTTGCTGTGTACAAAGTTCTCCTGATTCTACTCCTTTTACTCAGCATCAGATCATATAAGTCCTTCCAGGCCTCTCTGAAGTCTTCCTCATCATCATTTCTTATAGCACAATAGTATTCCATTATGTTCATATACCACAATTTATTCAGCCATTCCCCAATTGATGGGCATCCCCTTGATTTCCAGTTTTTGGCCACCACAAAGAGAGCTGCTGTAAATATTTTTGCACATGTGGAACCCTTTTCCATTTTTATGATCTCTTGGGGATTATTTAGCATTCTTTTAAATCAGTGACTTTGATACAGGCATACAGGTGGTGTGATTCCCTAATTTTCCAATGATGCAAAGCAAAACTAGGAAGACTTGTTAAGACATTAGATGACAGAGTCAGTCTCCAAAAAGATCTCGACAGGCTAAAGCACAGGGCTGAATCTAGCAGGATAATATTCAATATGTATAAATGTCCAATCTTGCAATTGGGGACAAAACCAAATAGCTCAGGCAGGGGAGGTATGGATAGGAGAGAGGCATGCTGGAGAGGAGCTTAGAGTGAGTCAACAGTGGCAGAATGGTCACAGCTTCTGTAATGGAGAAAGCCACCCTGGCTTCACTAAAAGGAGGCAGAACTTCCTGTGTCCTCTGCTCTCCTCGGGCATCATTGGGTGCATTGTGCTCAGGACACTTTAGAACATTGAGGAGGAGAGAGCATCCAACCGAAGGCATCCAGGATGGTGGAGACTTTGAGTCCACCAAGTAGGATGGGTGGTTGGAGGATCTGGTCATATGTGATTTGGAGAAGAGAAATCATGGGGACAGTGTCACTGTCTTCAAGCTTTTGAAGCCTTGTCATATGGAAGGAGACAGGAAACAAAAAGTTACGAAGCATCTACTATGTGCTGTATGTTGTGCTAACTGATTTATAAATATTATCCTGCTTGATTCTCCCAACAGCCTTAGAAATGGGTCCTATTGTTGCCCCATTTACAGCTGAGGAAATGGAGGTAAACAGAGGGCATTGAGCTCAGTCAGGTCTTTCTGACTCTGTGTCTAGCTCTCTGTCCCTACTTATTCTGTTTCACTTCAGAAGGCAGAACCAGGGACACTGGATAGGTGTTGCTAAGATACACAGAGGGAAACAAGCCAACTTCTTTTCTAACAGAGCTGGAAAGTGTTACTTTGGGCAAACTAATTAATCCCTCAGTTTCATTTCCTTGTGGGTAGGACATGTGGTGGGGATGATAGACTACATGACTTCAAAAGAATGGGGACCAAGCATGAGTTTTCCCCAAATATGGCATAAACAAGTGTTAAGGGCCAGGAGCAGGAGGGCTACTACCTGGTGTCTAGCCTCTAGAGAATATCCCAGTGGAATGAAAGAGTTTCTCACTGGATAACCTTGAAGGAGGGGTTTCAGTTCTCTGGAGCTCAGTTTTCTAGTGTATTGGTCAATGTGTTGGCTTCCCTAGCTGATGCTCCCCTCTATCCTTGTCCCTTCTTGTTTGAATATGAGCTCTTCATGAGCTGATGTAGCCTCACTATGTGTATCTTCTACATATAACACTTATTTAAGTGCTTAATAAGTGCTTATTTCATTCATTCATTCGTTCATTCCTTCTGTCTCTCTCCTCCCATGGATCCTGATCTTGATATGGTTTCCTTCCCTCTCCTTACAAGTTGACCAGACTCCAGCTTTCTGGAAGCATGGCTGTCTCACACTGAACTTTGGCCATCCAAAAGCCTCGTCATGCTCTTTGCTTCCTACTGAGGACCAGATCACAGTAGTACACTTCTTGTTCACATCTCCATCCTTCCTTCCTTTCGGTGACTCACCTTTCTCCTTTTCTTTCTCCCTTTGGCAGAAAAGTGCCTTTTGGGCCATTCTTTTACTGTCTTTACAAAGTAGAAAAAAATATCACCCCCATATTGACAAGAATGGAAACTTTCACCAATATGCCAAGAAGAACCATTTTTCGTCCGAATGATTCCTTTGTCCCTTGGAGAAGTGGCCCTGGACACAGCAGTTTCTAAGCTAGTGTGTGTCCCTTAAAGGTCTTTTAAAAATGAGAATTCCTTAGAGGTCCCATCTTTCTTGGTGACTGTAACCTTCACTTTGGTTCTGTCACCATTAAAGCGCTTCGAAGATCAGGCTGGCCCCATTGTTAGAGACAACAACCTTTTAAAAACTTGTTCATAAACAGTATTTGGTTTTCTCCTCTCCTACTGAAGACATTGGAAACACAGCTAACATTCAGAAAGTGTAAATTGTGTTCCCTTATAGAGGTTCAGCTCTATCCCTGTGGATGGTAATTAAAACACCTTGTATCCTGTGTATGAGAGAGTAAATTATGGAATATAAATTCTGTAAAATAAAGCAGAATACTGGTTCTATCCGATGCCCTTGGTGATAGCCTGCAGGAAAATCCAATTAGAGGTCACTGGCCTGAGTCCTAAGACAGGGATGCTGCGCAAATTGAGATATACTCATTTGCACTTAGGAAAAAAATATGGTGGTGGGGAGTGGTGAGTGGAGGAGACATACTTCACCTCTCCCCCCAAGCAGATTCTCACCCTCCCAAAAAAGTCCCCTGGTTTCTATGATGGTAATGAGATGCTCCAGCCACTCTCCTCTTGAACAATAATCTCCTTTGGAATGGAATCTATTTGCCTTGATCTGCAAACAAAATTAACTGTCAAGCCTTTGCATTGATTTTGTGGTGACTTGTTTTAAGTATCATTATTATTTTATCAGAAAATATATGATTTTGTAAGCTTTATCGCATTCTTGAGTGAGATCCTATTATGCCTTTGAGCCAATGCTTTTTCCAGAGGAGCCCAACTTCAATTTTATAATGAAAATCAATGAGGAAACAGAATCTGATGTGCAGAAATGGTAGAGGAGCCATTGAGGACATGAGGTGTGGGTCTCTGTGTTTATATTCACGGTGAAAGGATGAGAGGGAGCTTGTTGGCAAGGCAAAACACTGTGCTCACTCAGAACTTTGGGAGGTGTTGTTCGTGGGGGTCTCCCCATCGCTGCTCTCATGTAGTGGGAGGCTAAGGTGGGGGTGAGTTCAGAGTTCCCCAGAGGTTCCATCCTCACTTCCCCAGACCTCTGACAGATGCTACTCCATGTCAAGTGATGGTTCTCTTGAGAATGGCTCAGCAGACCAATGGGCCTGGGAGATTTCCCCTTCCATGCTCTGCCCCTGATTCTGTCCACTGACTTTTGAAGCAAAAAGTAAAAAATACTACTGGTAGAGTCCACAAGGAGGGGGGAGGGTGATAATCAAGTTTACTCAGAAGCTAGATGTAGATGGCCATACATATGTATATACATCCTCCCATCCATACTGTATACATGTGTGTGTATACACGTATATATCCTATACATGCATACATATATACATATAGGTGTATATGTGTGTATACATACATATACACACATACACAGAGTGATCATTGATGGCCATGGTGAAGGTGTTTAGATTCTTTACTGCATTCTGAGTAGACAAAAAAGGGTGAAATAATGCCCAGCCTTGTGTTCCCATCAGGTACATGCTGAATTGTTGCTTATACTTGATGTGTGACACTTACCAAGCTAATCAGAATATTTTCAACATCTCATTCCCCATATTTCTGCTGAGTGGGGTTTTACTCTCCTATGAGGACCCAGCTGGGGGCTCACAGCAAATCTTTGGCAGGGCTGGGGGAGCACTGACCATCTCCTTGTTGCTTAGCACACTTGCCCACTAACTCTAAAGGTGAGCATCTGGGAGGCACAAGGCAAATCATTTTTGTAAAGTGTTTTGGAAATTGTGTCCAAAAAGTAGCCGAGGCAACAAAGGGTTGTTATTCATAAAACTCGGATGTCCTTAGACTTTCCTTCCAACTGGAAATCTTGGGCAATCTTGATGTAGCTTCTAGGACATCCCTCTTTATGGTACATCAATGAAATTAGCCTAAACATAATGAGGTCAATCAGAAGTCTGCTTAAAGGAGTTGGGTTTGAGAAGGTTTTCTTGATTGTTTACTAGGAAATGAAATGGAATCAAGGGAATCATTTTTATCGAATGACTTATTATCTGCAGTTCAAGCCCCAGCTTGCTTGTACCCTGATTTCACCAGTTGGTGGGGTTAGATCTCTCCCACAGGGCTCATGTCCCTTGGTTCTCCCTTCCTCATGGTACTTAGCACACGGAACTATTATTGGCCCTTTGATCTCTTCTTTCTCATGAGACTGTGAATTCAAGGGGCTGCTCTCAGCCTTGTTATCAATATTTGTGGAGTGTGGGCCCCATAGCCTCCCATGGTAGCCTTCCTCTCAGGGCTGAGGAAGTGGTAAAGTAATGCTAAGATTCGAGAAATCACTATTGCTTTCCTGGTAGTAGTAACCATTCTGAACTCTTATTGATCCCAACAAAGAGGATGATTGACAGCCAACGATGCAAACGCGAATGCCCTCCAGAACCATCCAACACTGGAGAATCCCAAAGCACCAGGACAAGGATTCTCATGTAGAACTGATGCAACTTCCACACGACACAATTTCCCAGTCCAGACTCAGGTCCTTTTCATGACAAGAATTGTCCATGTGAGAAATATTTATCTTCTATGAAGCCAACTTAATAAAAAAAGTTGCAAGATACTTCTTTTTTTAACTACTGAAAATTTCTTTCTTACAAGTTCATTCCAAGGTGGAGTGGAAGGATGACAACTTCCCTCTTCAGGCACTGACTAACCGTGTGACCTTAGGCAAGTCTCTTAACCTCTTTCAGCCTCAGTTTCCTTGACTATAAAATCAAAATGATGGCACTAGCAATAACTGACTTATAAGGCCAGTGTGAACAAAGGACTTAAGCCTTAAAGTGCCATAGAAACAGTGGTGGCTGATGTTATTAATTATTACTATTGTTACCGTTTTTAATAGTTCTGACTTGAGACTTCATCAGTGTAGGGACTTCTGGCATAGAAATTCCGTCTCTCAGTGCAGATGGCCAGTTCATCTATAGCTTCAAGTCACAGAGTTGACCAGGGCCTGAGAAATTGGGTGACTGGTCCAGGGTCAGTATTTCAGAGGCAGAATGTGGATATAGATCTTACTGCCTCCATGGCCAGCCCTTCATTTCCTATGTCAAGATGCCTCTTGTTAGTACCACCACCATCATCATTCTCAGTTAGAGGAGGAAGACCACTCTTCTGTCTCGTTTTCCAACTATACCAATGAGCCTGTGTTTCCAGGCATGAGAATTTGATACAACAGAGAACTTTTTTTTAAGACTACATTATTCCGCCCCACCCTCAGATCCCATGAGTGATAAGAAGTGAGACATTCAGCTCACCCAATTCTCAGTCAGGCTTCCTTGTTGTGCTTGTTTCCCTAGAAGACCCATAATCAACCAGCCCTTCTCTCTGGCTGTAAAGACCTAACCAAGCTTTGGCCTCTTTGGCTGCCCTCAGAATGTCTCTAACAGTTTGGTGCCTGAGGCAGGAAATGTTCTAGGAAGAAATATATGCTTTATGCTCAGTGAACATTGAATATATTAGCTTGAGTTAATGATATCAGCTAGCCAACCATGAACGGATTCATTCATTCACTCATTCATTCACTCCAGCTGGCTTCTGAAGGGTTGTCTTGAATATTTTCTACTGAATGTTGAGTATTAATCTGTGAGAACTGGGAAACCATTGATTTTTTTGGAGCCGAGAAATGACTCAATTTAATTTGTACTCTCATTGAATCAATGTGATGGGATAGAGAATGGCTTAGAGTGGGAAGTCCTGGAGGTAGGGAGATAAGCTGAGGACCTATTATAGTTCTGAAGTAACAAGGCTAGAAATAAAGTGCTGTCTTAGAGGATGGATTCTAGTCATCTTCCATAAGGAATTTGGTGACAAAGTAGTTGTGTGTGTATGTGAGTGTGTGTATGTTTGTGCGCATGTGTGTTTGAGGGAGGGTGAGGATGGGGAAAGTTTGAGCCTGGCTTCATGGAAGGGCAATGTTGTCTTCAACACACCTAGAAGAGTCAGGGGAGCAGCCAGTTTGATGGGAATGAATCTGAGTTCAGTGTTAGTCACGCTCAGTTTGAGGGGCTGATATTTTAATTTGGAATGGTAGAATCAGAGAGACACTGTCTCTGTTTCTGTCTGTCTCTCCCCTCCCCTCAGCCAGTGGTTGATGCGAAGTCAAGTTAAAAATAAACAAAGTCATATTGGCCATGTCTTTGAGTGGGTGCCTTGTTCTCTGTTGTTAACCCACCTCCACTCTGCCCAGAGGTGGGTAGCATTCCTCTGGAATCCTGATCAGTCACTGCATTGACCAGAGCTCTGTATCATTCAAAGTTGTTGTTTTCCATATTGTTGTTACTGTTGAAATCATTCTGGTTTGGGTGAGTGAGCATATGGGAAACCTTCTCCCACCTGCTTTATCGTTAGACTTTAGCAAATGGTGTTGGCATTCTGATCTCCAAGAAGGACAGCTGAGAGGACATTCAGCTGGCTGCAGGTTTCAGGAAAAAAAAGGATTTGGAATGGCAAGGAAAGTTTGTGTGTCAGAGCACTAGTGACCATTTTCCCAAACATTTTCTTTGAATCATGGTTAGTTATTACTGAAAAATGCTTGAATAACAAACAAAACGACAAGTATTGAATGAATGACTTTTTTTTGAGGGCGAGCCCCAGCAAAGGCAAATTCTATTTTCACATTGTTCAGGAAGGCTCCATCTTGCCTGATTCCAGTCTTCCAACATCATTTGCGGTGAGCCTCCACCCCTTTGGGTCGTTTTGCATCGAGAAATTGGTGTCGTCTTAAAAGACTGATTTTAATGTTTTCCTTTTATTGCTGGGCCATGAATAGCTTGGGCCCACACATTTGAGCAGATTTCTTAATCTTCCTGCTGCACCTTGCTTAGTGGGGTGATTTGTGGTTGCTTTGTCTCAAGGAGAGGAGGGGAAGATCTACTTACTGTGAGGAAGATAGAAAAGTAATTAATTACCCTGTCTGGGGTTACTATCTGCACAAAATCAAATTACTTGGTTTAGGAAATATTTCATCTGCTAAAAATCCAGTGCAAACCAGAGATACTGTGTCTCCACTGAATAAATGGCGCAGCCCAAAGCTAAATTTACTTTTCATTAGTGTGATTGTGGAAGGCACGACAGAGCATCATCAGAAAGCTCTTCGGCAAAGTACCTGAGAAACTGTCATTTTTTCCTAACAAAATTGAATTGTAAACTGTTTCTATTTAGCATCCTTTATGAGCTGGTGGAATGTTATTTAACTCCCATAATGTTGTGGAGTGCTGTTACATATTGCCCGAGAATGAGGTTTCTATTACTTGTATTTATCTTTGGCATCAGTGTTTGACAGGTAACAAATGAAATTCCCTTTCGAAAATTAAATCAGATTTCATTTCTTTCTTTCACTCACGGAGGATGAAAGATGACTCACTTCTTGGGCAGTTCCTGGGACGAGGTGCCTTCCTGTCTCATATAAGTGGTGTCATCCATGTTTTACCTCTCTGGCCTTGGTTTCTAAGGGATGATTCTAGGGACAAGTGAAGTGATTCTGAGAATGGAAGACCCTCCCCTCAAATGCAGCTATCCTTTCCCTGGAGAATGATGGCCTGAAATCCACAGGAAGATCAGAGTTGAGCTGTGCTCTTCTGCCTTGTATGAACTCCACATGTCTGGGCTTCATTCTACATGACAAGTTAATGAAATTTTGCCTGAGGGATTCTGCAGGGAGACTTGCCAGAGAATTGTTTTAGTCTAGGGCTATAGAGATCTAATTCTAGCATGGATTAATTGGTTCCTCTGACTATCAGCAATCTGGGGTGACCCTCCAAATCTTGTTTTTGGGGTGACCCACAAATCCATGCCCAGAATCTCCAGAAGTTTCATTCTTCATTATTTAGCTTTGTAGTGGAAAAAAATCAAAGGGTTTGTATGATTTTTAAAAATGATTTTAAAAAGTGAACATATTCATACTACTTAAAGTTCAATTGATTCCCTGTTTGAAATTGCTTATATCCCTCATATTATTGAATATTCAGAGAATGCCTTTCCTTCTTGTTTATGACCCTTGTCCATGTCCTCTCAAAAGTCCATCATGGGGATCCACCCCACAGTCCCTATGTTTTTCCTTGCATATTGTCCTGAATAATACCTCAGAACATTGCTAACCAGATAGCCTCTATGTAAATAGAAGATGGGAGATTTGATTAGACATGAGTTTATATGAAAAAGACTTGGAGGTTTTTGTGACCACAAATTTAATAGGGGCCAGTGGTATGATTTGGCCACCAGTACTACATTTTAAGAAGGTCGTTGCCAGACTGGAGTACCTTTGGAGGAGGGAGCTGAAAGTACCGGGAGGTTTTGGGAGTGGGCCCACGGTGTGGAGTTTTTGAGTGGGAAAGGAAGCATCTTCTAAAATGAGATATTTTGATCATTTATGATTTCTGTGACTCATGTCTTTTCCCTTCCATATTAGCTTGAGGCATACTCATCTATATAGTTGTTTGCAAAACTTGAAGAGTTACATTAATGTTAATTATTATTTCTTGAAAAGACAGAACTTTGTTTTAGGGGAAGATTTGGGCAACATCCCCAAGGTTCCAAGGCCTCACACCCCTGGCTATTCATTTGTTGCCTCCCCAATGCTTCATTAATGTGGTGACAGAGAAGGACCATGTGCTGTCCAGCTAGCTTGGCTCCCCATTAGGCTTAGAGAAGACCCTTGAGGGCAGGGACTAGTTCCTTTTGTCCTTTGTATTTCCAGCACCTAGAGCAGTGCATGGAGCTTAGCAGACACTAAATCAAAGCTGATGGATTGTTATTAATGATCATAAGATCATTGCTCAGCATCATTTCTGTGGCTTTAACTTTCAAGGACTCTTGTATGATTTTGGCACTTTGGCAGTCATCTCTATAGTGGCACTTTGGTCTCTTGAATCAAGTGCTCCTTTATAGGCAACAAACAAGAAGGCCCATAGTCCTTTTCATTTTTCACCTCTTTTGGTCAAATATTTGACTTTCCAACGTGATCTCACAAAACAGTGTGAATCCTTGCCCGTTCCCTTCTTGTGCCCTCATCCAGGATGCACTTGCATTAGGTCCAAGTCACCCTGAAGGTGACAATATAGAGAGAGTACACTGGCCCACAAAGGGCTTGTCCTTGGTACTGACCTGCCATGCACCATTATCTTTTAGAGGCTCTGACTGCCTGAATGGGATCCACATCTTGGTGCCCAGAAAAGCTTTAGAGCTTTGTTCTCTGATGTGTACTTTCCTTCTCATTTGTTTTTCAAATAGTTTAGAAAAGACAAACATTATAGAATAAAGCTTTTTTTCCTTTGTAAGTAACTCTTGCAACCTGGCTTTGATGGAGAGCACACTCCTGTAGAGTAACATGCCTGTACTTCTGCGACTATGCATCTTTCAGATCAGATTAGTTTAAAACTGAATACATTACTAGAAAGGACTCATCTCACATTTTCAGTTACCACAGTGCTGAAGAGACTGGAGTAGTTGATTCTATGAAGAATTCAAAAGATGTCTCAGCATTAAATAAATTACCAGCATGCTGGAGACTGAGTCTATTAGAGTTGTTTGTCTTGGTCTTCAGCAGGATGAGCCTGTAAGTGACTCTTGGAGGGATCTTTGGGGCAAAGATTCTTTTATGAAATAGCATCTGCTTCCTCAGCAAGCAGAAAAAGTCACTCTATTAACTGGTAGCTTTCAAGAAATTCTTGAATTCTGTAAGCTTTGGTAAGTTAATAGGTTCCTAGGAAAGGAGCTGAGAGATCTTTTTCCTAATACTCTTATTTCACAAGAGGGGAAATGGTGGCCCAGAGAGATGAAGGGATTTTCCCAAGGCCATAAGGGCTATCAGTGGCAACACTGGGACTGGCTATTCATGGTGGAAATCATGCTGCCTTCTGTGGTTTGTTGTCATTTTTGTTTGTTTGTTTGGTTTAGCAATGCCATAGTCTTGGTGGTACAAGGTGAGTCCTAGGTGGCATCTGGTCCAAGAACCTTAAGTGTCCAGGGAAAAGCCCCAGATCAAACCCCCTTCAAAAGCTCCATGTGTGAACCTTTTGCCTGCATGGTGATGTTACTTCATGATAATAATGATAATTGCAATGATCTTTGTCATTTATCTAATTACCTTAAGGCTTTCTGAGTTCTGGTAGCACATATTTGTTTGGGCAGAAATGAAGCCTGTACATAGTTGAAGGCTGTCTCCTTAGCTGGAGGCTACTCCCTTAGGTGGAGGCAAGATGCTAGATGTGAGTTTAGGGACCTGTTCAGTGTCAGCTTAGGCAGCAGACTGGGCACTCATAAAATCAAATGTGACCCTGGACAAGGCTGTGGAGTAAAGATCATGGGGAACAACAGAAGGAAGAGGCATTGCTGGGCTAAAGATGTCATGAGAAGTCAATACTCATGGAGGATGGGAAATGGGGGAACCCTTCTGGGAAGGCTGAGGGGTCTTCTGGGTGAAGAGAGAGTGCTTAAGATCAATTGGCATTGATGGCCCCAATAGTTTCATTTTGAGAACTTCTGAGGCACAAATTTATGCCTTTGTATATGGTAAGCGTGCACAGTACAACTAAGTGTAATTGGAACTTCAACTAGTTTCCAGCTAACCAGAAATTTTTTTTCTATTCATTTTTGAGGAGGAAAAGAGAAATAAACAACTCATAGCTAAGATTCAGTTTAAATACAGCAATGACGAAATTCCAAGCCAGTCTTTAAAGCACATGGTAAGCCTCACCAGACAAAGCCTTTTCTCCAAGGAACATGACAGACTAAGAGAGGAAACAGAAATAGAAGGGAGACTACCAGATTTGGATTCTGGAGGACCTAGGTTCAAATTGGTCTCTGCTAGTCATCAGCTCTATGAACAAACCATTTTACTCTTTTGAGGCTCAGTTTTCTCATCTGTTAAATGGACACAGTAAGACCTATAGTATTCATGTCACAGGGCATTGTACTGATCCAACAAGATAAGACATTCCAAACTCTTTGCCAATGTTGAAGTTCAATCATGTCAACAACGTCATTATTATTCAGGGTAAGCAGAGTAGACAGAGAGCTCGGGAAGGTAAGAAGTTTTGTCACCTTCTGCCAGTGTGACCCTGGGCAAGTCACCAAATTTTTCAGGGCTCCAGGCCATTTGTTCTCTCTAGATGCTCAGGGCTTTGCAGATCTGGTCCCTTTGGCTATCTGTACCAAAGAAGGGAAGGACACAGGACCAGATTCTGACTTACCTGGGTGCTAGGCCTAGAGGCCTGAGGGCTACCCGAGTCTTACCTTACCTATCGCAGGTCTTCGGCTGGCCAAACCAGATAAACGTATGAGAGAAGAGACTTTCCAGAGTCGAACGAGGGTTAGGCTTTATTCAGGGTCTTGGTTACATGTGCAGGGGGAACTCTTCCTGGGGAGTGAGGAAAATCTCCCAAGGAGGCAAAGATCTTACAGTAAGAGAATGAAAGCAGAAGTGGAAGTGGGGAGAGAGGGGAGAGGGAAGAGTGAAGAGAGGAGAGAAGGAAGAGGGGCCTTCTGTCCTGTAAGGGCCCCTCAGCGCTAAGAGCGCCTTCAGGCTTTCCTGACCCTACTTAAGCTCTCCTGCCACGTAGTTTGCACCTGAATACCGTGCCTGTTAGATTACAATAGGTGTGCCCAGATCTGGGCCAATCTCGAGGGCGGGGATGCTCTCTCCCATCACGTTTCTCATGGGAAGAGGCAGAAATGCACGAGATAGCTCAGTCTCACACCTCAATTCCCTGCTGTTCCCTGGGGGGCCTCATGAGAACTCTAAGGTTTAGAAGTTCTCACCTTTACCCGCCCGAGACTGTCCACATGGAACTGAGCTTACACCCCCAACACCTGGGGACCCCCAGAACCAAGAAACTGAGCAAGATGCACCTTTGACACATGCTCAGGGAAACAACGGCTTAGATTTGCCCAATGGCAGCCATCCTGGGGAAGGAGTCTTGTCTGAGAACACAAAAGTCATTTTGTTTAGAACCTCTCTGAATGAGATAAGGGATCATCACACTCAGGGGAAAACATGAAATACACATGGGGGCACAAACACATGAGCATGTGAAGCACACGCACAAATAGACCAGTCGAGAAGCTTAATATGTTGCCTCAGGAGGATTTTGAAACCAATATTGAGGCTGGATCATTTTGTGATCAGCAATAAGGTTTTCAGGTGCCTGTCCTAAGAGGGATGAATCAAATCTCAGGCTTTGAGGTATAAAGTCATGTCTACAGGAGTCATTCAAGGATCTCTTTGGTTCATGACCAACAGACTCGAATGAGAAGGCCTCTGCTTCCTTGCTATGTCTCCTTCCTTGGAAGCTCCAACTCTGACTCCCAGAACAAGCTCCAGCTTCTGCAGGAATTCTCACTTTAAGCTGCAGAGCATAGCTGACAATGGAGCCATTTAACCCAATGTCACAGATAGCTCTGAGGGCTTTGGATCTCACAATGTTCTATTTGGTTTTCCTTGGTCTTGTGTTAACTACAGGTGTGAGAGTGCACGTCCTTGCTTCTCTGGAGTTTCTCAGGCAGGTGGCTTTGCATCATTTCACCAAAGTTCCCTTTTATATTTTATTTATTTTATTATGAAGTTAAGAAATAAAACAATTATTTCTGTAGCATAGCAGCAGAGAAAAAAAGATGATTGCACATGAAATTTCAAATCTATTATGTACTTCATTGTCTCTCCAGTTTGTACCAACACAGTTTAATGTCTAAGCATTTTTAACCATGGAGGCTGGAGGCTTGAAGCTGGGGTACATTACTCAATAAACAAGGCCAGGGTAGCTTGGTTAATAACATGGTAGTGCAGGCCTTGTGGAATTAGTTCCCAACTTCATGAATTATCTTGGATTTGTCTTCATAGCTGTAGAGCTGATAGCATCGAGAAGTGGCTCTGGGAAAGAGTAAAAACTATGATGAGACGTGAAAGATGGACTGAATACTCATAAGATGAATTCCATTTATTAAGATAAACTAAAATATCATTCAATACATTTCCCAGAATTATTGAGATGTCAGCTGGGTAGTCAAAGTGGAATTTTCTGAGAATGGTTTTTTTTTTTTTTTGGTGAGTTCCTGGGATATTTTTCTGCTCCTGGAAGAAAGTGAAACTCTTTGCCAAAGTATCCATTAAAGGAGCCATGGGCCCTTCTCATGCTTTTGACGCTGGATACATTATTCTGTTTTTATCCTCAAATAAATAACATAGTGAGATTAGTAGTGCCTGGGAATGAGGAGAATGTTAGCCTATCAAATGAACAAGCAGTTTTTGAATGCCTACTCTTTGTCAGGCATTGGATTTGGTGCTAGGGATACTACTGACATTTGTATATAAGTAAAGGAAGATGGATCTAGACGATGAGATTAGTTCTGGGCCCCTGTTTCCCCTGACATGCACCAATTGGTAGGCAACAAACCATTTTTTAAATAAAGGGTGTATTTAAAACCTTTTTGTTTTAATTTTTTATTTGATTTAGAAGACAGATATGACATGGCATTCATATGAGCAAGCCCCCTCTCCCCCCAAAAAATAACAAACAAGTAGATGAAGAAAGCCTACTGTTTAGATGTTAAAGTTGCATGAACAATTAAGAGTGGGATCATCAGTACTCATGTCTTGGGCTGAAACTGTGAACAGACAATGAGCTACCTCCAGAATCAGGCAGAAGGGAAGGAAGCTGAATTGCATTTGGGAGACTACCCAATGCAGCTCCTAATTCAATGAACCCCTGTTTCTCCCTGAAGTAAAGACTCCTATTTTTAACATCATGACGCTGTCTGACTGTGAGTCTGGGAATGCCAGTCTACAAGGAAAGAGAATGGGGTTCACCCAAAGGATAATGAGGAGAGTCATGTGGGTGTGAGTGGCCCATAAAAATATTACACCAAAGGATGTCATAGTGTGGATGAATGAAAGATGTCACCAGGAAATTGTCTAATTAGAAGAGTAGGTAAAGGGTCATGAGTAAGACTGAAAGATAGATGGTGGTCAGCCCACCGGTTTCATCCATTGTCAGAGTCTCTAAAAAAAAGTATGTTGGATAGAGACCCTATAGAGAACTAATAGAAGAACATGAATAAGACTAAGGTGCCTCCTCAGAAGGACCATTAACATTGATGAGATGACATTTATCTATCCAAGTGTTAAATGGAGATCCATTAGAATAGATGAATAAAGAGGGTACTATGCCATTGCTGTGTGGACATTTGAGCTTCTGAGACAGGGCAGGGCAAGTGTAGAATGCTAGTAAAATCAATTTGAGATGAAATACAACTTATCAAATAAAAATGTTTGAGGAGAGACTTAGCCAGCCTCTAGGAGGACCAGAGAGAAAACATTCACAGAAACTAATGTCTTGACCTAGTCAAAGATACCTACAGTTCATTGTGCTCCACCAGCTCATTTACATATGATTATTTTCAGGGTTTTTAAGGGTAAAACTGACAAAATATATACCAACTAACTGGGGTCTATGGGAGAATTGTACAAACACTCCTGGGGGCCAAACCTGAGAGACAGGCAGAAGTTTTTGGATTTCTCCTTCTAAGGTAGGGAAATGAAGCATGAAACATGGGGAGGTGCTGATCAGAAGCCTGATGACGATTTTGGATTGAGAAGTCAGGCATCAGAATCGCATTCATAATTGTGATACCTGGTATTTATGTTGTGCTCTGAAGTTTGCAAAGTGCTCTGTGTTAGTGAACTCACTGGATACCCACAACAACCTGGGAGATAGGTGCTTTATCATGTCCATTGGCAGATGAGAAAACTTAGAGGTTAAATGCTTTGCCCAGGGTCCCAAAGCTAGAAAGTGTCTGAGGCAGGATTTGAACTGAGGTTTTCCTAACTCCAGGTCCCATGCTCCATCCATTTCACCATCCAGCTGCCTAAAGCTCAGAAGAAAATAGGAAGACAGAACAACTACGTAAAGAGAGAAGCTTTTGGTGGAGACTATGTCTCAAAGAAGTAGAGAGGAGGAGAGTGAGAAGATAGAAGCAGAAGTAGACTAAAGTGGTTAAGAAAGGTACCTGAAGTCAGGAGCATTCTTAGCTACTATTCTCACTGGAGTAAAGCTCTATAAATTGCTGGAAGTTCACTGAAGGAAAATAAGACTTCATGTCACATTAAGGGCTATTTGGACTTTGCTCCTGTCTAGCACAACCTACAGTATTACATAGGGGAAAATCCTGGGTTTGATTGCACTGTCCATGGCTCCTCTTGCTGGTTTGGAAGGGAGAAGATCTGAGGATCTATGCAATCTTTCAACCAAAGAAGTAATTTGAATGAGCTTAACTTTGCTTTAGCACCCAAGTAAGGATGGCTGTGTGCTAAAAGAGCTTAACAGTACTTCAGTGGTCTAGGAGTAGCAGAGAAGAGGCTTTGATCAGCAGAAGAGCCATGAAGACCACACAGAGATTAGACAGCACATAACTGATGTAACCCAGAATGTGACTTGAGCCATGGGCACAAGGGACGAAGGACATTGAGACCTTCAGTCTAGGGTTGTGAGCTGGACCAGACAGATGAGTTTTCCTACTCATTTGACTTCTTGCTCTAAGTCTGTGCCCACTGTTGCCTGTTAAAGTTGCTCCCATTGATAGGAGAGCATGACTCAAGTTTAGGGGATAGGATTTTTTGATTTTGATATTTTGATTATTCCTGATTTTGCCTTCTATTAGGTAAATGTTGTTCTATTACTTCTAATTTAGTAAATGCTTCATGCCTAAAAATTGTTGTTGTCATCATGTCAGGATTTGTGTAAATGAGAAACACCCCAGTGGGAGCTTAGAATCTATAGTGGGGGGGTAGTGGATTTCTCCTTCTCTACCCTAGGATTAGGTTCAGGAACTTGATGTATGAATAGCAGTTTCATGGCTGCCCTTGTAGGAAATCACACTGAATTACCAAAGTGGGTACAAGTAAGGCAAGGAGCCTGCTCCTGCCCAGGAAAAGAGAAGGCCTGGAGAAAGTTTGGATCATTGCTGAGCTTGATGTACAAAAGCGTTATTCATACAACAATTTAATGTGCAAAGCTCTGCTTGGCTCAGTGGGCAGTTTCAAGGTGGACACTACGAGTCTACTTGTACTCAGGCAATTTACAATCTCTTTGGGGAAGTCAAGAAAGACACATTCAAAGTTAAAAGCAATCCAACACCTGCAATCAGAAGTAAGATAATCACTTGTTTTGTGATGTAAAGAGTTTCTTTGTTTACAGAGAAGCTGGACTAGGTTATCTCTGAGACATCTTGAATTCTGAGATTGATTCTAACATTTGGTGAAAAGGATTGAAAATAGAGTGAAGTTAACAGTGCTAAAGGCAAGATTCTACATTTGAACTGGAAGAAAACAGGGTCACAAGTACAAGATAGGGCAAAAAGGATTAGAACAACAGGGTGAAACAGATTTGGATTTTTAGGGGACAGAAAGATAAAGATGTGTCAAATATGATTTGCTATAAAGGAAAACATCTTCTTAGGCTGTGTTGAAATGACTAGTTTCCAAGAATAAAGAAATAATATGTCTGATGATCATTTTGTATCATTCCATCTTTACTACCTCACACTGTTCTTCATCCTCCCTATGACCTCCATTTCCTCTACCTCTCATTTCTTTTCTAAGTCATGATTCCAGCCCTGGCTATACTTTATTGCTTTCGCCATCACTCCTTTGTGAATCAGCTCAACTCTACACTCTCTTTTAGCTTTCCCTCACTCAAATTCAATTTATTTGCATGTCGTGGCATCACCTCCATGATGTCGTGGTCCTCTTCAAGAATGAAGGACCAAGGCTCTCCTCTAGTCTACGTGACTTTGCCTTCATGTCCTCATACCGAGTACACCTTACCAAGCTCACTCTCACTGGAATCCTACATGCAGTCTGTTGTCAAGTCCTATCAATTTTACTTCTGTAGTATCTCTTGTATAAGACCCCTTCTCTCTACCACACAACCACTACCCTGGTACAGGACCTTAACACCTCACAACTGGACTACTGTCATGGTCTTCTGTCTTTTCTTTCTGCCTCTTAAGTTAAGAAATCTCTTCTTAACTCTGTTCTATCCTCCTTTCTTCTACCAAAATTATCTTCTTATACCATTGGTGCAATCATGTTTCCTTCCCCCCACTCTCACTCAGCAAACTCCCCATTACATCTCAGATTAAATATAAAATCCTCCATTTGGCTCTAAACACATAAGAGAAGACTAGAGCCTCTGGAGTGAGGGCTTGCCAAGGGTTGCTCATTCACCTTTGATGTCTACCTCTCTTCCAACTCTCATCTGTGCCTCCAAGAAACCGTAGCCCATGTGGAGGCCACACCCCATAAAACTGTCTTAGCAGATGGGTCAAACCAGATTGAGGGTAACCAACAGGCCTCAGACCCATCAATGAGACAGTGAGATATCTGCCCCAAACATATGAAGTCTTCCTCTGGTGGGATGGCCAGATGAGAACAATTTATTCCAGTATCCATGAATATAGCTGAAGCAGATGCTTAGGTTATCCCCTATGACTGGAAGGCACTCCCTCTTTACCTCTACCTCTTAGAATCCAGAGCTTCCTTCCAAGCTCAGTGCATCTCTTGAAGGAAGCCTTTCTTGATTCCATTAGTGTCTAGTGATTTTGTTCTCCCCTGAAATGATCACATATAGACATCTATATGTACATGTAATGTCATCATCCTGGAATGTAAGTTCCTTGAGGGCAAATATTGGCTTTCGTTTTGTTGTAGTGCCTAAGATAATACTTTGCACCTACTCAAATATGCCATTAAGATCTCATCAGTTTGGAAGCTGCCTGCAGAAATACAGATTGTGGCCCATTTAGGCCCAACAATTTCAAGTGACTCTTGTCCATGTCCTGGCATAGCTTCATTGATACTTGTTGGATGGTATTGGGTTCATGGGCAAGGCTGAACTTTCAGCTCTTGCCTGGCATCAAAGTGTGGCTTTGGGGTTAGTTTCAGGCTTCCCAGGAACCAAAGGTGACCTTCACCTTTAGCTGAGCCTTGACCCAGCCTTGTCAGGAAGTACTTGGGCAGTCCCTGAGCCATGTGTGGCTCATAACATCCTTGCCCCATGATCTAAGGCAGATAAATGTGGAAGTGTTGGGCTCCTCTTATGAGCAAGTCTGCAGGAGGATTGGATGGAGGACAAGCAGTACCTTTGCTTCCTAGTCTCCAGTTCAGAAATTGTTTTGAGCTTTTCCTTGTAAATATTAAAATATGAGATCACATAATACTATGTAGTTAAGCAGGGATCTCAAAGTTCAGAGTTCTAAAATTCATCAATACCTGTTAATAACTGATAAAATGTTAATGTGTTCTGAAGAGTTTCTTTGGGTATTTATAATACTCTTTTGCCTGTTTCTTTATTTCCACCGTGGAGGAAAAAGTACCTTTAAATTTCTCCTTAAAACTCTTTTGCCCTTTTCCCCAAGATTGCAGGTCCACACTCATGATTAATATGAGAAAGGAATCTCTCTGAACCCGTCTCATATGTAAAGCAGACTTGAGTTCAGATTTTGATTAAAGTGGAGCTGCATGGCCTTGTAGTTCAGCTCTAATTTTATTTAACATTCTTTTCTGCCTCTGTGCTGAAAATAGCAAGGTGATATTAATAAACCAGGGCTTAGAGTAGGGCATTGCCAGAGAGAGAAGCTCTTGATGGTAGCTATTTACCTAACTAGAGTTTGATTGCAAAGTTAACAGGGCTCTGGGCGACTGGAATGGAGCTCAAGAATCTTCAAACTCCTCTTGGTTTTTCATCCAATTGAATTTGTCCCCTGAAAGTTTAATCTCTTGTGGCACAGAGCTGGCATGAGGCTCCCAAAGCTGCAATTCCCTCAAGTGAGAACTCTTTAATGCCATCATAGGCAAAGAGCTGAGAGAGTTGGGTTAAATGTCTTTCTCCAAATGCAAAACAGGGGCAAGAGTTAATAAGCTCTTTCAAGGAGTTCTATTTCTGTCCTCTTTTAACTCTTTCTAAAGTCACTCACAACTCAACCAGAAAAGAGGTTTTGAATTAGCTTCTTAGACTTTTTAAGAAGAACTTCAGTGTTGAGAGATGAAAACAACCCCCACTCCCTTCTGAGTGTTCCCATTCTAATGAGTCAAACCACATCATAGTGTTTTACATGGTGTCTGGAACAGCCAACCAAGATAGGTCTTTGCATGAGGCTACCTCAGGGTATTGATGGGTGAGCCCCAACATTGCACCACCCAGGCCTGTGGAACATGCCGGCCTGGCCCTATATGATATAGTGGAGGATAACAGACAATTTATCTGCTACTGAAATGCATCCCAGTACTGACTACCAGAGGGATAACATAGGAGGAGAGAAAATAACATTTGAATTGACTTTGTTTTTGGCAGAGTAGGAAGTATTTCAACCCCCCTTTATAGTTCCCCTAAAAACTTCATTACACATTTGGCAGTTAGGTTTCTATAGCTCTACTGGCTGGTTGTAAAATGCAGGATGCATAAATTTGGCCCTTAGTCATTACACCTGCTTTACAGCTTGTCAGGTGGTGCCCTGTTTGGCTCCTCTTACAGAGACTTTGCTCCGTGGTTCAGTGATTTGATGGCTGTCTCAGGGCTTGGGTCAGCGACACTGTCGTTGACATAACACAGACTAAAGGTTTCTCTGGAGCTCTTATGGAAACCCGTTGGTCATGGAGTTGGAGGACAGCATATGTTATAGATTGCCAGTCTGGTAGGGAACAAGATTGGGCCCTGTAGTAGCTGAATCCAATGCTTTGAATGAGTTCCCACTGCCTTAGAGTTTCAAAATCTGAAAATGATATTACTAGTGAAAAGGTATTAAGTTAGGTGAGTTATTGCCCTAATTATCTATCCATTTGCTGGCTGCCAGGAGCATCTAAAGGGATCATCTGTTGGGTAATTCCTGTTTCCTTTAGCACAATTGCCCCACGATGATAGTGAAGGGAATCCAGGAAAGAAATTATTTAAAACATCAGCCTTAGAAAGAAGCATGCAAAATGACAAAGACCACAAGTGCCAAATAGTAATGAGCTTATTTTCAATAATAGGAAAACAATTTGTACATAATGCAGATTAATTGTCTGTAAAATTATATCAACTCTTCTAAATAAGTTCTGTGTCATGAGGATACTGTACCGTGACAACATCAATAGTGATGGTGCCATTTTATTTTTCCAGGGGTCATAGAATATTAGATATCTTGCACCCTTCTCTTCCCCCACCCCTGGCCTTCCAATTGGGCTCCAACAAAGTACCAGCGCATTAGTTCGAGGTGGCTGACAGAGCAGCCTTAGTATGAGACAGGTCCTACTCATATTCCTATCAATCTGGGATGGGGGTAGAATGCATCACCAAAGGAACCTTGACATAAGGCAGCTTTGACCATCAGGCGTTCAAACTGGAAGGTCCCCAAAAGAGTTAGGTGGTCAGTTAATAACCAATAAGCATCTAAGAAGTATTCCCCACCCCCCATGTGTCAGGGAATTTATGAGGTTCTTGGAATACAAAAAAAGACAAAAACAATCCATAATATCAAGGAGCTCACAATCTAAAGCAGACAACACACAAACAAGTGCAAAAAGAATTCATATGCACACATGTGTGTGCATGTGTGTGCGTGTGTGCATACGTGTGTGTGTGTGTGTGTGTGTGTGTGTGTGTGTGTGTGTGTGTATTCTCGGAGGGAAGATATTAAGGAGGACCAGGAAAGGTTTCTTGTAAAAAGTGTGGGACTACTTGAAGGAAGCAAAGGAAGCTAGGAAACAGAGATGAGGAGGGAGGGCATTTAAAGCATGAGAGATAGCCAGAAGAAGTACTCAAAGCTCACTGCCTAAAGAATGCCATCATGAGGGTCCAGTTTGTTTAGTATGAAAGGATCCATTGTGGACCTCATCCAGGAGGGAACTGAATCCCCCAAAGATGCTTCATATTATCAACAGTTAAGGGCTTTTCCATCAGTTTCCAAAAGGCAGCATTATAAGGAGGTCCCAGTGTGTTCAGTTACTTATTCCTCCTCAGTGAATATAGATGATATTTGTGGGAACTATTGGTAATTACTTTATTCAGTTGGAGATGGGCAATGTGGGAGTATGAATTAAAGGAGAGGGGACTAAAATAGTTCCCCTTGAGCAGCCCCTCAGTGCTGACCAAGTTATAGTTGGTACTCCGTATGACTTTGTCAAATGTCAAATGGTAATTGTTCTTGATCAAGTCTAATAATTAGAAGCTAGAAATCTGTGGGAGATCTTTTGGGCCTCAGCCAACCAAGCTCAGGTAGGAGCTGATGTTAGATTTGTAGCCAGTTTAGATTCCCTGAAGCTTCCAACCAAGATGAGACAGATTTGCCATCACTAAATGTATGGAGTTTGCTTTGCCTCCCCTTCTCATCTTTCCATCCTCAGGTTGGATAGTGTTGGGTTTGCAGTTAGGAAGACCTGAATTCAAATTCCACCTCAGACCCTTACCAGCTTTGTGACTCCTGACAAATCAGTTCACTTCTCTCTTCCTCAGTTTCTTCATTACTATAAAATAGAGAAATAATAACCCTTCCCTCTAAGTAGGGTTTTTATGAGGAAACAATGAGATAATATTTGTCAATGTTTTGTAAACCTCAAACCCTATAGAAATGCTAGGACACTTCCAAGGTGACCTCTTCGAACTGGGGTTATCTGACATGGAAAGATGACTGCTCAGTGTACAAGGTGCTGGAAAGAGACACCCTGTGCCACACATTCTAGCTATGGCAGCCTCTTGTCTTTCTATGGCATCCTTACTTCTTTCTCTGATAATACAGGGTTTGGACTAGCTAATACTCTATCTTCTCATAGACCAGAGGCCAGCACAATGATAACAGAGCCTTGCATTCTCAACATCTCACTAGTGGAGTGGTATGACATGGAAGGGTCACTGGATAGAGTCAGATGTTGCCACTTTTCCAGCCATACTTCCTTACAGCTTCAGAAAATCAGAGCTAAGAAGGGACAGTAAGAGATGGCGTTCAGTTCTTCAATTCTGTCGCAATTGCCCATGGGGTTTTCTTGGCAAAGATACAGGAATGGTTTGTTATTTCCTTCTCCAGTGGATTAAGGCAAAGAGAGGTTGAGTAACTTTCCCAGGGTCCCACATTAAGTGTCTGAGGCTGGATTGGAACTCAGGCCCAGTGGCGTATCTACTGTGCCACCTAGCTGCTTCATAGTAAGAAATTTTCACTTAAAATAGATGTAGACAATATAAAGTACCTGGGAGTATGTATTGTAAGGTTCTGAATGTGTATCTACATGTCTGTATCTGGTTTTCTATGGCAAAATTGGCCATGGTCATATTTGCATTGCCTTCAAACAGACTTACTCTGAGCTTTTAAAAACACAATCCTCTGATGGAGTCCATTGCTTTCAATTTCCAAATCCTCATGTTGGTCCAGGCAAATGAACCTTCTAACACAAATCTCTAGCACCCATGCCTAAGAAAATATGCAAAACCCATCAGCAATTATTAGCCCATTTATGTTGTGAGAAAAGACTGTACCGAGAAGTTTGGCAAGGCACACTTGGTAGCCACTGACTTTGGCCTCTGCTTAGTGTTTTCATTGCTATGGGCAGAGGAGATTCCATGGGGATGAAAAGTTGTGGAGGTGGTGGACACCACCCACTGCCTGGGCCGTGAGCTCTATCGTCTTTTCTTCTAGGTTCCTCAGTTATAGGCCACACGTTTTATCTTTGTAGCCTCCTGCCCTAATGGTGTTTACTGACTATTGCACATGCCATTGACCTGCCTTTTGTCATTGCTTAGCTCTATTCAGTGCCTTTGCTGCTCCACAACTTGAAATGATTATCCATTCAAGTTTCCATATTTATTTAGTACCTACTATGTGTCAGGCCTTGTGCTAGGTGCTGAACACAAATGGCAAAAACAAGATAACCACTGCCCTCAAGGAGCTTCCACTGGGTGGGGGGTTTGTACATTGATTAACTTGTAAAATACAAATCAAATTGTTCAATTAGATTCTTCATGACCCTATTTGGATTTTTTTTTTGGCAAAGATATTGAAGGGGATCTTCCATTTCCTTTTCCAGCTCATTTTGCAGATGAGGAAACTGAGGCAAACAGGGTGAAGCAACTTGCCTAGGATCATACAGCTAGTAAGTGTCTGAGACCAGATTTAAAGTCAGGAAGATGAGTCTTCCTGATTCCAGGCCCAGCATTGTATCCACTGTGCCACATAGCTACCCGTGAATCAAATTAATACCAACTAGTTTGAATATGCAACTCTAATAATTGTGGAAGTCAAGAAGTGTATGTAGTAGGAAGTAGTCCTGGAGCTGAGTCTTGAAGGGAACTTGGGTTTTCTAGAAACTGAAGTGAGCATGGAGAGCATTTTAGGAATGGAGGTCAGACTATACAAAGGTGTTGAGGTGGAAGATGGAATTAGATTCATGGAGAAATCAAGAGGTCACTATGGCTTAAATGCAAAGTGTGAGAGAGGGAATAAAGGATCGTCACCCTGGAAGAACTGATGCTGCCAGATTGGGAAGGGCTTTTACTGCCTGAAAGAGGAGGATGTATTTTATCCTAGAAATGATAGGGAGTCATTGAAGTTTCCTATACCAGGATATTACATGGTCAGATATGTGTTTAAGAATATCAATTGCATACTATTAGTCTGTATCCCAAAGAGATCATAAAAAGGGAAAGGACCCAAATGTAAAAAATATTTACAGCAGCTCTTCTTGTGGCGGCCAAGAATTGGAAATCGAGGGGATGTCCATCAATTGGGGAATGGTTGAACAAGTTGTGGTAATGAATATAATGGAATACTGTTGTGCTATACAAAATGATGCACAGGGAGACCTCAGAAAAACCTGGAAAGACTTACATGAACTGATGCTGAGGGAAGTGAGCAGAAGCAGGAGAACATTGTACACAGCAACAGCAACATTGTGTGAAGATCAATTTTGATAGACTCAGCTCTTCTCAGCAATACAACGATCCAAGACAATTCCAAAAGAGTCATGAAGGAAAATGTTACTCATACCCAAAGAACTACGGAGTCTGAATGCAGATCGAAGTATACAACTTTCCCTTTTTGTTTGGTTTTCCTTTGTCATGTTTTTTCTCTTTCGTTCTGGTTCTTCTTTTATAACAAGACTAATGTGGAAACAAGATTAATATGATCATACATGTAAAACCTATATCAGATTTCTTTCTGTCTTGAGGAGGAGGAAGGAAAGGGAGAGAGAAAAAATTGGAACTCATATTCTCATAAAAGTGAATGTTGAAACCTATCTTTACATGTAATTGGGAAAAATAAAATACTAGTAAAGAGAAAAAAAGAATATTACTTGTAAAGGATTGTTTGTAAAGGGACAAGATTGAGTGCAGACAGTCCCATGAGGAGGTTTGTGCAGGAGTCCGAGTAGGAGACGAGGGACTGAACATGAGTGGTGGCTGTACAGCTAAAGGAGATGACTGGAATGGAGAAGATGGGGTTAAGTTGATATTAAAAGATTTGATACCAAGTAACTTAAGAAGTGGGAGAGTGAAGAATTAATCTAAGGTTGTGAAACCGGGTCTCTATAAGTTCTCTAGTCATAAGGAATTTTGAAATATGTCCTATTCTGCCCAGTCAATTCAAATGTTATTTTCTCTCCTCCTATGTTGTCACCCTGTTAGTCGCAAGTGGAATGTATTGACACAAGACAGGATCCCTTGACATCTTTATGCTTTCATCTTTCCTCAAAAATTAGTGGGGCATTTCACTAGCACATTTGCCTCTCAGTTATATTTTCTTCCTTTGGTCAGAGGCAGAAAGTATTTCCCAACACACAGTGCTTCTCCATTTGGTGCTGGCAAAGGCTGTAGAGTAAGGGAGAGAAGAATAGAATAAGCTATACCTAACTCCTACACTCCTGACTTCAGGATAGTTTGCTTAACATTCCATGGCCTGTGTGCCAAGTATAGCATGGGTGCTGTTCAAAGTCCTGATATGATGGTGGTGAAAGGAGTCGAAATAACAAAGTTTAAAGGAAACCTGATTCTCATAGGTTCTGAAGCGACTGATGTCTGCAACATTAGCTGTGCAGTTCTGTAATCATTTGTTGTTGTTGTTGTTATTTGGGTCTATCTATGTTGCTCAGGCTGGCAATGCAGTGGGCACTCATGGGCTCAATCCTATGACTGTCCCAGAAGCTTGGCCATGTTCCATATTTTACCTCTCCATAAGCAGACTAGTGGCCCACTGCTCCTAAGGTCTGGCTTAATGCAGGCACTAGATTGACTCGTGACTATCACAGCTCAGAACTCCTTAGCTCAATAGATCCATCAACCTTAGCATCCTTTGTAGCAGGGATTACAGATGTTTGCTACCATAACCAGCCAGAAGTATGTTTTTTAAAATTAAAATCTAATTATCTTTTGTTCTCTCACCTCTTACATTTCTCAGTGCCTCATCCCCCACTCTTTCCCAGAAAATAAAACATAATTCAACTTTTTTGAAGTAAAAACAAAATAAAACTTGATCAAACTAAACAATGTAGTATGTATCTGATGTCAAAGGTTATGCCTACACCCATGGTTCGATCTCTACAGATAAACTAAGGGGATATTTTCTCATAATCCTTAGTTAATATTAAATTTTGTTTATGAGGGAAGTGAGCATGGCTTTCTAGTATTCAATTCAATTCAATTCAATTTCTAGGATTTAATTTAAATTAATTTATTCTTCTTTCCATTTGCATGATTGTAATCTTTGTGTATATTAGTTTCTTGTTATATTCCTTCCCCTTGCATCTAGGTCAAAAAATAATCCAGATAAGGCCTAATTGATGCCAATCCTTTGATTCTGGCCCTGGATTAGTATGTCATGAGAAATTTGTGTATTATAAAATGTGATGAACACCTCTACCAAAAAATTAAAAGGATACAATTCCTGATTAAATTCAAATCAAGCCACTCTTTCCCTCTGCATTTGGATTCAACATGGTCATCCATAATATTTGGTCAGAAAAATAATATTCTGCCTAGAAATACGAAGTCTGTGAAAACCTCCAGCAGTGTGCTGGGGGGTGGGTTGGGTTTTTAATGCCTCAGGCAGAGAGAATGACCCCCAGCTTCTCCACCTCCCTTAAAGAACCAGTTCTACTTCCATTACACGTATGACCTCAGGAAATAAATCTGGTACCTTCCCAATTCTTTTCCCAAGTAGCTGTCCCGATTGCCAGCTCTGCCAAAAGTGTGCTGTGTGCCTGAGTGCCTGGAGCCATCCTGAACTGTCTACATCTGCCTTTTGTCCTCTGTCATTTTGCTGAGTGTGGTGTAAAGCCTCAGACATGTTGTAGTTTGTATTTTTCATTACTGGTGATTATAGAGGACTCTTTTGTATGGTTGTTGCACATTTAGAATTTTTCTTTTCATAAATGTTTACTCCAGGCTGGTTTTAATGTTTATTTTTTCCCTAAGTAACCCATTAGACTCTGTATAGAGCCTCTATGTTGGGGAACAACCCCACCCTCATGCATGCAATAATTGCCAATCTAAAATTATCATGCTGTTTGGCCTCCCCCATTTCAGAGCAGGTCTTGGATCTTACCCCAGGGACTTCTCTGCCAAGCTGAGATTCTTTCTTTTCCTTGAAGATTCCCAATGGAATCAGAGGCAAAGTAAGTTGCCTATGGAGGTGCCAAAAGCCTTCTTTCATTTGATTTACAAATATTACCACTATAATAACATTGTTCAGGCAAGGTAAAATGAGAAAATGCATAATGCAAGAATGAAGAAGCTTTAGTCTTTAGGTGGGAACTAGTCTCTTAAAATGTTATTTTAATGTGTTGCTCGTTATTGGACATAGATGCCCAAGGGTTTTCACACAAGATATTCCTTATACATTTTAAAAGGAAATAACATAAAATATTAACTTTTTTAGTGACTTTCTTTTCTTTTGTATTAATGGCATTTCATACATTTATTAATATAAGAATCACCCTTTTGTAAAGCAGAAAATGTGAGTAACCTGTAATTTTATTTGGGGAGAATGAACCAAGTGATGAGGATGGGGCATTGGGAATAATGCTTCTCGTCAATATTCATGTGCAAGTGAGTCAAAAGTGATGTGTGTTTGTGCTTACAAAATGAGCAACTGGGAGGGAGGGTTATTTTCTCAACATGAAAGAAAGCTTGATTTCTCCATAGTAAAAATATATTTTTTTCATGGCTGTCACAATCCATAATTTTTCAAATGTGAAGAACCATGAAGAGCTGTGAAATAGTTTTCTTAAGAGTAGCTACAATAAAAAGAATTGAAGAGGTTAATGATTCCAGGGTACCATGTTTGAGGGGGATTTGATAACTCATATAATTTTAGAAGAATTTCCTTTTTAGGTATGAGTGAGTTGAAATATATGCCTCTAGGTCCCTTCCAAATCAGATATTCTGTGACTGAGTTTGTGATTCTGGAATCATTCAACAGCACAAAGCTTGAGCAGCTACTGCAAGCCTTGGGTTAGAGAGGCTTTGTGCATGGGGTTGGGGGCACACTTAGTGAACAAGTTATATGACATTTGTAGCCCTTTGAGGGAGGATGTTTTAATCTAATGGAGTCATGGAGCAGTGACAATATGATTGTCCTTGTTGGGCAATCATGCTGGCTTTCTAGACAAGTTAGCATGATCCTCAATTCATTCCATGGCCACAAGTGCTTTATGTTCATGCTACAGAAAGAAATGACAACCCTTCTCTCCTATCATTCTTTGTTGCCTCATTAGGGTATGGAGTTGATTCTGGTCTCTCAAAGGTTCCGCTAGCAAAGCTAGTGTTTTCTCAAGCTGAAAAGTTTCCTAGAGTTATACAACAATGGGTAGTTTGTCTTCTGAAGAGCAGCCCGGCTAAGTTTGGAAAGGCTCAGGACCCAGTGTATTTTTTAAAAACTACAATCACTCTGGAATACATGTTGCAAAGGGGGCCAAGAGGGTAGTCATGATCTGTGTCCATGACACATACTGACAGTGCTGGAATAACAGATGTTTTAAAGTAGGAATGGGTATCCCAATAAGTTCTTGTTTAGAATAGTTAGACCTTTAGAATAGTTAAGACCCAAACCTCCTTCCACAAGCAACTCTGTGTTTTAGATTTTCTTTCTGGTCTCCAAAACAAGTCAAATGAGAATCTTCTAGCAGAGCAACTGGGGCAGATGTTGTGTAGTATTTCTTATGCTCATGGAAGATTGTACTTAATAGGTATAAATACAAATTTGAACACCTTTGTCACTTACTATTACATTGTAAGCTCCCCATAGGCAGGAACTGCATCTCATTTCACCCTTGCATTTATTAAAGACCTCCTCAGCACAAGCACAGTACCTTCCAAGCTTCCAGCATTTTCATAGACTGTGTCCCTAACTGACCACATGATGATGTCCCACCCTTCTGTCCTGTCTCTGCTTACCCAAATGGCTTATTGCAATGGTAATTTTCTAGGGTGAGGTTATAGACAATATCCAGAAGTGACAAATTTTGGTTTTTCAAAATTCTAAGTCATTTCCTGTGGCTGCTCAAAATGACTAAAGCAAAGTAAGTCATTACTGTTGGTGAGAGTAAGGCACCCATCTTGTGTGAGAGAGAAATCTGGATTATAGAAGGGAATCTCGAGCTGTGTTTGATGGATCAAGGAAACTAGGCCAATGCCATGGAAGTGGGGAAGAGCTCAGACTTGGGGTCTTACAATACCTCTTCCTCAGACATGCTGCCTCTGCTTATGGGAGCAAAGTCTGCAGACGCTTAAGAATGGGGGATGGAAGGCAGATGGAATGGTGGATGGAAAGGCCATTGACCAGAAAGATGATCCCTACGTGCAGTAATGGACTAGCTGAAAGGGTAGAGGACATAATGCATTGCAACGGGGTCTTTTTATAGATAATTACTGTTCTGCCTGACTCTTTACAAAATATGTTCCCACTGAATGACCCTCCCCCATCCCAACAGCCATGGAGAAAAAAGTCTCTATCTTCTTGATGACCCTTGGATTCCATTTCCTTCTTTATTTTTTGTCTGTCTATTATTCATCAAACAACCAAGGGACAGTTCAGTTTCCCACCTTCTATGTGGATGGTATTTAGGGAGATACCAAATGCCTGCTCTCTACCCTACAACCTCAAAGACCGTATGGTTTTCTGGGGGAGGAGAAACTACCTAGAAAAGAACCAGGAATATCTACAATGTTTAGGACTTCATCTCTAAGCAGTGCACCATCCCTAGAGACAATGTAGGCTGGCCCAAATGCAACTTGAGCCCATATTCGTGCTTGTGTCAGCCTTGTTCTTTGTGTCTTTGCTATTCACCCAGAGTGAGATTTCTTATCCTTACACATCATGCTATTTACATATCTATCTGCTCTCAAGTATTCATGCTTTTGAATCAAGAAATATATCATTTCCAAAGCAACACTATAATTATCTGTAATGAGTAGTAACAGAGCTACAGTAAAAAAAAATAATGGTTGGAAGAAATTAATAGGCAGCCTTTTTATCTTTAAAAGAGGTAAAAATATACACCTCACACAGAGCAATCCATCAATCAACAGGCATTTCTCAAGTATCTGCTGTAAGCCAGGCATTGAGGATACAAAGACAGCCAGTCAATAAGCATTTATTAAGCACCTACTATGTGCCAGGCCCTGTGTAAAAGGTTGAAGATCTAAAAAGAAACACAAGACAGTCCCTGCCCTCAAGAAACTCACATTCTAATGGCAAGGGGGAGGAAATCAATGACAAATAACCAAGCTATACAAAGGAAAAATAGAAAATGTTTATGAGGACAGCATGACAATTGAGAACAGTTGGTAAAGACTTCTTGTAAAAGATGGGATTCTAGCTGAAACATAAAGAGGCTATGGAGACCAGTAGCTGGAGTTGAGGAGGGAGAGAATTCCAGGCATGGTGGACAGTCAGAGAACATGTGCGGAGACAAGAGATTGAGTGTCTTGTTCATGGAACAACCAGGAGGCCAGGAGCACTGAATCAGAGTACATGAAGGAGTAAGACATAAGAAGATTAGAAGGACTGGACAGGGCTAGGTTATGAATTACTTTGGATTTTGCATTTGACCCTGTAGGTGATGGGAAGCCACTGGTGTTTATTGAGTAGAGGAGTGACCAAGTTGGACCTGTGCTTTAGGGAAATCATTTCGTTGGTTGAATGGAGGATGGAGTGAGATGAGGAGAGATGAGGCAGGCAACCCCCAGCAAGCTATTGCAGTAGTCGAAGTGTGAGGTGTTGAGGGCCTACACCAGGGATGTGGCAGTGTCAGAGGAGAAAGTGTATTCAAGATATGTTGCAAAGTTAAAATTTGCAGGCCTTGGCAACAGACTGGATGTGGAAAGCAGTGAGAGATAGTTAAGAGTCCAGTGTGGCTTCTAAGTTATGAACTTGATGGATGCAAAGGATTGTTTTACCCCCTAGAGTAATAAGGAAGGTGGAGGGTAGGTTTAGAGGAAAAGATCATGAGTTTAGTTTTGGCTGTGCTGACTGTGGGATATCTACTGGACACCCAATTTGACATATCTGCAAGGCAGTTGGAGATACAAGATTGGAGGGCAGCAGAGATCTCCAAGGTAGATTTGAGAATCATCAGCTTAAAAATGATAATTAAGTCCATGGAAGGGGGAGATTGATTGCCAAGTGAAGTAGTTTAGAGGGAGAAGAGAAGAGGACCCAGGAAAATGCTCTGGAGGACACCTGTGATTAGAGAGGACGATGTGGAAGAGGATTCAGCAAAGGAGACAGAGGAGTGTCCAGACAGGTAGGAGTAGAACCAGGAGAGAGTAGTATCCTGAAACTCTTGAAAAGAGAGAGTATTATTGTAATGAACACCCCTTTGAAGATTCATACCACATCTGAATATCCAGCCCAACATCAGCATAAGCTCACATGAATTTAGTCGTTGGATGGTCAATTGTGTTACATTGTCAGACTGTAAATCATAGCCATGTCAAAGGAGAGACATTGGGACACTTTCCTCAGAGCTTGTGTGCATGAAGTGGTGGCCTCTTGTTTATGAATATCTTGGAGCCATACCCTCAGTCTTTGCCATTCCCTTCACCTCATGTCTTGAAGCTTATTTCTTCATATAGTGGGGAAGGTAATCATCTCTATTGCCATACTCCTCAGTAGATGGTGAGCTTCTGGAGGTCAGAGGCTCTCTCACACTTTTCTTTGTATCTTTGGGCCTTAACACTTTGCCTGGCACATAGTAATCACTTAAAAAATGTCACTTGACCAACTGACTGATTGACAAGGGTGTTACAGAGAAAGAACACCTTGTGAAATGAAACCTGTCAGCACCACCACCATAGCATTAAGGAAGCAGGCATTAGAAAGATGAGGTAGTCCCAGAATTGCCCATACCCAACTTTTGGTGCCATTGGAGGCTGGGGACCTCAAGCCAAACTGCCTGCTTCCCAGCTTAACCTCGAGGCAGTCATGACCACAATTCAAACTCTTTCTTATTCCCCTTGACTTCCAAGAAGGGAGTTGGTTCTGGAGCATCAGAGCTTGACTTAGGGATTTGTTAGGACAGTGTGTAATGACAGGGATGAAGTCTGCATTCAGTAGCTGGGAGTGACAGGAAAGCTTTAAAACAAAGAGACAAAATTTATAATGGAGTAGAAATGGTAAGAAAGAGTGAGTTCAAGGAAAGGATTACCTTTGTGTAGCTACCTTTCCTTTTATAGCTGCCTTGATAGCTACCTTTCCTTCCCTTTTATATAATTTCATTTAATAATATCTTCCTCTCTGTCCCCTATTCAGCAAAACTTTTTCTGTAAGGAAAAAAAAATATGAAGAAAAAAAAAAACAAAGAGAAAGAAAAAAAGCAGCTCAGCAAAACTAACCAATGTATTAATTGAGTCTGATAACATGCAATTTTCCACACCCATAATCACCCACCTCTACAAGGAATGTATTTTCTCATTTCTTATTCAATCAGTATAGTTATACAGTGTTTTCTCCCTCCCCTCCCCCTCCCTTCCCCTCCCCCTCCCTTCCCCTCCCTTCCCCCTCATTTCCCCTTCCCCTCCCCCCTCATTTCCCCCTCCCCTCCCCTCTCCTCCCCTTCATTCTCCTCCCCTCTCCTCCCCTCCCCTCTCCTTCCCTCCCCTCCCCCTCATTTCCCCCTCCCCTCCCCTTTCCTCCCCTTCATTCCCCTCCCCTCTCCTCCCCTTCACTCTCCTCCCCTCTCCTTCCCTTTCCTCTCCTCCCCTCCCCTCCCCTTCCCTCCCCTCTCCCTTACTTCCCCCTTCCCTCCCCTCTCCCTCACTTCCCCCTTCCCTCCCTTCTCCCTCATTTCCCCCTCCCCTCCCCTCTCCTCCCCTTCATTCCCCTTCCCTCTCCTCCCCTTCACTCCCCTCCGCTCTCCTTCCCTTTCCTCTCCTCCCCTCCCCTCCCCTTCCCTCCCCTCTCCCTCACTTCCCCCTTCCCTTCCTACAATACTATTGTTATACATATTGTCTTCCTGGTTCTCTCTTCTCAGTTTGCATCAGTTCATATTGTTCATGTAAGTCTTCCCAAGCTTCTTTGGATACTTCATATTCATTTTTTATTACATTACATTCTCTTTATTTACCAAGATTTATCAGTCCTGTGACTGATAGATCTGCTTTATTTCTAGTCCTTTGCTATGTATGGCACAAAGTACTTTCACGACTGTTTTGGGGTTGAAAGGACCTTTCTTTCTGTCTTTGACATCCTTGGCACACCTGTTCAGCACTGGAAAGAGGAGGGATTTCTCATTTGGCATTTACCCTCTGCCGAACTCTGAGTCTGGGTCAGGTTTGTGCTCATGGCTTGTTCTTGGACTAGAACAGAGATCACCAGAGGGCAGGATTTTAGATTCACATTATTCCCCACATATGGTGCCATATATAGTCAGGTCTATATACATATTTTTTCACTAAGAGAAAAAACTAGGATCTTATTACAAAGTCATCTTGCTTTGTCCATGTAGTAGGTAGTCAGAGACAAGTAAGAGCAGCCATCCTCCTTCCGTTCCATAGTTGGCTTTTAATCATTTTTAATCTCAAGTAGAGCTAAAGGGAGCCTTGAATCTTTTTTTTCCCTCACAGAACAAATGGAGAAGGTCTTATTGATTGGGTCCAAGCAGTTTGTGTCCTTCTGTTTCAAGCATCTGGGTTGGTTCTGGTGCTGAGTATGAAAGCTCCTAAGCTTCTGCCTTTGTGAACTGGGAACTCCATCTGTTCCTCCTAGGTGGCAGTACACGTGTAGGAATCAGTCTCATGCTTTCATCCTGGCTTCTTTCTCCACTGTCTTTCCCCCCTTGTTCTTAATGGCATCACAATGCAATATCTATGAGAAGGGAGAAATAGTTTTGCTTGGATGCTGATGGGATGCATGCTTATGGTATGACTCTTTGACTGTTGAATTTTCAGTCTATGGTAATGGAGGCCCCACTCATGTATATCTTGGCTTTAAACATACTCTTTGCATGCAGAGATAAGAATGTCATCTTTCTTTTTTTTTCCCCATTAGGTCACATGTGCCAATTTAACAAATGGAGGGAAGTCAGAGCTTCTAAAATCCGGAGGCACCAAATCCACCTTAAAGCACATCTGGACAGAAAGCAGCAAAGACTTGTCCATCAGCCGCCTTCTCTCACAGACTTTTCGTGGCAAAGACAACGGTACAGACTTGGACCTGCGCTATGACACCCCAGAACCTTATTCGGAACAAGATCTCTGGGACTGGCTGAGGAACTCCACGGAGCTTCAGGAGCCTCGGCCCAGAGCCAAGCGACGACCCATTGTTAAGACGGGGAAGTTTAAGAAAATGTTTGGCTGGGGTGATTTTCATTCCAACATCAAAACTGTGAAGCTCAACCTGTTGATAACTGGGAAAATCGTTGACCATGGTAACGGGACCTTCAGCGTGTACTTCCGGCACAATTCCACCGGGCAAGGTAATGTCTCAGTGAGCTTGGTGCCCCCAACCAAGATTGTGGAATTCGACTTGGCCCAGCAGACGGTGATTGATGCCAAAGATTCCAAGTCCTTTAACTGCCGGATCGAGTATGAAAAGGTTGACAAGGCGACCAAGAACACGCTCTGTAACTATGACCCTTCCAAAACCTGTTACCAGGAGCAGACACAGAGCCATGTGTCCTGGCTGTGCTCTAAGCCCTTTAAGGTCATCTGTATTTACATTTCCTTTTATAGTACCGATTACAAACTAGTACAGAAGGTGTGTCCTGATTACAATTATCACAGTGACACACCCTACTTCCCTTCGGGTTGAGGAGGAGCCAGTGTGGGTAAGACTGAAGCCTGAGGAATAAAAGAGGTCATATGACAGGGCTGTTACTACAAAGGAGAAGGTCCCATCTGGGGCCTGGATTGTGTCTACAATGCTGCTGTTGTCCACGGGCTGCCAAGATCCCAGGGGGGACAATCTGGTGTCATTTCTGCCCATCGGCTCCATCTCTCAGTGTAGTTGTGAATCACTGCAGGTTTTACATAAAATCACCCAAGGAAAAACATACATACACACAGACATACATGTACATGTACACACATATTTTGGCTTGCATCTATTAGGACCCCTGTTTAGAGGTCTTTTAATTCTCTGGGTCATAAAGTTTTAGATAACCAGTCAAGGCAGAAGGGAATAGCTAGACAGAATTGGGCTCTGACAGGCACTGACGTGGAGATATCCTTCCAAGTCTTGAATACATGTAAATCCATCCTTCCCTCTCACACGTGCTCCTGCTTCAGATAGCTGCACTGGTAACCAATATCGTAGGCCTAACTGCTTGTGACAATGGAACGCGTGTTTCTAGAGCTCAGTATTCCTTCCCAAATGAACCCACCCACCCAGCATCCTGTAGGCACATTTGAGGTGGCCCTAGGAGGCCTGCTCTGTATAAAGATAAGTAAACCTTTGGAATTTACATGTGGGCACGTCTTGAGATTTCAGCTTTTGCCCTGGGTCACTGGCATTGGCAGAGTTACGCTTAGAAACTCCCCAGTCACTAGATCTCAAGGGGACATGCCCAAGAGACAGACGACATGTAAGTTGTAAGTGGCTGTCTTATCTTTACCCCACACATTGTAACAAACTCAATATCCTAGTCTTCATTTGTATGAATGGTTTGTATTGTACATAGTTTATCCCGTGTTATTTCAGCAGCTTATTAATATTAACTTGTACTTGTCTCTCTGCTTGTTATTGGTTATAAAAGAAAAAGGGAACGAGGAGGAGTCAGAGTCCATCTTAGCAATGTAGCTGTAAATCCACGAGCAAGACAGAACTCTGTACCCAGCACTTACTCAGCTAACGTATTGTTGGAAGCGATACATATACACAGCATTACGGTCTGTCTGTAGTTAGAGTTTTATTTCTGGACGAAGATGAAATGTACATAGAAATAAAATACTTAAAGTTCAGTTTCACTATGTCCTGTGTCAGCGGTGATTTCAAAGGCTTCCGGGAGAAACTGGAATTGGACGTTATAGCTTCTCACCTCCTGGCTCTGCTTGTGTCTGGAGCTGCAGGAATGACTGCTGATCACTTGCATGGGACATCTCAGGACGGCCAGGGTGAATCCCATCTGGGCCACCATGAGGGTGGGGGCTGCCGAGCACCCTCTGAGGTTGGGCCCTGGAAGGTCACGGTCTCTAGGTACCCTCTACATTGACAATCAGTCAAGTTTCTAATGCAATGGAAGGCTGTTCTCTGTCTGTATTGGGGGGTGAGTGGATAGGTGGGAGATTTTTTGTTATTTACTCTTCCTTCCCAAATTGGTTTGGGGGACAGCAGGAAGATACCAAAGCTTGGGGTTGGTCCTGCTGCAATGACTTAGCACAACCCAGAAAAAGTGGGGCAGCGGTGTTGGTGGAAAACTTAGCAACTGGATTTAATTTCTCTCAGATGGGACTGATGCCTATAAAATACTGAGTACTGCCATTCGATGTGGCATTTTTCTGTGGCACACAGCAGATCCCAACAAATAAACAGAAGTAGAAAACAGAGGAAACTTCACTTTTGAAAACTGTGGTTTGGGGGGAGGGAAAGAGAAAAACTCCAGACTCATACATGAAAGTTATCTGAAGGGCCTCAAATCCAATATATACTTGGCCACCCCTCTACAATATTCCATCTACAGTACCCCCTTCTATAATACTCCCAACAAGTGACCACTCAGCTTTGCTTGATGACCTCCAATGATATAGAACCTATTTCCTCATGGGGTAGCCATTCTGCTTTTGGGCAATTGAGCAGTCCCAGAAAAGGTCCCTCTCCATCTTTAACATAGAACTTGAAATTAAAAAAAAACTCCCAAATAAAAAAAGGCACCTTTGTTTTCTATGGCAAATCTTTCAGTGCAACTCCAAAGGTGGCCTACCTATTCAATGACCACATATGGACATTCACCAATGGACATTTACAACAACTTTTGATAGTAATGGAGTAATTTGATATAGACATTGGCAGAGTCAGTTCCTAAAGAATTGTTACTGGATGGTCATAAACAAGGGCAAAACTCAGTTTCCAGCTACACCCGAAACAGGAGCCACAGAGAAATGAAGTGTAGCACCTAGGGTCTCTTACAATGACCAGAGAGATTACCTCAATACAGATGTATGCTCTAACTTCAGGCAGTCATTGGAGAGAGCAAATGAGGAGAGAGAAAATCCATTTCATTTTTAAGGTTGCCCACACTATGAACTTTATTTTACATTCTGTGGTCTTCTCTGAATTTTAACTTTGAACTCTTCAGTCCTTGGGTGTATTTGTTGCTTCAAAAGTAGAGTTTTTGTTGAGACTCTTCCCTGTTTCTTCTCCATAAGCTGACTGAAAAACCTTAATTAGTTGGCACACAACTTATTCATATTTGTTTCTGAGTTCTTCATTTAAGAGAAGGAAGTAAGGACCAAGAAAGTGAATGAACATCAGGAGCTTAATTAAGCAAAGAGATAAATAAAGGAAATGACCGATAGGCTTAAATTTACACTCTCTCTTCTCCCTTCTCTTTCCCCCACCTGCCATTCTTCCCTTCAATCTCCTGCACTTCCAGGGGCTTTAGCTACAACTCAATGAACTTATGGTGGTTATTTTGGTGGCCTCTGAAAAATCATAAGACCTCAGTGCCCCAAGAAGGACTTCAGTGACACCCTGGGTTCTCTGTTTTCTAAGTTAGGACATGGACTTTTAGGAAACAGACACACAAGCATTAGAAAGGATCAAATGGGGAATAAAGGCTTTCTGTTTGAAAGGGTGTGTCACCTTTTTGGACCAGTTTGAACCTCCATCCTTTGCACACTTGGTTTAATGAAGATTTTTCTCACACTAGTACATGAAGGTTTTACTTGGGGAGAGGCTAGTGCTCTGCATTCTCAGACTGAAGACTTTTCCACACACCACTGATGTTTGATATTCCCAGGTTCTAACCTGGCTACTTAGAATTATTTATTTTTCAAATATTTCAGTCTTGGCCTACTCTTTGTGATTCTTTTTGGGGTTTTTATGACAAAGATACTAGAGTGGTTCACTATTCCTTTCTCTATCTCATTTTACAGATGAAGAAACTGAGGGAAACTGGGTGAAGTGACTTGCCCAGGGTCACATAGCTAGGAAGTGTCTGAGGCTGAATTTGAACTGAGGTGCTCCTCAGACCAGACCCTACCCTTTATCCCCTGTACCACCTAGTGCATAAAATAATAATAAACATTATAAGACAATAAATCATAAGATAAGATCCTAATCATATGCCTAACAAGAGGAAGCCCCTGCCTTCCACAGGAAGGTGCATAAGGCTCATTGGAATGGGGAGCTACTTTCTATTCTCATTGTCTTCTAAAGCATCAGTTGCTGCAATCCCATCATTGTCCAGAGCAATAATGCCTTCCATCCAGTGCCCTGGGAGCTGAATCAGTGCAGCATTGCTAGCTCCATTTTGCAGAGAATGAAGCCCCAGTGCAGGGAGGCCATTGACTTGCTCAAGGCTACATAAGTAGTAAATGACAGAAAAGGGACCCAGGCCCTGAATCTGGCCCATGAGAGGCACGGCAAAGCTTTGTTGAATGAAATCAAAAGGGAAGGCTCCAGATTCTAGCCCTGGGCTCTGCCTTCTTACTGATTCTTGCTCATTGACAATGGAAGGGCTGGCTTCTCTTGGGAAAAATACTCCCAGGTAAGTGACTAGCTTTTTGAGTTTGATGTTGACCATGGAAAAGGATTCCTGGTATATTGGATTTGGAGTCAGAAGATTAGGGCTCAAACCCTAGTTATGTTCCTGGGTGACTTTGAGCAGATTGCGCCTCCAGCTTGAGTCTCCTTTTTCCTTATCTATAAAATTAGAGATTTAGGCAAAATCATTCCCAAGATCTTTCAGCTCCAAAGCTCACAGTCCTACGTGGCAGCCTCATGTTCTTGGGGTGACAGGAGCCATCCTCTTGAATCCCTGGACATTGACTTTTTTCTAAAATTATATTTGTCCATTCTTAGAAAATATAGTGTTTTCTTAGGGAGAAAAAAGAAATCCTCACCATATTTTGGTGCAAAAGGGACTAAAATTGTATCAGAAAAAGGAAAAAATATAAGTACTTTCCTTTTTATTTTTTCCCCATTCCCTCATACTTCTTTCCATTTAAAAGGAGAGGAAATCTATGCCAACTGCTCTTTAGAAAAATCGGTTTGCCCTTGAGGACCACCATAAATGCCAGGTGTGTGCCTGGCACACATTTCAGGCCCAGGGTGGGGCTCTCCATTGTGCTGGAATTGTGCTGATCTCACAGGCTCAATAACAGAATCAGCAAGGATTGTATTTAGCTCATCTTGTGTGGAGGGGGCCTAGCCCAAGTCTAGGAATCATCCCCAATCAGGCTGGAGAGTCATGTGGGGAGCAGCCTTGTGGGCATTCCTATCCCAGGACACTTGCTGGGGCTTGGTACAGATAAGGAAGAGACCATGTTGTCATTCATACCTTCACTGAGACTCTCTTCTAACCTCCTGGGAGCCCTTCTCAGAGTTGAGGAAGGGGGTGATCACAAAAGTGGAGAATGGTTACTTAAAATCCCAATCTACATTTCTCAAATGACTAGCTGGTATTGACTTACTCAGGTACTTGCTCTATTATTTCAGGACAAAGTTAGCTCCAGCACTGCCTATTCTGGTCATTAGTACAATGCCTAGCCCAGAGTAGGTGCCTAGAAAATGCTTGTGTGAAAAGTGCTTACCTGGCCTGAGTCCCACCTCTAGGACAAGCTATGTGATCTTTGGTCAGTTGTATAAATTTTCTGGGACTGTTTCTTCATTTATGAAATGGGTACATAAGCCCTCACAGGGCTTTTTTGTGAATACTTTTTAGAACTGAAAGTTGGATGCAAATCTTAGCTTTCATTAAGGTAGAAGGATAGCTTTCTCACAGAAGAGGGAGCTGCACGCTCTGAAGAGGAAGCAGCTTCTTCAAGCCATCAGTAAGTATTTAAATGCTTCCTATGTGCCAGATGCTGGGGATCCAAGTACCAAAAATGAAACAATTTCTGTTCTTCAGGAGCTGATATTAGCATAATAAGGGAGGATGGGCAAGCACTACAGTGTAAACGCAGAGTGACTAAATACCCACAATCCCCCCCCCCCCACACACACACATAGCTATTCACACAGTTCTTAAATACAAGATCTTTTGGGAGTGGAAATATAAGCAAGAGGGGAGGTGTGTGTGTGTAAAAGACTTCATGAAAAAAATGGTTCCTGAGCTGTCTATAAGAGGAAGAGAAGGATTCTGGGGCCAAGGGAAGGTGGAAATGCATTCCAAGAAGGTTTGGAGATGGGGGATGGAGTCTTAGGAGAGGGGAACAGGGAAAAGGTCATTTTGGCTGGATCACAGATTCTTGGAGAGGAAATAATGTATAATGACACTGCAAAAGTTGGTTGGGAATAGATTGTGTTGGGATTTTAAAAGCTGGAGGCAATGGGGAGCCATTGGAGTTGGTTGAACAGGGAAGTCATATAGGCAGATGTGCTCTTAAGGAAAAAAATACTTCTTGTCTTATAAAGAAGAATGATATAGCTACAGAGATGGTGTCAGACAAAGCCAGTATGGGCCAGAGGAAGAGGAGGGAAAACAGTAATGCCTGCTGACTCCTTGTTAAGGTAAAAGGTGGAAGACAGGTATTTTCTGAAGTGACATTAAAACCAATGGTTGTGATCTTTCCAGCATGCTTCTGGGATATGATGGAGTGCCTCTCAAGACTGTTCAAAGCGATCATGAAACTTCTACTAGGGTAGCGTGGGGCCCTACGTGATACTGACTGAAGGGCCTGAGGACCTTTAGGGGATGAGCTGAAGTGGTGGCACTGCTGTCTGTTATGGTCCAGGGAGTCAGATGAAAATGCAGATTAAAGATATGAACAACTGCTCAAGAAAGTGGTTTGGAGGAGTGAAATTTGAACTTCTCAACTGCAGTTTAAAATATGAGAAGCATATGCGGCTGGTCAGTCAGAAGTGCTCCTAATAAGTGTTAGTAGCGATTAGTTTGCTTGTAGACTTGCAAATCTAAAGAAAAAGTCTTTAAATTGTAAAAGGAGAAGGGAGAAGGCTATGCGTGTTAGGTACTAGAGAATAGCAGTTGCAACAGTCTGATGTTCATTAGAGACAAAATCCAAGAAAGGAAGCGGCCAAACCCATAGCCGCAAATGTCCAAAGTTCTGACAACAATCACTCTATTTAAAAGAAATGGGCCATTTAAAGGGGCAATGGGTGGGTGCACAAAGATGTCCTACTATGTTTAAGAAAATGTAGTCATGTGAAGGGATTAAGGAAACAGAGGGGGTAGGATGATTTTGGAAATATAGGCAGAAGAGAGCTTGGCTTAGTAGTCTGTTAGAAAACACCTGAACAGGAGGAAATGGATAAGGAATTAAGGAAAGAAAGCACACTGTTGGTGTGGAGGCATGTTAGCAGGAGTGTGTATATGTGTGTGTGTGTGTGTGTGTGTGTGTGTGTGTGTGTAGGTGCCATTTATTTGGAACTATGAAGGAATTCATTCTCTCACTCATATGTATATACATGCACACACACATATAATATACATATACACATATACCTACACCCTCCTCATACCATAATGATCAATCATTTCTTAACTTAAATATACTTTTATCCTTGAAAAACTAGAGGAATCAACAGTGAGAATTTCTATTGTGGCTCTAATGTTCACCAAGGGGGAGCATCTTATTACCATAGGACAAAATAATGAAGCTTTGCAGAGAACTGACTCAGTCTTGAAATTTTGAGATCAAAGACAGATTTTGGGACATGAGTCCTATGACCCACTCCCATTGCCATCCTTCCAATCCTAGATGAGTAAATTGTAAAGTATTCTCCGAATGCATCAGTAGGATTAATGGACTAAAATTCTATGAGAAAATTCACTAGGGGTAGGGATGGGAAAGAAAATCTAAAGAAATAAATCAATTTCTGATGATTGAAATGAACAGCCTTAATGAAGAAGAAAGGAGAATGGAGCAAGTGATCAACAAAGAGTGACAAGAAGGTGTGAGGATTCCTTCAGTTCATTCAACAATAATTAACTAAGCACCTGTTAAGGGGCAAGGACTGTGCCAGCCACTGGGGATGGGGTGGAACAAGGCATGTGCTCAGGGAGCTTGAGGGTAGGTCCCAGAAGATGAAGACAAATACATGGTCCACTCATCTAATAGTGACAGGAGTCATGGAGCCGGGGATGAGCTTAGGTTGCTGAGCAAAGCTAAGGATACCGAAAGTGATTTTTAAAATCTACTTTGAGGATGAGACAGGGATAAAAGGAGTAAGACCTCTGCCAAAGTGAGCTAACCCAATAATTAACAAGAGAAAAGAAAGACTTCTTCAAATTTTGCTTTGATTCTGTTTTGAACAAAATAGTGGAAAGAAGACAATTAACAGAAAAACATGGAAAGATATGCAGTGATGTTCATAGCAGCTTTTTTTCACCATCAATAATAGAAGCACCTGCTTGGACCCTTCCATCATGGCTGCAGATAAGTTTAGAGAGGACATAGAAATGATACTAAGGGGAATAAAAAAGGACAAAGCAACTGAATTAAAGCAAGGAAACTGAAAAGAGATGTCTCCAGGGGCACCTGGCAAGGAGAGAAAGAGTGTATTCTGAAATGTGTCTGATGGAGGTAAAGATGTCAAAGATGTGGGGAAAACACAACTAGACCCTTATCAGTACCCCTAAGTGATGACAGTAAGAACTGTATGCAGAGGAGATAATCTCACCAAGCATTGAGGCCATGCTAGAGGAGGGTGATCGTAGGGAATGGGTAACTTTTCACAAGCCATACTGCACAGGGAACTGCCTCTTTCCTGTTACATAATTGATTGAAACACAAAACTGCAAGATTTCACTTTCCTTAATGTTTGTGGACTATAAAAAGTGTTTGATTTAACAGAAGAAAATGCTTCCTTAACAGATCTCTTTCATCCAGATGTCTGCCATCCATATGTCCAAATCATTTAACACTCTTGGCAAGATATGACAGTGGAGAAGACCTTGTTCAATGACCCTCTGATTATGATCATCAACTCAGTCATAAAACAGGGAGATATTCAGAATATTGGCTTTAGAGAAGGAGATACTTTATAGGTCTTCTAATACCCTCATTTTGCAGATGAGGAAACTGAGGCAGAGAGTGGTTAAATGATTTATATAGAACTTGCCAAAGGTTCCCTATTGGAATGGAGGAGACCCTGTCAGAATTCAAGTCAAAAAGAGATGGGAGATCCTCCAGTTCATGGATGACACCTTACTGGTTGTACAGGGTCTCAGAATCATGTGGGGTAAATCCATAACCACCTAAAAGAATATGACCTGACCATCCATGCAGAAAAGACTAAGTAGATGAAGAATATCTATTGTGCAGATTATTACACACAGCTGGATGGATGACTCATAGAGCATGTCCATCAGTATGTGTCTGAGAAACACAATAGAAGTGGACAAGTTAGGCACGGAATTAAATAGAAGAGAGTGATCAAACTATATTGACTTCAGAGAAATAACAATGTCATTTAATGACCTCAAACTTATTTGAGAAAGAAAGGACCAAATTTTTAATATTGACAATCTACCAGTGTTACTATAGGGAGCCAAATTAAGGAACATAACAGTGTCTGCAAAGTTGACAGTGAATATTAGCAGAAAGTCATGGGGAAGTATGTTCTGAGAGAGATCAGAGTGTATTTAGGGCTAGGGTTAGAATCAGTTCTCTGATTCTAACCCGAACCCTAATCCTAAAAGCCTCCTAATGGGTAATAACATAAAATAAAAAAGGGATTTTGCAGAACAGGAGTGAAGTCTACTCTTAGGGAAATACATGCTAGGCAGAGAAGATGGTCTGGCCACGCAATGACAGTGAGGGATGACAGGTGACAGTGATAACTCTGCATTGGTATTCTTGTGATGGAAGAAGAAAGTGGGGGAGAGCTCCAGGGTTGGACTGACCCCTTCTGGGGTATTATGGGGGAACATAGACAAGAGTCACACAGGGTGGGCAGGCACTGATGGAGTTTACTCAGTTGGAAGGAATGGTTGAGATCACAGATCCATTTGAATACTGCAGTATTTAAGGGTCCCCCATGCCCCAGGCTGGGCAGATTTACTTATGGACTGAAAAGGGTTAGAACAAAAAGACACACCTCAGAACAAAGCAAAACAAAACAAAATGAAAATAGAAAGCAGACGGTTAGTACTTGAGATAATTATGGGGATACTAAGGGATAAATGACTTAGCTTTAATGAATTCAAGTCAATTGACTCAGATGAATCACATCCTTGAGTCCTGAAAGAACTGAGCAGTGTTAATGCTGAAATTTCATCAGTGATCTTTTAAAAAGTGGGATATTGGGAGAAGTGTCACAAGATTGGAGAAGGACAGATTTCCCAGTCTGGACAAAAGGAAAAAGCATGGCACCTGCCAATGAGTTAGTTTTGAGTTTTGGAACCTTTTTAAAATGTATAATTAGAGACTGTGAACATCTGGAAAAGGAATCAATGAACACAACTGCTGTCAAAAATTTAGCCAAAACAGCTGATACTGATATCATCCCTTCTCTCCCTCTTTAATTGGATGAGAGATCAAAGGAATGCTGGGCATACAGTTTACCTAGATGTTAGGAAAAGAACTTAGCACATTTTCTTATGCCATGCTTGTAGAAAATGTAGAGAGAGGTGTGTCAGATGGTAGTCAAATTAGGTTCATTCAGAATTGATTTAAAGGTTACACAGAAAGAATACCTATTTACTTTGTGCCAGGAGAAAGAAAGTGATGAAGGCCTCAAGTATTTTGGGTGGACCTTGGGATGAACTTCAGGGAGGTCATGGAGGAGAAATTCTGTCCACAAGATGGGAAGGCATGATTGGATTTCAATTGACATTGCTAGAGGAACATTCAAATTGATGAGTGCACATAACTACTTGAACATTGGAAAATTTAAGGACTGGCTATCATCTTTGAAGGGTACCCAGTCATATTTCCCAAGAACCTTTGTTTGACTCATGTTATTTAACATTTTTATCTAGGAGCTGAATAAAAATATAGATGGCATGCTTATCAAATTTGAAGATTAAAAAAAATCTAAAAGGGATAACTCATACACAATGGATGGGGATAGCTAGGTGGTGCAGTAGATAGAGTGCTGGGCCTGGAATCAGGAAATCTCATCTCCCTGAGTTCGAATCTGGCCTCAGACACTGACTAATGATGTGACCCTGGACAGCTTACTCTACCATCTTTGCCTCAGTTTTCTCATCTGTAAAATTATCTGGAGAAGGAATAGTATCTTTGCCCAGAAAACCCCAAATGAAGTCCAAAAGGGTTGGGCATGACTGAAAATGAACAACACCAAGAATATACTGGATGACAGAATGAGAGTGCCAAAAGATCTTTGCACTTAATATTTAGCTGTGTTGAATAAGATGAAATTCAATGTAGTTAAATATGTCACACATGCACACACTCCATTCCACTAGAGAACTGTTGGCAAGTTTATGTAAATACAAATGTAAAGTAACACTTGGGTCCAAAAAATGAACTTCACAAGTAGAGGATAAGAGAAGAATGGCTGAGTACTTGTTTGCCTAAAAGGTCAGTATTAGAAAAGTTTAGGGAACCTACAGGTCAATAGGAGTCAGTCATGTGACCTGGCAGACAAGAAAGCTCAGAATTAGGGTTAGAAGTGTTAGAAGATGCATCAAAAGAGGCAGAACTTGAAGAAGACTGTAGGTTAGAGTCCAACTGGACTCTCCTTTGTTCAGATTACATTGGAATATACATTCCAGGTCTGGTGCCATTTTTAGGTGGGCTACTCATGAACTGGCAAATACCCAGAGGAGAGAAACAAGGGAGGTGAAGGACCCAGCATCCAGGTTGTAAAATGCTGACCAAAGAAACTTGGATACTTAGTTTAGGGGAGGAGAAGACTGAGAACACGTGATGCCTGTCATCAATTAACTCAAGGGTTCCCTTTAGTAAGAGAGGTCAGACATATTTCTGAGTCCTTGGGGCAGAACTAAGAGCAATTTAAGTTTCAGGGAAGCTTGCTTTGAAAATGTCTTAACCATTGGGCTATTCCAAAGCAGAATGGACCACCTTCCTCCTCCCAAAGCAGAATGGGCTGGGCTGCCTTCCTCCTCACTGGGGCTGTAAATGTAGGCTCAGTTATCTTGTATGTTGTAGAAGAAATTATTGCTGTGGTAAAGACTGACAAATGAACTCTGAGTTCTGAGTCTTTCCTTTTTGTATCAACAAAAGTGATGCTCCATACTCTTCAGAGTTAACAGTGATGGCCAGTGATTGCTGCTACTCAATCTACTCCTCCATTATCCCTGACCCCCCTCGCCTTACATTCCAAAGCAAGTTCAAGGACTATCATCAATGCCACCTGTTCCAGGTGAATGACTAATTCAAAACCTTTTGTGGACAGCCTATTCCTTCTACCAAGTGCCTAGGCTAGAATCTAATGACTTCCTGAATGCGATGAGTTAGATTCATTATAAAATAGTGGAAAGAACCCTGAATTTGGAGCTGAAAGCTTGGATTCAAATCCTGCCTTTTGCTGCTCTCAAGCAATATTCTTTTGGTCAAGTAAGTCTAGTCTTGCCTGGACTTATTTTCTCATTGTTAAATGAGTGATTTAGTGTCAAGAGCCAGTAAATTCACCTCCAAATCGAGATTATCTGACATTAAGTGAGAATAGTTATTACATCAGTGTTATGTCAAGATATATTCACTTATAACTCTACACCTTTGGAAAACACTCATCATCTCAATCTGGCTGAAATCAGGAATAAAGTATAACTGGACATGAAAATTATAATTGGAATATTTGTGCTCAGTACAGGTACCATAACCCTTCTCCTGGACAGGTAGGTGGCGTGGTAGGTAGAGGAGTGGGCCTAGAGTCAGGATGACTTGAATTCAGATCTGGGCTCAGATACTACTGTGTGACCATGGGCAAGTCTCTTAACCACTGTTTGCCTCAGTTTCCTCATCCATAAAGGGGGATAACGATATCACCTACCTTTCAGGGTTGTTGTAAGGGGCCAAATGAGGTAAAAATTTTAAAATGCCTAGCACAGTTCTTAGGACATAGTAAGAGTTCTAGAAATGTTAGCTATTGTTATTATTTTATGATTATCCATGCTCATTCCAACAGGACATCTGGTAGCTTTCAAATTAATTCAATTATTCTTGTTAATTAAGAACTAAGCTCAACTTTTTTCTACACTGCTGAAGGATTTTCAGTGGCATTGGAATCCTCCAAATTCATCACCTTCTATGTTTGGGAACTTGGGCACAGCCTTTGTGACATAGCTTTAGTTCCAGCTGTCCTGGAACTCATTTTGGGGGTCTCCTTGGCTGCCATTGACAGGATTCTCTAAGTCATTTTCCTTGAAATCCTTTAAAAACAATCATTAAGGTTCAGGCTCCCAGAGGGCCTATAATCAGACACATGAGAAAGTTAAGGATTCAAGACAGAGCAAAGATCAGATGGACTTAGAATTTCTTGAATCTCTTAAAGGGAATCTTCTCTCACTAAAACCTTTTATTTGGGATTCTCTCATTAAGATGTCCTTGCTTTTCCTAGAAGGAAAGTTGAACCCCGCAAATGCACACATGGTCTTCCAGGAGTCAGCCTCTCACTGCTCTGGGCATTGTGTATCTGGGCCCCAGGACTGGCCCTCAGGTCAGAGTTTAGCTTGCAGGACTGTAGCAAAGCAGCATGTGGGCATTATCCCCAGAAAAGCCTAAGCAGATCAGGGAGATTTAGGAGGATTACTGTCTCTTCAGCTGCTTTGGTTCTGCTGGCTGCTAGAACCTCACTCACAGAGATAAGCCCCTTTCCCTCTTTTACTCAGTTTTACTAGTGATAGTTTAGGTTTATTCCCCTTTGCCAACAGGCATCTTCTTTTTCCCATCCTCTTCTATGCTCTGGACATGCTCCTAATCCATCCCAATCTTCTCTGAAGCAGATAGACATACCTACAGGACACAAAGGTTCTGTTCAGCCTCTCCAGCACCTTGTCTGTCCTATCACAGAATCATAAGTGTTAGACTTGGAAGATCATGAAGTCTTCTACCTGCCTTTTTTGCAAATGAAGAAACTCAGTTCTCTTCCTACCTCTCTAACGACTCTTTCTAAGTCTTCTTTGCTGGATCCTCCTCCAGATCATACCTTCTCTCTAATCGTAGGCTCATGTCCAAACTAGAACCCATTACCCTTCCTTCTAACACTCTCTCCCCTCCTACTCTTTTATTATTGTATAGGGCACCACCATCTTCTCAGTCACTCAGGCTTGAAACATCTCCTCTCTATCTCCTACCCACCCTTTCTTTCCTCCAAATGGTGAGGATGGAAAGGGACCCTCTTCAGAACTTTTCCCTTTTTTCTATTTATGCCCATAGATAAGTCTTCAAGAAGGCAGTTGCAAAACATACTCATAGATTCAAAGCTGTAGCTATGAAAACACATCAACTAAGTTATTGATCCACAATTTCATAGCTTAGAGAAAACAAGTTGTATTCTTTTCTAATGAGTTCTTCCCTTGACAGAACAGGAGAGCAGATGAAAAAGGGACAGGTTCATCTTTTCCAGTCAGCCTTGGTCTCTCAGGATCCAAGTCATTCTGCCTGTAGGCCAAAGGTTTTCTTTATGCAGAGTCCAATATATCAAAAATCATGCATAGAGAAGTTGAGTTGCCACTGTCTAGGGGAGGGCTTAGAATAGGATGGGTATTTGTGGACAGCTGCAAACACATACATATTTGTTAGCAAAAAATAAGACAATTCCCTCTTTCAACTCAGGTGCCCACAACAGGGCACTGTCAGCTTTCTTTTTAATATGACAGGAAAAAGCCATTTTATTTTTTGTTTAAAATATTCTTTGATAGAAAGTTGGAGGAGGGTACAGGAGGAGCTTAGGAGGGAGAGAGTTGAAGGAGGATACTTTTCCCAACCTAACTCCAGTTCCTGAGCTTCAAGAACAATGTTTTTTTTGTTGTTGTTATGATGCAACTCCTCATTTCAGAGAGTTAATCTTCCAGCACCTTGAATGGATCTTGATTGCATTGGACAGAAATCTCACTGGGTGAGAAAGATGTCTTCTGAACTGATCTTATGGAGTGATCAAAAGATGGGCCTAGCTACCCATGAGTTATTCAAGCTCTGAAAAAATCCAGCTCTGTGCCTTCCATTGACTAAAATCCAATGATTAGCAGTCTCTGCATGATAGTTCTGTTTCAGTATGTATTCCTGTAGCTAATGCTTTAATTAAGTATTTTAGTTTGATTATGGTTCTTAATAAATGGGAAAAGTGTTTGCATTTGAGAAGTAAATCTGAATGTCTCAACAAGAGCCAGATGCCTTAAGTGCATTTATAGGCTAATGTCCCCCTCAGTGCAGAAGGCCTTGGTTAAAACACTGTCTTATTCAAAGGAGTATAAAATGAAGTGCAGAACAACCAACTTTCCTTTCCTCTCTCTGCATATCTAAAATGCCTGACTCAGCATTGCCCTTCTGGCCATTTTACTCTCTTTACTGACCAACATGCATAACTCCATTATCGATTCAGCTGTAACAACTGGTATCCATCATAAATGCAAAATTTGCTGAGATTTCTCCATCTTGACAATTTCCTATGCCTTCTACAGGCTACTCCCTTAAGGACCCTGGGGGAAATCAACAGACTATCTGTCACATCCTTAGCTGACTTAGGTGCCATTTCTGCTGCCAGTGAGCCTTCTCATTTATATCAGCGAAGGTTGGCCTTTGCAATGGATCACAATGAGCTGGGGTTGCAAACAGCACAAAAGTTCATGGTGGAGCAGTCTGTTAATTGAATCCAATCCTTCTGCAGAATTGCAGCATCAATATAAAGTGCTGCCTGAAGGAGGCAAAGGAAAGAGGGAAAGCTGCAATGCTTTCCCAGTGCCCAGATGGTGAAGCTGCTTGTCAATTCTCTAGGGAAGCCCTCATAGCCGATGGAAACCTGTTTTCTCCTCATCTCCTCTGCAAGTATGAGAGTGTTGACAGCCTATGAAATTGATTGTTTTTCCCAGATTCTCATTCTGCATGGTTTGTACCATAGAAGTGACATGCACACTGACATGGCCTTTTTAGCTCTTAGTTAAAATTGAATCCAAGCTGCAACTCTGATTTAGAGAGCCCAGCTAAAATATGAATCTCAGAACAAATTAGTGATTGTGAGCCCCACCAGGGCATAGACTGTGTCAAATCTATATTTTCTACACATATGGGTGTTCAAAAATGTTTGGATAATTGAATGAAGGGTGACTGAATGCTTCCAACTATTTTCCATCCCTTGGTCTACATAAGGCATCATATTTCTAACTCCTTACATGTCAGTCTCTCTCCTAAGCTCCTCATAAGTATTGAGACCTCATTGTGGCCTGAAGGGGACCCAAATTTGACTAAGAACAGGCTGGTGAGCACAAGGTCTGACAGCTTATTCCAAGCTGGAAAGACTTCTGGAATGGACAGGCCAACAGATTTGGTCTGTTGTTCAAGGAATGTTCTAGTGAAGTTCAGAGATGGCCACTAGCAGCAGACCAACCCAATGGGATGAGTTCTTTGGCCACAGTAACTCATGCAATAAGTAGTAATACACCATGGACTTCAGTGCTGCACTGTTCTCCCCTTCTCCTCGAGAGCTAGTGACAGAGGGATCAGAAGGGAATAGTGGGTGTTAAGAATCCATTTCTTCTCCTGAAGTAGTTGAGTAGTTGCTATCATCAGAGTGAGGTCTTTGTCCAATGACCAAAATGTCTGCAAACAATTGTATGAAATAAACCATACTCATGTTACTACAGAAAGCTTTCTTGTTGCAATATTAGCTGAATCCATAAATAAGAAGGATAGGTATGAAGGGAGGAAAGAACATTTACAATTTTCAAATTATATGGTAAAGCAGTAATCATAAAATCTTTTTAGTATTGGTTAAAAATAGAAAAGTAGGGCAGTGTAACAGTCTAGATAGGGAATTATTAGAAGCAAATGAAGTCAATAACTTCAATAAATCAGAGAACATACATTACTTGGGAATTTGGGGGAAAACTGGAAAGCACTTTGGCAAACAAATAGTTTTAGACTGATGTCTTATGCCTTATCCTGGAACTAGGTCCATATGAACACACTGCAGCACTGAGTCTTACTATTGAAAACCAAGGTAAGCCATATCAGGAGTCATTCACAACCAAGGGTAGCTTGAGACAGCACTCATTATTAAGTCAACAAGGTCTAGAAGTGTGCATAAAAGAAAAAAATAGACAATCTCAATGACATGAAATACAAGAGACTGTGTGCAAAGGCAAAGAATCAATTAGGAGAATAAATCTTTGTAACCAACACCTCTGATAAGAAAAGTCTGAGCTGAGTGCTCTCCTGGTGTCTTTGAGCAGTTAGTAGGAATGGGGGCAGGTCTTCTGTAGTAAACTTAAGGAGGACATACATGATCAAGAGTTTCACAGGAATGGATGGATCATGATGTGTATCTGTAATGGTAATTTGAATTGGAAAAATTTTTCCTATTCTTTAATAGGCTCATTAAGACATATGGAACCTGTGATGGGAGGTTTTTCACTGAATGAGTGGAGCAGGAAGGGGCAAAGCTAGAGCAGAGCTGAGAAGAAGTTAGTCTTGAGACCAATCAGAGCTAGGAAGAATTGCTGGCTGCTGGGGAGCATGAGTGATTTTGTGATTGGGATTTTGTTTAAGATGTCCTGCTTGTGATACGTGTAATGGACCTGGTTAGTGGTAAGCCTAGCGGGGGGCAGGAGGGGTGAGATTTGGGGATGGCATTGTCCTTTGCATTGTTATTGTGTATAGATTTTTGTTGCCCTGATGGATTTGGGTCTGAATAAATGTTTTGGTTCTGCCTTCCATGTGGAGAGTCTGTGGTATTTTGCAATTCTGAATTGCACCGTGACATTCATACCTGCCATGGGTGCTGTGAATATTGCATTGGCACTACATGAAGGGAACATCCATTCTGATGAGATTACAGAGCCACATGGGTATTGTATATTAACGGTCTGATATTCAAGGTGTGAATATACAGATAAAATATGTCTATTCTGCAGTAGATAAATCAGTAAAGAGTCTAAAGTCTTCAAAAGAAGAATCACAAACTATTAAAAATCATGTGATTGTTCCATATCAAAAATAAGAAAAATAGTAAAACTACTTGGAATTTTCACTCCATACACAGAAAATTGCCAAAAACTGAGAACTATCAGTCTTGGAGGAGCTATGGAAAGACAGGTACACTAATACATTGTTGGTGGAGCTGTGGACTTGCTTGAAATTAAAATATGTGCATTTTTAATTACACTTTCCTCTTTTCAGTGCAGAGTAGGAGGACTGTGGACTATTACATATATTCTCACATTTGACTTTTTAGTTTGGATGAAGTGGTTTTCCCTTTATTTCTGTTAAAATCTTTGCTACAAGGGGAGCTTCACTTGTTAGAAGAGTATTCACAATTATATGTGTTGTGAAAACAAAAGGAATCAATAAAAAGAAGATAAAATTTAAAAAAATCCAAATTTGAAACTGATGAAGGACTTAGCCATCTGCATTGCCCTGGTATTTGGTGAGAATTAGGGTAATTGTATTTTGGAACTGAAAAGGATCTTAGTGAATAGATGGTTTCATTCGCTCTGTCTACTTATGAGGGGATTGTTGTCCAGGGAATGGAAGGAGCATAAGCCATGAAGAGTCACCAGACACATACCCCGTGGGCAAGCCCTTTGACATTCTCCGAGCCTTAGTGTCTCTATCAGTAAAAGGGATAAGATAATTGTTACTCAAGTCACATTTTGGGAAACAAATGGGCTCAGACATGAAACAGAGCTTTCATTTCTGTGCATGTTTGGCAAACTCAAAAGCACTACAGAATCCCATCAACTTCACCCCTTCAGTTTCAGTATTTGGAGCATGGATAGAAAAAGCTTTTCTTTTTCAGCTCCATGAAAGCTCCCTTGGCCTTGTTCTTTCCCCAATCTATGTGTGTGTCATGGACCCTTCCACAGTCTTAGTTGTAGTAAGTCATACCTGTCACAATGTCAGCCTTCTCCTGAAACTTCTAAGGCCTGCTGTTCCATATCGAATTCTGAGTCAGCTAAGTATAGTTTGTTTGCACACTTGCCAGTTGTCTTTCCATAAAACAAGTGCAAAGCGATAGCCATCCAATTTTGCTATGACTGGAAGAGGTAAGGAGAAGGGTGGTGCCCACACAACATTCACTCAACCCATTGAATGGGGAAATATTTTCTCAAACATTCACAAAATTACACACACACACACACACACACACACACACACACACACACACACACACACACATATACTGTCCTGACCAAGTGGCAGGGCCAAGTTTCAGGTTTGTTATAAATTCCCTGGATGTTCAGCTCTACCATAGTGGCAAAAGGGATTCTGGGATGCAAGGTGAAAATTCTGGGTTTGACAAAGAAACCAAAGCAAATGAAGGCAGAGACATATCAAAAACAATCTCAGCTTGGCATTATAAATACTTGACATACACACAGGACCATAAGGCTTGCAAGGTGTTTTTAAAAACATCTCATTTGAGCTTTGCCACATTCCTATGAAGTTAGCACATCCAGTATGATTATTTTTAAGATGAGGAAACTGAGGCCCAGAAATTGAGTGCCACCCCCACAATTACATAGCCAGTAGGTGTGTGTGTGTGTGTGTGTGTGTGTGTGTTTGAACTCATGTCTTCTATTGACAGTATTCTTTATGATACTTCTTGGTAAAAAGGACCACCTTTATCACAAAAAATCTCTCTTTTTGAGCATTAGAAGGCTGATGAAGCCCATAGCGACAGTCTATATGTGATTCCTACAATGAGACCAGTCCTATTGCTCTCCAGTTCTCCAGCCCTGAGGGTGAGATGGAAGAGATTCCAAAGACTCATGCATAAATCCCACTGAAGGAAGAGGTGCTGCTGGTCGAGACTCTTGTCTCCACAGGCCTGCAGTCTTGGGGGGCAGGGCACTTATGGTGTCAGGACAACACACATAATGAAGCTGAAATCTGAATAGTTTACTTATTGCTAGAAAATTCTAACTTTTCTCAGAGTATATTTCAGAATAGAATACTTTCTAAACATATGGGAAATTCCATGGGTGAACCACGAGTTTTTCATATGGATTCTTCTTCTAATTAATCATCTCCTCTTGCTGCCATGGTATGGAAATGAATAATGTCGATGATTTTCAGAGGCATATCTCAAGGTTTTCATCAATGCCAGATTTTGCCAACCAAGTAATGAATACATATGACCTCTGGAGAAATGAATCAGCATTTCACATTTCGAAATGTTGGCTCAATTTCCTAGAACTACAGCATGAGTCTTTCCCCTATAAGATTTTCATCGTTGAGTGGTACATTAGTAATCTATTCATCTGAAACTCACATTTTATGGAAGAAATGGGATACCAGAAATTATGTGACTTGCCCAAGGTCACCAAGCTATTTAAGGAGACTAGACAGGACGCATTGGACTAGAACCAAGGTGTTCTGGAGCTGTTTGTTATCTTATAAAGAGTGGCTAGTAGAGACAACAGGATCCAAAGAACAGGATCCCAACTCAGTGAATGCTGCTAATATCCAGACACATCAAAGGAACAGATAAAAGAGAGAGCTGCGTAGTACTCTTCTGTGCCTACTCTCTACAAGACTTCCTTCTGAGCAGGGGGGAGAGTGTGAGTGAATTCAGGGAGAAAGGGATGCTGTTTTACAGCATCTTACTCCCTCCTGCTCTTCTCCAAGACCTACATTCTAAGCTTACATCTTGGTCTTGACTTCTCTTGGATGCTCATCCATGGACATAGCTTGTTAGGAGACATAGAATTTGCTAAATATACATGGGAAACTCCTCTTTGACAAATGATTTGATGACCTAATGATTCCTGATAACTGAAAGTAAATGGTCATAGGTTATTAGTTATGAGAGTTAGAAATCAATAAATTATAACACATTGAAGTACTACTTGATCATTTAATTACCCATTGAGATGGCTAGTCCATCAAGTTCTGTAGATCATGGCTAATCCAGGATATTTAATATTTTTCTTCTAAAAATGTTTTTTATTGGTGTCTTTTGTTTTTTACATCATCATAATTTTCCTTGATATCCCTCTTATTTCCCCTCCAGTAGATCCATCCCATATAAGTACTAGTATTTTGAAAGGCAAAAAAGAAAATAAAAAGAAAAAAGGGGAAAATCAGCACAACTAACAAGACACTGAAAAAGTTGACTAACATTTTCAGTGGGTGACACCTATGAACCTCTGACCTCCACAAAGAGGTGGATGGGGAGAGTTGTCTCACATCTCTTCTTTAGTCATGCTTGCTCTTTATAGGACTGACACATTCATATCTGTGTGGCTTTTCTTTTCATTCACTTTGTTGTAGTCACTCTGTATGTACTTTTTTTGCCTCTCCTCACTTTAGTCTACATCAGTTCATGTAGATCTTTTCATTCTTCTTTGAATTCATCACATTTAACCTTTCTTACAGTACAGGAATATTCCATTACACATGGACTATAATTTCTTTATTCATTTCTCAATCAGTGTTTGTTTTCAATTCTTTGCTATCACAAAAGTGCAACTGTAAATATGTTGGTGCCATTGAACATTTTTCAGTTCCTCTCTCTGTCCTCCCATAAAACTTCCAAAGATGATCCATTCAACTCACTGGAAATGCTCCTCTAGGCATTTTTGTATTCCATGGATGCTAGGCTGTCACTTGGGCTGTCTATCTGTTATCCTTTGATCTTGGTGCCTGACAGCTTCCCCTCCTTTTCCAATCATACATTTTTGGAAGAGATGGTTGATGACACTCTGTTTGCTCCCATTATGTCTCCCTGTTGCCTCATGTCACTTGCATTTTCAAAAAGTCTTTTAAGATAGTGGTTCATGATTCAGTGCCATGGAGAATAGCTGGGAGAATATTTGGTTAAAAGATTGGTTTTTGTTCAGGGGGCAGTTTAGAATCATTGTCAGATTCTTTGGTCATGGCAGTTCATAAAACAAACAAACAAACAAGAAACCAAAAAAGGCCTTCAGTTCTGTAGGGTAGTCTCCCATGTACCACATACTCATACTACTTCTTCAGTGACAGAGATAAATAGAAGATTTAACATAAATTAAGAATCATGAAGAGCTTAAATTGTCTCTAAACGTTAAAGTAGCTGGTGGTCCTTTCAATGTGAGGTCCTTGTAAAGTGATCAATGGGCTGATGTAGTATGGCAGTTATATATGGATATTGACATTTTTATCATAATGGAACTAGAAGTCAAAAAGGGCTTTGTACTTAATAGAATAGAGGTTCACAGGTTCTTCTTGGAAAGACAAAGCAATTAACAGATGGAAATGATTTTGATCATGGGTCCAGAAGCGAAGCAATCAGTGTGCATTTAACCATTTGTGTGAAATACATCATCACCTCATATTGCAACATTCATGATCAGCATTTGCCATGACTATGAAATGACATTGTTTGCAGAAGGTGAAGTAAAGCCATTCTTTGAAGAAATTAATTGGATGAAGAATGTCATAAGATCCTCCATAATTAATTAGCATATACTTCAGTGCTGGGTGATTTCTATGCAAAGGCAGTAATTGAGAAGCATGGAGAAAATATGTTGGAAAATAATAAATATAATTTTCATAGAATCTTTATGTTTTTGACCCTTGACATACACAAACTCATTTGAAAATCTCAACAGCCTTTGCTTAAGTTGTGGGGTTGGTCCCATTTGTCCTTATTTTTCAGACAAAGAAAGTGGGTTCAGAGAAGTTCATTGACTTGCCCATGATCGCACAATTAGGAAGTAGAACAACTTGGGTCTTCCTAACTCCCATCCCAATACTTGAAAAACTCAGAAGGGACTAAGGGGTTTAGCTGATGTCACAAGGCTTGTAGGGAGGAAGAGATGAGTTCAAATTCTGCCTCAAGCACTTCATATCTGTGTGGCTCTGTTCAAGTCATGACCTCTCAGTTACAATTTCCTCATCTGTAAAATTGGAAAAATATTAGCTCCTCCATCTTCCAGGTCTTTTGTAATGGTAAAAGGAGATTCTACATTATGGTGCTTTGAAATCCTTGAAGTGCTACACAAATGTTAAAAATTACATTATTTTTATTATTAACATCACTATTACTCTTTAAAACCATGTTCAGCAATAATAAACTGGAAGTTTCTAGGTATTGGAGGACCCTAAGTTCTATATATGATGAATACATTCCATAATTTAATTCTTTTGAGAAAATAATTGAGAAGTAGTGAAAATAGCACCACAAAAATGAAATTGATCATATTTTCATAGACAGAAAATTACTGATTGTGCATATTAGAGTAATTTCTGAATCAACTGTCTCTGTGCATTGAGACTACTGACTCATTAGAGCAAGAAAGGAAAATCAGCACCGAATGGAAGAAAAAATAAAACTGAGAAGATACATGTGATTTACTGATTCAATCTGCTCTATTTAAATAATTAACATAGAAAAGGGAAATAGATAAAAGAGCAGACACTGGACAAAATGAACAAAATACACAGTCACTTCTTAAAGGACTTGCAAAAGCCACCTTCCAAAGAAAGCTTAGCCCATGGAAATCAAGTGCTGCATTAAAGAAGTTAAAAGAACCTGAAAACTCCATCAAACACCACATAATAGGTGTGAACATATATGGGATTTTGTTTCAAGCATCTGTGTTTGAATCCAGAGTAAAATAAACCCAATTTCATAGGATCATAGGTTTATATATGAAAAAGACCTTATAGATCATCTAGCTCCAAGTCCAACCCTTTCAGTTCACAGTATGAATTGAGCCTCAATAAAAATGGAGTGACCTGACCAAATTAACAAGTCACAGAGTTGGGATTTGCACTCATATCTTCTCATCCTAAACCCATTGCTCTTCCACTCTCATAGAACCAGAACAATGACATGGTTCCCAAAGGAATTTAAAGGAAAGCAGTATTAAAAGAATTCAGCATTCTGATCAATGAAGTGTAACTTCAGAGGACAACTGGTGATACATGTCTATCAACATAAAAGGTGGTAACTAGAAGTGTGAAATGGGGAATACAGTTTTGGATATTATCTTTGGGTTACCTGACTTCACTCCATTCCACTTTGTTACAAGAGAAGGCTCTTTCAGTGGTAACTTTGGGGAAGGCAACAAGAAGCGCCAAAGATGCATTTTATTAAAGAGTATTAAGTTTAAGACAGTGATATGCAATAGAAGATATAACACATTGAACTCTTCCATTAACACATCCATCTTGAACAAGTCCTCCTATTAAAACAATGATTTGGGCCCATGATTGAAGAATTAAAGCAGAGTGGGCCACATTGTCTTTTGTGATTAACATAGTGTTTTTTAAATCTCCTTAAAATTAAAAAAAAAACAAGAGAGAACAATGTTTCAGCACCAAAATTATATATGTATATAAGATTCCTGTGACACAATATCTGAAAAATTAAAATGTTTACTCACTTAAAGAGCAAACAACGGCTCCATTGTGACTGACAGTAGACATGGCAGTCAGTCAACAAGTATTTTTAAGTGCCTACTATTTGTCAGCCCTGTTCTAAGTTCTGAAGATTCAAGTATGAAAAATCAGTTCCTGCCCTTAAAGAGCTCACAACTTAAAAGAGGATGACGATAAACAAAAGGAAGATAAAAAGCAGGGGTGGGAGAGTCAAGTGGAGTTGATCAGGAAATGTACCCAATGTGGGGGCATGGTGGAAAGTGAGAAGTCACAAAGTACGGCAGTCAGATGAGAAATGAGATGTTCTGAGATGAGCTCCCTCCTTAAATGAAGCTTAGAGCTCATGGCTCCACCAGCCAACCAGAGGACAGAAGGCAATGATGAGAAGGAGCTCCAAGGCTGATGAAATATTTCAAGGTGATGGTGTTTTCCCAATAATGAGCTTCCTAGAGCCTGGTAGAAAAGTGAGAAGTGTCAAAGTAGGACAGCCAGGAGAAATAAAGGGATGTATGCTTGGGAGGAAGTGAAGAACACATCAAAAAAGAGGATTTTTGTCTGAACGGTAGGGATGGTCATGCAGCAAGAACAAGAAATGATTACCTCTGGTAGCCTACATGCTGCATTGCTACCATGAAATGTAGAAAGGCCCCAACTTACAAGAATGTGTATGGCTATGGACCACAGATGTATGGAATGAGAAGTCATCAATGACTAGTGAGCTTTACTATTGGAGGAATTTACTGTTCTATCTCACAGATTTAGAGAAAAATTAATGAATCTTTTTGTGAATGATCATTTTTTTGTGCTGCAGATATCCCTGCTGAAAAGATGAGAAGGCAAGAGTCTGACAGAAATTTTGCACTATTTTGTATCTTCATATCCATATATGTGATTAATAGGTATAGAAAGTGTGAGATCCTATAGAGTTTATCATTTTCTGGTTATAGCTCAGACCAGTGAAATGCAACCTTAAGGGCTCCAACAAGCTATCTTTCAAGCATCTTTAAAGTTCTTAGAAGATTAGTGGCTAGCTGAAACCACCCAAATCTAGTTTAGTATCACCATGTGCCCATCAAGGCAAGCAAAAATCTGGGGGACTCTGTTCCTCATGTAATCTTCCAATTTGTCTTGCAGGGCTTCCTTATGAGTGGTGAAATCCTCCAATTACTCCTGTTTGTGGCTGAACATTTTGCTGATTGCTGGAAGACTCCTCACATCTACTCAAAAGAGACTGATCTGGCAATTCATGCAGGGAAAATCAAATGGATGATGAAGAACTCTTACTGTCAAGACTATGGCATGAAGATGGATAGGCAGTCGTTTGAGGTAGTCCATCAACACCTGTCTTGGACAGTGCCTGTCTGTCTTGGATGACTTCTGAAAATGTTCTCAGACACACACATTTGACAAAAATGAGATTGGATAACAACTGAGCAGATGCACAATGCTTTCCATGGTCCAATGCTATTTGGACCACAAAGGCCTATGTCTTCTATCTCAAATATTCGTCTAGTGAGGATGGATTGTGGCAAGTTATGGATCATCATTATTGTGAAAGAATTAAAGTTGTGGACTCTGCTAAAGGGAATGAAAAGATATTTTTTGTGTAGAGTAAGTTGTGGCACATGGATGACCAAGCCTGGTAGCAAAAAGGGTTGTAATTAAAGTCATTGAACATGCAACTAATTGGAAAAGGAAGTTAGCCTAGAATAAATGGGCAAAGATCAACATCTAAAGAGTCACTGCGCCATCCATGACATGTGAAAATGCTTTGTATCGGTGCTCTAATATGTTGGAACACATCTCTAGGGAAATATTTATTGTAGGACATGCACAAAAACAACCCAGGAGGAGAAAGTAGGACAAGGTTTTACTGAGAGTGGTGATGGGTATATTGTTAGAGATGAGATCAGGGATTGATCTAAGTCTGCGTGCATCCATTCACAGAGGCATTTCATGAGCTAATCTGAAATACTGCTTCTTGGCTCCACTTTTTACTAAGAGTTGAATTTGGGCTAAATCCCTCAACCTCTCTAATTTCAAGCTTAATTTTCTATTAAATATGGATAATAATACTTGCCTCTTATTTTGTTGGTGACATGAGAATTATATTATATATGTAATATGCTATACAATACTTCATTAAAAGAGACTCTAGATATAACATAGACCTGCAGCCTCTATAGCCCCCAAATCCCTAAAGGATCTTGGCTCTCAGGACTGAAATGATGAAGAAGACAACTATTTGGAAATGCACGACAGAGTAGATCCTAGCAGCATATAAATGCCCACACACACAAGCACAGAAACTTCCCCCCACTGTATTATTGTATTGTGCCATTAATGGTCAAGGTCACTTTAAAGCATTGAAGTGTTGTTTGAACTTCATGCAGGTGGTGGCATTTTGATGCCCAGACTTGAATGGGAAAATAAATTTTGCTCCATCATTTGAAGCTGATGGCACTATAAGCATAGTAGAGGTGGTCACGATTTTGTTTCTGAGATACATAGGAGTTAGACCATTTGCTTTCCTTTCTATCTCAAGCTTGTTGTGCCATTTGGAGACTCACAATCTTTCAAGAAGTTACAGAGCGAGGATGCTCCACCTTCTTGCTCACAAGAACATACTGCTCTGCTCCTTCCAGGGTGTGCTGAAATCTAGATCTTCACACCTCTGAACAAGGGTTTTCCTTGAAGGTCCGTCTTGCCCAGAATTATGTTGTGTGCTCTCTCGTTTTCTCTCCCTCTGTCTTTCTCTCTCTTTCTTTCTCTCTGTATCTCTGTCTCTCTCTGTCTCTGTCTCTGTCTGTCTCCGTATGTCTGTCTCTGTCTCTGTCTCTGTCTCTCTCTCTCACACCTTCCATGCTGAATTTCTCCACCCAGGAGTCTTCCTTGAGAGTACTTTTGATTAAAGATGAGCAATAGCATTTTCTGAGAGTAAGAAAACTTTGTAATGGTTTGGGTTCCCAGCACCTGCCAGGATGTGCTAATAAATACAAGATTGTCTCTCTGAAAGGGTAACAGCATCCTTTGGGCAAAATCAAACCTTTTCATGGTGTTCTACTTTCGCTGCTAATTAACTAAAATGATATTATTCCCAAACTAATGAACAGAGAATTTCTTCATAGAAAGGCTTTTTTCTCCCACTCATTAAAATATTATTAACATTTCTATTAAACTGTTTATTTCATTTGTGCAGTGAGTCCACTCCTTGATGAGTGTTCAGATAGATGACTGGTCAGAATGAAGTCATGCTTAAGCCTAAGCCCTGCTGCCTTGGAGAATAAGCATGGCACTGACTACCGGCATCCCAACCAAACTAAATCCCACTGGTACCTTCCCAGGGCCATGGTTGTTGCCTTGAACCCTAATTCTGTATAACCAAAACCCCTAAGTTATTATTATGATTACTGTTCCTTCTATTACCACCACCCAGATGTTCCATCAGCACAGACAGATCCCAATTTTAGAACTGGGTTTTGATTTGCTTTCCTTGAAGTACATGATATCAACAATAAAAATACTTCTGTTTCTAAGGTCTGGAGTGGAGACATTAGAAAGTCTGCAGCTTGGTATTCATGTTTCACGCTGAGTAAATGGGTCATTGGTAGATAGATGGAGCTCTATATGGGGGCTCCAAGGCCTACTTCTACATTTTTGCTGCAAGGCAGATGGGGCAGGAAAGAAGATAGCTATATTGGAAGACTCCTGAATCAGGTATTGGTTCTTTGCCAGTCTGCTCAAGTTCAGGCTGGTTGCAGGGGTTAGAGTGGGGTTTGGGTGGGAGTTGGGTTCCACCAGGTCCTTTATTCAAGGGAAATGTGGCAAGTGAGGGATCCAGGGATCTGAGGCATTGTAGATATTGGCTAGGTTCTTCCTAGGATCAGGGATTATATGCCAAATGCTCTTACACTGAGGTGACAAAACCTAAAGGGTTGGTTCCAGCCCCCTTTCATTCATTACCTCTGCTAATTTCCAACTAGTTGCCTGGGATATGGGAATGTTCAAAGGCTGCTAAATGTTTTTAGCAGGGAGGTCCATCAGAGCAAAGTATGTTAAGGTGTAGACCATCCTGAAATTGGGTCTAAGCTTTGGGTTGAGGATACTTCTCTCTCTTTACCTTTTCTCTTTCATCCCCTCCTCCCCACTTTTTCCTAGACCATCCACTCTATTCTTTCCTCCAGGGTTGCCATTGAGCCATTAATCACTATTCTTTCATTCAGATCATTCACACTGTAGGCCTTTAATAAATGTTTATTGATTAAGTGATTGTTTGAATCAAGAAGTTTTATCCATCTGTTTCCAATTAAATAATTAACTAGGTCACATCTCTCCAGCTCTCCCCTCAGTATGAGGGACTTTATCAAACACATTTCTGAAATCTAAATAAACTGCATACCTATAGAATGCCACTAATTTACCAGTCTAGTCACCGATTACAAAAAGAAATGCGTTAGGTTAGCATGATCTGCTCTTGAACACTTTCTGGTTCTTAATGATCTTCTCTAAGTGTGCAGAAAATGCATCTTTAACAATGCATTTTAGATTTTTTTTCAAAAGTCAAAGTCAAACTAATTGGCCTATAACCTTCATCACCTTCTTCTTTAAAATCATGACAACATTTGGCCTTTTCTAGTTCCGAACTACATTTCCTCCTCTTCATGATCTTCCAGTGATATGAGGCAGTGATTCAATGATCATGACTGTCAGGTTTTTTACTACCTGGAAATACAATTCAAATGATCCTAGTGTTTTGAGCTCATTACAGTGTAGTGTCCTCCCCGTGGGGCCAGTTCTCCAACTCCCACTTCTGATCCCAGTGAACCCCCATCTGACTATATTCTCAGGGTCCTAGGGATCATCTTAAAGAACTCAGTTTCAAGTATTGTTGCTCATAAGACCCATTGGTGGGCTTCACATTGGTAATCAGTTGGACTTAATTTTGTTTTTAACAAAGATATTTGTTGTGGTATAGGAAGAATGGAAAATTAGAAAAACATTCTCTTCAGAGGCTGGGGCCCACTGTCCCACAGGTACACATGGATGTATGGGAGATTAGGCAATTGTCATAAAGAGTGCTTGTGGCCAAAGGTTAACACACAATTGTTGGTTCCTGGGAGTCCTCTCTTGAGTTCATAGCCCACATCCTTCTCTATTAGAGGTTGCACTCCAGGAGGTCACACTCCTTTAGACCTTGACTGTATCCTTTGCTGTCTCTCTCTCTGTCTATATTCAAACTTTGTGTGTTTTCTTGATACACTCTCTTCTATTGGTATGTAGATAACAGATAACATGGCCAGACAATATGGTCAATGGAATGGGCAGTGAGGAGAGAGACCCTCTTCCCTCCCAAAGGGTGATTTCCTCTCAGGAACTTTTCTGGAGCCCTATGTCCTGTAGTTCCCCACATTAATTTATTTACTTTTAGTTTTTAACATTCATTTCCACAAGATTTTGAGATCCAAATTTTCTCCTCATTTCTCCCTTCCCCCCACCTGAGATGGCATTCATTCTGATTGCTCCTTCCCCCAGTCTGCCCTCCCTTCTATCACCCCCACCATCCCCTTCCCTCTTACTTCCTTATAGGACAAGATAGATTTCTATACCCCATTTTATTAATTAATTACTTCATTTTTAGTTTTCAACACTCATTTCCATAAGATGTCAAGTTCCAAATTTTTGTCTTACCACCTAGTGAGTTTACTCCTCATTTTATACATAGGCTCACAGATAAGTCAGGGTTGTTCAACCAATCACAAAATGTTCTCCTATGTGATGTCATCTGTCTTTATGCAATTACCAAAAGATTTTAATCCTCTTGTATTATTTATTCACAGCTAGTTTACACTTCAGATTTATTTATTGACTTAATCAAGACCTTCTGTGTGATTGATGTAGATGTGGAACCCAGGGGTTACCAGGGAAGTCAGGTATTATCTTATCACATTCTCACTTACTTGGAGTTTAAATCCATTGAGCACTTTTTTTGTTATGTTCTGTCCTTTATAATCTGAAGATCTTTCTCTGCTCGAGGAAGTAGAAGCAAAAGTAAAATTGAGCAAATCTGCCTTTTCTCTGTTGTCTGTTGTCCTCATCCTATGCAGTCAGAATAGGAATCTTAACCCTTTTTTCGTCCTTCTCTTTCTACACTGTAAAAGAACAAGGGCCATTTGATTATCTTAGCTTCTTCCCCAAACTTGTCTTGGATTGCTTTTCCTATTCTCAGTACTATGAATACAGGAGAACGATGCCCCAGATTTGTCAATCATTCTTTCTTCTTGTCCTTGACTTCGTCTTTTGTGCATGTTCATTTTTCAGCCTTGAGTTGTTCAATGAGCTTCCTGTGAGGCCACATCCATCTCTTTATACAACTCTCCTTTTTCTTCCCCATTAGATATTTTTCTGTTTGTGTCTTCAGGTCTTCATTCTTGAGAGAACATTAAATACTTGTTGAATATTACTTGACTGTATATACAGATTTATGGATGTATGTACATTTTCAGTTTTTTTTCCTGGCATCTGACTTTTCATGACTCCCTTTCCAATTTTCTGGCAAAGAATAGTTTGTTATTTCCTTCATCAGCTCACTTTGCAGATGAGGAAATGAGGCAAACAAGGTTGTGACTTGCTCATGGTCAAATAGCTACAAAGTGTCTGAAGACATATTTGAACTCACAAAGGTGAGTTTTCCTGACTCCAGGCCCGCCTCTACACCCACTGTGCCACCTAGATGCCCATGTATATACTTATGTGTTCATGTATGTGTATGCATATATATATATATATATAATACCAGACACACATACCTACCTGCCACCCAGTTGCCTGTTAAACATGTCCTGTATGTGCATTCCTGATTAGATCATTTTTTGAAGGGATACAGATGTTTAACAATGATGATGATGGTGATGATAACAACAATAAGACTAATAATGGCCAACAGCCCTTGAAGGTTTTTAACACATACATACTACCTCACTATTTTATCCTCACAACCAATTTGCAAGGTAAGTGCTATTCTAATATTTATTTTGGATCTGAGAACATTGAGTCTGACAGGGTTTAAATCTGGGGCCACACAGTTCATAAATGTCTGAGACAGGATTTGAATTCAGCTTTTCCTGGTTTTTAGATTGTAACTCTACCCTTTCCACCACCCAACTGGCTCTTAAACATCTATTAAATAACTCTGGGCTAGACCATAGACGAGGGGCAAGGTTTAGAGGAGACATTCTCCTTGGCATAGACCTTATTATCACTCCTATTATGTCCCAGCCTCCATCCTCATCCCTTTCTCCAATTCTGCTGGGGCTCTTCATTTATTTCCCTCTCAACCCTCTCCCTCTCCTCTTTCTCCTTTCTTCTGTGAGTGTTGCATGAATCCCAATGTGACTCCAGTTCTACCACCTTCAGAACATGTCATAATAAGTCAGGAAATGACTAAAGCGTGGTCACAAATAAAGGGAAGGTGGAGGAGAAAAGGTCTTGTGGGCTAATCAACAGACCCAATAATTAGCTCCCTAATCTTCAAGAGGTATATGTTTTGTTGATAATATGTGCAAATATGACAGAGCAGTACACAAAAGATAAGAAGATTTGGAATTCATAGGGAATTAAAAGACACCTAGTCTACTGGATTGGTAGGTGGGGGGTCTTGGGTTTTGGATTGGGAGGTAGGAGCATTGGGTTCTGGATTGGGTGATGGGGGGCATTGGGTTCTTGATTGGAGGTGTAACCTTCAGAAAGTCACTTTCCTTCTCTCTGGCTCCAGTTCCCTCATTTTTCAAATGTGGTAATAGAATGATCCTCTTCTGAGCCTTTTGCAAGCCTTGTCCTTTGAAAACTGGACACTAAATAACCCCCAAATATTCTTCATGTGTTGATGCCTGCTCCAGTATCTCCTGCTGTCCCTGAAAGCCTTCTTCCTTCTAGAGGACCCATTCCTTCTGGTGACCAAATTGGCAGCTTCTACATTCCATAACATTGAACTCTGGCATGTGGAAGTTAAATCCCCTGCCTCTAGGGACAGCCCGTATTTGTCTCTCAACCTCTTTGACCCTAACTGAACGTTGAGTAGAGAAGGCCAGCCCCACTCAGTTGGAGCCAAGAACCAGGGTTGTAGCAGTTTCTCGGAGCCAGGCCTGGCTTACTCAGATAAAGTCCCCAAGTAGGTACCTTTGACCAAAGACCCAACCCTAATTCACTTCCCGATTCCTGGCCTTCTGGGAACAGTTTCAAGGTGAAAAAACCAGGCTTCTCATTTTTTAAGATTGAAGCCCCAGTCAGGAAACTCCAATTTCTCTCATCTCTGCCAAAAGCAAACATCTTTACTTTCTTCCCAATCTTGCCTTTTATGTGACTCAGAACACCTGGCTGGCAATTGCATGCTGAAGATAATTAGCTTTCAATTATCACCAGTTACATTTTCACCTGTTTTGCTTGCAAATTCCTGGGATTTTTGGCTTGCCTTCTTAACAAGCTTTGATTCCCTCTGTCCCTATACACCTGGCTGTTTGGGAGTTGGAAACAGCTCCTTCACTGGAGAACTCCCCCTTCACCTGCCAGTCTGTCCATCCACAGGCATCTGGTGTGAGGTACGGCTGAGATAGGTTGTTTTCAGGAAGGCAGAGAAGGGAAGATGTTTTTTCTGCCATGATACTCTGGGAATCCTCTATCAGCTACACTGAGGTGATCTCACTTTCTGACAGCTCTCTTCAACCTGACCTCACTTAGTTCCTTTTTTATCCACAACCAGATCCAAATTTCTTCCATTTCTAGTAATTAGCTTTTATTTAATTTTTTAGAAGATACCAAAGTAGAAAGAAGGAAGAATGAATAAAAATATTTTAAGAAGAAGAGGAACTTTGAAACACAATAAAGCAAGGGGTAACTATGGTCCTTTGATAAGTTAGGGGATGGTGTGAGAGAAAATAGGTGAGGCAGTGAAGTTTAGAGCAGGAATGAGGGGCAAAATCTGGGCTTATTCCTTGATGGGGAATCCTCAGTTTTTTGGTTGTTATTCAGTCATTTTCAGTCAGGTCTGACTCCTTTTGACCACATTTGGGGTTTTCTAGCAAAGACACTGGAGTGATTTACCATTTCCTTCTCCAATTCATTTTGCAGATGAGAAAACTGAGGCAAATAGGGTTAAGTAACCTGTCCAGGGTCACATAGTAAGTGTCTGAGGCCAGATTTGAATTCATGTCTTTCCGACTCCAGGCTTGGTGCTCTATCCTCTGTATAACCTAGTTGCACCATCCTCAAAGATACAAATCTCAATCAATGTACACGAGTGTCCCATTTTTGCAGGGTGTCCCAGGCAACTAGCACAGTAGTTGGTATGTGGTCTTGAACCAAGCATACCTGACCAGCAAGAGAAATAGAAAACCAGGCAGAAAGGCTTTGATAATTGCGGCAACCAGCAATACGTCCAAGGTGACAGTGAAGAACATAATGCTGGGTTCCTCTGCTAGTTCCTGACTTCTATCTCTCTGGGAGAAAAGCCACTGCTACTTTATGGGTGCCCGTGGATGTGATCCTATTTGTGTGGGCATCCCAGTCAATGAAGGCAGGGTTAGGGTGTGTGTGAAATAAGCCAAGGGCTTTCAGCCCAGTAGGTGCATGACAGGCCAGTTATTGCATATTTGTTGATATTCGGGTTGAAATTCTCAGGTAGGCATGACCCAATCTTCCCCCAAACCAGAAACCTTAACTTGGGTCATTAGTTAGGAAGATCAAGGAGGCTTCAGGCATCCAGATCTATCCAATTTTAACCCAGAAAGTGGAGGGTCAAATGATGTAGAAATCTCTTGAACAGAATCACATAGGAGAGGCATCACCATCTCCTTGGCAGCATCCTGGGATGGATGTTATGCTGAAAGTCATCTCCTCCTCCTTTTCCTCCTCTGTCATATCCATGAAGTCTTTTCTGGTCCCATAATGACTATGGCAGCCGTTCTATCATCCAACCTAAACTCCTTATCCTTTCCTGAAACACTTCTTATCTTAGCTTATGTGTGTGTGTGTGTGTGTGTGTGTGTGTGTGTGTGAGAGAGAGAGAGAGACAGAGAGAGAGAGAGACAGAGAGAGAGAGAGACAGAGAGAGAGAGAGACAGAGAGAGAGAGAGACAGAGAGAGAAGAGAGAGAGAGAGAGAGAGAGAGAGAGAGAGAGAGAGAGAGAGAGAGAGAGAGAGAGAGAGAGAGAGAGAGAGACTGTATGTTATCATACTTGAGAGCAAGGACCATGTGCTATCATCCTTGAGGCTCCCCTGGATTTCACCCAGTACAGTGTATGTAGAAGGTTTTTAAGGTAGGTGTTTATGTCTTCAATAGTCATGGGCTGTGTTTGCCACCCACAAGTTTGATGAATATATATATATGCCTGGTGGAGAAGCCAGGGGGTCCAACATGTGAGAAGAGAGGCTTGAGCCCCAGCTTAGATAGTTGTTGCCTCTGTAATCTTGGCCAATTTGTCTAACCCTCCTGAGTCTGTCTCCTCACCTATAAAACTGGGACAAAAACACTTGTACTACCTATCTCAACGGGTTTCGTGTTCAGGCTACTATGCTCAAAGGATTCTTGTGGTTGGACAAATGGGACTTTCTCAGGGTTAGTTTGCTTGCATAGAATTTATTTTAAAGTACATTAAGAAAGACGTGAGCCATCTCTATAAGATCCTAAGCAGCAACCAGTGCTCTGAATGGTCTCCCCTCATCTCCAAGTGCCCCAAGCCAGGAGTGTATGTCTGACACAGGATAAGGCACTTGTGAAAGCCAACAAAGTTAAATAGATGCTTGGGCTGTGGTCTGAAAAGGATAGGAATGACCCCTCCCAGAAGGATCATGTGTGAAGGAGACTCATCTTGAACTCAAGCATACAATGTTTTCTTTACACTAGGTTCAAGGACCAGGACTTTTGCCAAGTGCGATGATGCATTTCAAGGAAAGAAGAGAAGACGGACTGGTAATATGGCAAGAAGGAAGTACAACAGGTGAGGTCACAGAGTGTTCCACAGGTACCTTCACAGTGTCATAGAGGTTGAGACAAGGAGGAAAACATTTAGCACAGAAGATGTGCTCCTTATGGTGAACTTTTGGGAGAGCATAGTCAAGAGTTGTACAAGATTTTCTTTTTCTTTTTTAAAAATTTTTAGTTTTCAACAATCATTTCCATAAATCTTAGATTTTCTCCCACTCTCTTCCCCCCCCTCCTCGAGATGACATGCAATCTTATACACATACATTTTTATTAAACACATTTTCACATTAGTCATGTTGAATGGAAGAATTAAAAGGAATGGAAAAAAACCACCAGAAAACCAAACCAAATCAGAACATAACACAAGAAAAAACAGTCTGCTTCGTTCTGAGTTCTGATTCCGTAGTTCTTTCTTTGGATGTGGGTGGTTTTTTGCCTCATGAGTCCTTTGGGAATGTTTTAGGTCCTTGCATTGATGTGAAGGGCTAAGTCTTTCAGAAACAGTCCTCACACACTGTGGCTGCTTCTGTGCACAATGTTCACCTGGTTCTGCTCCTGTCACTCAGCATCAGTTCATATAAGTCCTTCCAGGCCTCTCTGAAGTCTTTCTTCATCATTTCTTATGGCACAATAGTATTCCATTACATTCATATGCCACAACTTATTCAGTCATTCCCCAATGGATGGGCATTCCTTCGATTTCCAGTTCTTGGACACCACAGAAAGAATCGCTATAAATATCTTTGAACATGTGGGACATTTTCCCATTTTTATGATCTCTTTGAGATACAACCCTAGAAGTGACATTGCTGGGTCAAAGGGTATGCACATTTTTGTAGCCCTTTGGGAGAAGTTCCAAATTGCTCTCCAGAATGGTTGGATCAGCTCACAGCTCCACCAACAATGAATTAATGTTCCAACTCTCCCACATTTTCTCCAACATTTAGCATCTTCCTGTTTTTGTTATGTTAGCCTATCTTATAGGTGTGATGTGGTACCTCAGAGTTGTTTTGATTTATATCTCTCTAACCAATAGTGATTTAGAGCATCATTTTTAGAGCATCCATATGACTATGGATAGCTTTAATTTCTTCCTCTGAAAACTACCTGTACATATCCTTTGACCATTTAGCAATTGGGGAAAGACATGTATTCTTGTAAATCTGACTCAATTCTCGATATATTTTAGAAATGAGTCCTTTATCACGGACAGGAGTTGTAAAATTTTCCCCCCAGTTTTCTGTTTCCCTGCTAATCTTCATTGTATTGGCTTTGTTTGTTCAAAAACTTTTCAACTTCATGTAATCAAAATTATCCATTTTGTACTTCATAATGTTCTCTATTGTTTGGTCATAAATTTCTCCATTCTCCATAAATCTGACAAATATACTCTCTCTTTTCACCTAATTTCTTTATGGTATCAGCCTTTATACCTAGATCTTCTATCCATTTGGACCTTATTCTTGAGTACTGTCTCAGGCATTGGTCTACACCCAATTTCCGCCACATTATTATCCAATTTTCTCAGCAGTTTTTGTCACACAGTGAGTTCTTATCCCAGAAGCTGGGGTTCTTGAGTTTATCAAACAGTAGACTGCTATAATCATTATCTACAGTGTCGTGTATACCCAACCTATTTATTGATCTACTCCTCTATTTCTTAGCCAGTACCAAGTGGTTTTGATGATTGCTGCTTTACAATAAAATTTAAAATCTGGTAGGGCTAGGCCACCCTGCCTATCATTTCTTATCATTAATTCGCTTGATATTCTGGACATTTTGTTCTTCCAGATGAATTTTCATGGAACTTTTATTCTTCCACATGAATTTTGACCTTATTTTTTCCAGCTCTAGAAAATAATTTTCTGGTAGTTTGATTGGTATGAAACTGAATAAGTTAATTAATTTAGGTAGAATTGTCATTTCTTTATATTAGCTTGGCCTACCCACAAGCAACTGATCTTTTTCCAGTTACTTAGATCTAACTTCACTTGTGTGAAAAGTGTTTTGTAATTCTGTCCATAGATTCCCTGGGTCTGTTTTGGCAGGTAGACTCCCAAATATTTCATAGTATCTACAGTAGCTTTAAATATGATTTGTCTTTCTATCTCTTGCTGTTGGACTTTATTAGTAATATATATCAATGCAAGTGATTTCTGTGGGTTTATTTTGTATCCTGCAACTTTGCTGAAGTTGTTTATTATTTCAAGTAGTTTTTGACTTGATTCTCTAGGATTCTCTAAGTATATCATCATATCATCGGCAAAGTGTGATAACTTAGTTTCTTCTTTGCCTATTCTAATTCCTTCAATTTCTTTTTCTTCTCGTATTACTAAAGCTAATATTTCTAGTACCATATTGAATAACAGTGGTGATAACAGACATCCTTGTTTCACCCCTGATCATATTGGAAATGCATTTAGCTTATCCCCATTGTTTATAATACTTGATGAAGGTTTTAGGCAGATAATGCTTGTTATTTTAAGGAAGGATGCATTTATTTCTATGTTCTCCAGTGTTTTCAGTAGGAATAGGTGTTGTATTTTGTCAAAAACTTTTTCTGCATCTATCAAAATAATCATATGGTTTCTGTTAGTTTTGTTGTTGATATGATCAAGAATGCTCATAGTTTTTCTAATACTGAACCAGTCCTGCATTCCTGGTATAAATCCTACCTCATCATAATGTATTGTTCTCATGGTAAGTTGCTCTAATCTTTCTGCTAAAATCTTATTTAAAATTTTTGCATCTATATTCATTAGGGAAATTGGTCTATAATTTTCTATCTCAGTTTTGGTTCTTCCTGGTTTATGTATCAGCACCATATTTCTATCATAAAAAGAATTTGGTAGGATATGCTTTCTTCAATAATTTCCCCCAATAGTCTATATAGCATTGGAATTAACTGTTCTTTAAATGTTTGATAGAATTCACTCATAAATCCATCTGGCCCTGGAGATTTTTTCCTAGGGAGTTTGTTGATGGCTTGTTCAATTTCTTTTTCTGACCTGGAGTTATTTAAGTATTTTACTTTGTCTTCTGTTAATGAGGACAATTTATATTTTTTAAATATTCATTCATTTTACATAGATTGTCAAATTTATGGGCATACAGTAGGGAAAGTAATTTCTAATTATTATTTTAATTTCTTCCTGTTGGAGGTGAATTCACTGTTTTCATTTTTGATATTGGTAATTTGGGTTTTTTTCCTTTTTTAGAATTCAAATTGACCAAAGACTTATCAATTTTATTGTTTTTTTCATAAAATCAATTGCTTGTTTTATTTATTAGTTGAATAGTTTTCTTACTTTCAGTTTTATTAATCTCTCCTTTGGTTTTCAGTATTTGTAATTTGGTATTTAATTGGGATTTTTCAATTTGTTATTTTTCAAGTTTTTTTCAGTTGCATGCCCAATTCATTGATCTCCTCTTTCTCTATTTAATTCATATAGGCATTCAATGGCATAAAACTTCCCCTAACAACTGCTTTTGAAGCACCCCATAAGTTTTGGTAGGTTGTCTCATTATTGTCATTCTCTTGAATGAGTAATTGTTTCTATGATTTGTTGTTTAACCCACTCATTCTTTAGGATTACATTATTTAGTTTCCAGTTAATTTTTGGTCTATCGTTCCATGACCCTTCATTACATATAATTTTTATTCCATTATGATCTGAAATGGAAATTGACTATCTGCCTTTCTTCACCGGATTGTGAGTTTTTTATGCCCTAGTAAATGGTCAATTTTTGTTTATGTGCCATGTACTGCTGAGAACAAAAAAGGTATATTCCTTTTTATCCCATTCAATTTTCTTCAGAGGTCTATCATATCTACCTTATCCAGAATTATATTCATCTCCTTAATTTCTTTCTTATTTATTTTAAGGTTAGATTTCTCAGGTTCAGAGAGGGGGATGTTGAGATCCACCACTAATATAGTTTTGCTATCTATTTCTTCCTGTAACTTCCTTAGAATCTGAATGCTATACCACTTGGTACATATGTTTAGTAATGATATTGCTTCATTATCTATGGTGCCTTTTAGCTGGATATAGTTTCCTCCCTTATCTCTTTTGATTAGATCTATTTCTGCTCTTGCTTTGACTGAAATTAGGATTGCTACCCCAGCTTTTTTTTAAATCAACTGAAGCATAATATATCTTGTGCTAACCATTTACATTTACTGCATGTGTATCCCGATTTTTCAAATGTGTTTCTTGTAAACAATATATTGTAGAATTATGGTTTTTAATCTATTCTGCTATATGTCTCCATTTTATGGGAGAGTTCATCTTATTCACATTCAGTGTTATGATTACTATCTTTCTCTCTATCCTATTCCCCCCATTTATGCTTTTATTTCTCCCTTCTCCTCCTCAACAGAGTTTTATTTTTGTCTACCGCTTCCCTCAGTCTTCCCTCCCTTCTGTCAGTCCCTTACCTTTTATTTCCCTTACTACTTCTTCTCTCCCTTTAAAAATTCCTGCCTTTTCTTTCCCCTTTCTGATCCTACTGGCTGTAGGGTGAGTTATATTTCTATGCTTAACTGAGTATGTTGTTCTCTCCTTGCATCAGATTTTAAACAATGCTCATCTCCTTCCCCTCTTTCCCTTTACTATAATATGTTTTTATGCGTTTTTGTGTGATGTGATTTGCCTTCTTCTGCTTCCTACTTTTCTTTTCTTCTGTTACAATCCTTTCACAGCCTTTAATTACTTTTTTTATCATCATCTCAGTTTATTTATACACATTCCCTCTAAGTATGTACCTTTTAAATGTCATGATAAATACACAATTCTCAAGAGTAACAAGTGTTATCCTCCCATATATGGATGTAAACTGTTTGCCCATATTGAATAACAAGTTCCCCCCTCCCCATTTACCTTTTCATGCCTCTCTGGAGACTCATGTTTGAAGATCAAATTTTCCATTGAGCTCTGGCCTTTTCATCATGAAGATCTGGAAAATGCTTATTTCATTGAATGTCCATGTCCTTGCCTGAAATATTATCCTCAATTTTGCTGGGTAATTGGTCTTTTGTTATAGTCCAAGTTCTTTTGCCTTAGGGAGTATTGTATTCCAACCCTCTTATCTTTTAATGTAGAATCTGCAAGGTCCTGTGTGATCCTGACTGTAGTTCCTTGATATTTGAATTGTTTCTTTCTGACTGCTTGCAGTATTTCCCCTTAACTTGATAGTTCTGGAATTTAGCAACAATATTCCTTGGCATTTTCAATTTAGGATCTCTTTCAGGAGATGATCAGTGGATTATTTTGATGACTATTTTGCCCTCTGGATCTAGGACCTCAGGGCAGTTTTCCCTGATAATTTCTTGGAAGATATTGTCCAGGCTTTTTTGTTCATCGTGACTTAGTGGTAGACCAATAATTAGTAAATTTTCTTTCCTTTATCTATTTTCCAGGTCAGTTGTTTTTTCAATGAGATATTTCACATTTTATTCTATTTTATTTATTCTTTAGATTTTGTTTGACTAATTTTTGATGTCTCATAGAGTCATTAGCTTCTACTTGCCCAAATTCTAATTTTTAATAAGTTGTTTTCTTTACTTAACTTTAGTATGCCCTTTACCATTTGTCCAATTGTTCCTTTTAAGAAATTTTATTCTCTAATTAGGTCTGTACCTCCTTATCCATTTGCCCAATTTTCCTTTTCAAGGAATTGTTCTCTTCAGTGAATTCTTGTTTTATTTTGTCAATTGTATTTTTAAAATCATTGGCCAATTTTTCTTCTACCTCTATAATTTGGATTTTAAAATCCTTGCTCTCTTCCAAGAATGTTCTTTGTGCTTGAGACCAGTTCATATTCCCTTTTGAGATTTCAGATGTGAGTATAGTGTCAATGCTGTCTTCTTTTGCATTCATATTTTGGTCTTTGTCCCCATATTAAGATTCTATGGCCTTTGCTTTTCTGATTTGCTTCTTGTTCATGATGTTTGCCTTTTTCCTAGCTTTTAAAGTAGATCTCTGGGAGTCAAGATGGCAGAGTTACAGCATGGACTTTCTAGCGTGCTTCCACTAAACCCAGCCAAATACCTGTAAAAATAGCTCTAAACAAATTCTGGAGTGGCAGAACCCACAGAATGAAGGAGTGAAGCAAATTTCTAGCCCAAGACAGCCTTGAATGTTGCCAGGAAGTGTCTATCATGCCATGCTGGGGGCAGAGTGCAGTCTGGTGAGGGCCACAAGTGCACAGAGGGGATCTGAGCAGGCCTTGGGGTGGCTTACTCTCTTGAGACTGTGGTGGTCTCCAGACTTCATGACCCTCTAAAATGCTGAGGATAAATTGGAAGGTCAGTGGAAAATACCTGTGGGACCAGTGGAGGAGAGTGAAGTGGTCTGACTCCAGCCCCAGGGTGACAGGGTGGACAGGGTAGGGCGCAGAGTAATCCACAGCAGCAACAGTAGGAGCAGGGGCAGCTGCTCTGAAGCACTGTTTCTGAAGCTCTGGGACCACAGATTGTGGGGGGTTCAAACACCTTGAAAATATACCCCCCCATTCCCTGCAAGCAGAGAACTACTCTGACAAACAGCTCAAAAGTCAAGTAAATGGCTGGGGAAATGAGTAAAAACTGGAAAAAGAATCAGACTATAGAATCTTACTTTGGTGACAAGGAAGACCAAAGCATGTATGCAGAAGAAAACCAAGTTAAAGCTACTCTATCTAAAGCCTCCAAGAAAAATATAAATTGGTCTTAGACCATGGAAGAGCTCAAAAAGGATTTTGAAAATCAAGTAAGAGAAGGAGAGCAAAAATTGGGAAGAGAAATGAGAGTGATGCAAGAAAATCATCAAAAATGAGTCAACTGCTTGCTAAAGGACACCACAAAAATGTTAAGGAAAATAACACTTTTAAAAATAGACTAACCTAAATGGCAAAAGAGACCCAAAAAGCCAATGAGGAGAAGAATGTCTTAAAAAGCAGAATTGGCCAGACGGAAAAGGAGATCCCAAAGCTCACTGAAGAAAATAATTCCTTAAACATTAGAATGGAGCAGATGAAAGCTAATGACTTTATGAAACATCAAGAAATTATAAAACAAAACCAAAGGAATGGAAAAAAAGAGCAAATATTGTGAAATATCTCATTGGAAAAACAACTGACCTGGAAAATAGATCCAGGAGAGACAATTTAAAAATTATGGGACTACCTGAAAGCCATGATCAAAAGAAGAGCCTAGACATCATCTTTCATGAAATTGTCAAGGAAAACTGCTCTGAGATTCTAGAACCAGAGGGCAAAATAAATATTGAAAACACACTGATCACCTCCTGAAAGAGATCCAAAAAGAGAAACTCCTAGGAATATCATAGCCAAATTCCAGAGTTCCAGGTCAAGGAGAAAATATTGCAAGCAGCTAGAAAGAAACAATTCAAGTATTGTGGAAATACAATCAGGATAACACAAGATCTAGCAGCTTCTACATTAAGGGATTGAAGGGCGTGGAATAGGATATTCCAGAAGTCAAAGGAGCTAGGATTAATACCAAGAATCATCGGCCCAGCAAAAATGAATATAATACTTTGGGGAGAAAATGGTCATTCAATTAAATAGAGGACTTTTAAGCATTCTTGATGAAAACATCAGAGTTGAATAGAAGATCTGACATCCTAACACAAGAATCAAGCTAACTAGCTATGAAGAATCATTACTCCCTCAATAGGAGGTAGACTATGGCTTGTATCTGAATAAGTTCACAGTGACTGGATCGTCTACATTCAGTTCATAAGCACTTATTAAATGTGTACTATGTGCCAGGCACTGGGTTAAAGGTTGAGGATAGAAAGAAAAGGCAAAATACAGTCTCTGCCCTCCAGGAGTCCTCCAGGAGCTCACAGTCTAGTTGGGGAGACAACAAAAACTTCTAAATACTTTTCTTAGACTAGAGTCAAGGGAGGGAAACCTGTGGCCTCAAGGCCACATGTGGCCCTCTAGGTCCTCAAGTGTGGCCCTTTGACTCAATCCAAACTTCACAGAACAAATACTCTTAATAAAAGGATTTGTTCTGCAAAACTTAGACCCAGTCAAAAGGCCACACTCAAGGACATGTGGCCTTGAGGCTGCAGGTTATCCAGTCTTGCCTAGACAGTGATTGAGTCTGGACCTCAGCTTAGCTCTGTGACCTTGGGCAAGTAATTTAATCTTTCTATGCCTTAAAAATGAAGGAGTTGGAAGGGTAGGGTAGACCAACAGACACTCCTTTTAGAATCAGACCTGGATTCAAGCTGCTGCTCAGTTGTTTAGGGATTGTGTAACCCTGGACAATTCGTTTCTCAGGGCTCCAGCTTATTCATATAGAAAATTTGAATTTGATATTCTCCATGATGACTCATACTCTATAGCCTGTGATCCTGTGACTCAGTAACTTTGAAGATGTCTTCCAGATGAAAGCTCTGATGATGATTCTGTAGCTTTGGTAGCTCTAAGGTGTCCTTCTCACTTCTCAACCTATGATCTGATGACTAAGTCCCTCTAAATTCTAAGAGAAATCCTAAGACCCTGAGCAGTTCAACACATTCTGAACCTTCACCTAAATTCTTGGATCATCGTCACTTTGTGTTTGGTTTTCTCTGAACGTTCACTGTTGTTGTTACGGTATGGAAACTTTATGAACACAGAGATAAAGACCGACAAACAAATAAGCAAGTGGAAGGAGATGTAAAAGCTGATAAAATGCTGGGAGTGCTCTGGGTCATTACTGAGCAGAGGATCCTCAGCCCATTATTATCTAAGTGGAATCAAGATGATTTTCATGTCCTGGCTGGTTAAATTGGTGCACTTGGAAAATGGTCAGATCAGTGTGGGTTTAGGCATCCCAACCATCTCATCCCCAGCCTCCATCTTTACTGGACAGGAAGCTGAGTGGTAAGGCGACAGCATTGGAGTGGGGAGTGTTAGCTCTGGTTTTGTCACTGACTTTACTATAGGTCTTGGTCCCTGTCCCTCCTTGGTCCATACTGCTCAGTCCAAGAATCACTCCTGATCATTACAAGAATCAAATTTGAACAATGAGATTGATGATATGCTGCTGTGCTCAATGCACAGAACACAGAACACTTTCACTAATCTGCACTGCAAACAGAAATGAGAGCTTGTCTCCAAGGTTCCCCTTCACGTGTACAGCCTGAAGTAAGTGTTGCCCACTGGAAGCCATACATCCAAGCTGTGCTTAAGTTCATTTCACACGATGTTGATTGTGTAACTCTCTTTAGCCAATACCTTTGACCAACCCCATCACTCTTTTAATGGAAAATGATGAATTTAACAAGGGATAACTCAATGTGTTTATTCTGAGAGTGAATAAGGGACTGATGGGAGATGTGTGCTAACGAGCATTGCATTTCCATCCACCACTCCCTCCTTCAAATGGGGAATTCAATTACAGGTCTTACTTCGGCAAACAATAAACACATAATGTCATTCTTTGGTGACCAAAGCAGAAATAGTGAGTTTACAGCCTGCAGACAGCCTCAGTCTGAGGGTTTAGATCCCTCTTGTACAGATGCCATCAAGTAAGCAGACTGGCACATTTTAGAACTTCTCTTTTGTTTTGAGCTCATGTGATTTGTGATGGTGGAATATGGGGAACCATATACTCCTTTCAATGAAATTTGGCAATAATAGAGTAAAGATCTTGTCTAAAGCCAGGGGAACCTTCCTCCTCTGAGCTGTTGCAAGGACACAAGAGATACCTCTCATTAACCTGAAGGCAGATGACCTACATAGCCCTGGGTAGAGTGAAGTTCTGGCAGGGTATCACTCCAGGCTATTAACTCTTGAGACTAGGATCTAATATCATCTTTCCAGGGGAAGAGTGGAGGGTAGAGATCTACTAAATTTGGTTAGTAACTTGAGGATGAGTCTGGGACTTGGAGGTAGACCACAATGACATTGGTTTCCTTTAGCTGGTTTCCCACATTATGGGAGCTGGGAGACTCACTGTTTGGTTTGGCTTGAACCAAGGGAGCTGAGTCCTACCTATATCTTTTCTATGGAAGGGAGATTCTTTGGCTAGTAGTTGCTCATCTTGTTTATTTGCAGGTGGTGGGAGTTAGCTGGCTGAGAGGTGGAGCATTTGAGATCATCCTGGGAGTGGCACATGCTGTCTCATTGTCTCAGATGAGCTAGTACCTCCTTTAAGTGGGGGTGGGGAGGGTATCTGCCATCATAGCTTGATTCCAGCATTAAAAGTCCTTCTGTATTTGTTGACCCATCAGTTGTTTGAAATGCAATCACCTCAAAAAAAGACAGCAACAGAATATAACTTTTTATTTTTTCCTAAATAGTCTGGAAACAGTATCTGGATTGATTATTTTTTTAATGTGTTTAACTGTGCTTCAACTTGTGGGCTCCTTGGTTCAGCCAGTGTGGGCAGTCTTAGCATATCTTAGGAAAAACCCTTTGTGAGTTACTTCATTCAACCAAAACAGTGTCACTTGTGCTGCCTTTTGCTGGAGGCTTTGAAAGCAGCCAGACTGCTATCGAGAGAACATAGGTTGTTCCCTGGCCCATCCTTGTAGCCACTGTATCTCAGAAGACTCTGCCAGAGCTAGTATTCTGTGGATACAGCCTTAGAGAACCCAAGGTCAGCTCCAGGCCACTATGAGGCCTGAAGGGGAACTTTGGTGGAGGAGAAATTATTTCCTGCTAAAGAGAAAATAGATTGTAAATGAATGGATTGGTCAGAAAAGTGATGGATGAAGTGTACTTTTGTGACCCTGGAATGGAGCATTCAGCCTCCAACCCTTCCTTCCTATAGCTCTGCCAATGGCTACAGTCATAACTGGCCACCTGACTTCACCTCGTTTCCACTCATATATTCAGAAGAAATAAATCATCCAGGGAGCTTCCTGACAAGGCCAACCTGGTCACTACAGTATATTCTTCAATGTTTTGTCCCAGCTGCTATTTTAAATGAATTCAATTTCCCCACGGGAAACTATTGGGTAATCTCTTGTCTGTCAACTCAAAAGTAGTGAGGGGTTATTGAGCAGCTGATGCCTGTTCAGGCTCTGTGCTTTATGGAAGCCAAACTTCAGGCTAAGGATGAAGAGACCCTAAGTGGCTAGTAATCTGCCCCTTTGGAAGGAACTCCCTTATCCCTGAGATGACAGACCCATCAAAATATTCAGGAATCATATCTGGTGACCACCCAAGGGGCTATCACTTAGTCTACTTTGGAGGAAGCCAGGACTCCCAGAAATCAGAGGGTAGAACCTGTCCAGAGATTAGGGGAGGCAGTGAGGTTCATCTGGGCTGAGTGATTTCTGGATGTGGAGTCAAGAGTCTAGGGTCCAAGTGCCAACATTAGCATTTGTTACTATTGTTACTTCACTGGGACTTAGTTTCCTCTTCGGTGAAGTGGGAGCAATGATATGAGATTTGCCCTATATACCTCCCTGAAGATGAGGCTCTGTTTCTCCTCCAGTGATAGTGAGGAACCTTTTCAGGACCCAGTTGGGTTGTCCTGTAGGTATGGCTTGAGACCATTAATCTATGGGACTGAGCCTGGAAACTCTGCCTCTTCATTTTCCTAACTTCCTTCAAAACTCAGTTCAAATCTAGGCTTTTGCAGGAAGTCTTTCTCAACCTTTCCCCCTCCCAGCTTCTAGCACCATCTGCATTCAGATTACTTTTATTTACTCTGAATGTATCTTTTGTGTAACTAACTATTTACCAGTCATCTCCTCCAATAGAAGGTGAGATCTCTGAGGGCAGGAACCATGTTTTTGCCTTCCACTGAATCCCCAGAACTTCGTGCAATCCATGGGACATAGTAGGCAGCTAATTAAAGCTTATTGACTGACTGACTTCAGTCCAAAACTTCATTTTAGCCAAAACGAGATCAAATTAAAGGTTACCAGAGAGATTATGGATAATGAATAGACCATATTTAAAGCTTAGAGTTCACCCTCAGTCTCTGGGAGGGCTCCAGAACCTTATCTCTACAGTTGGACTTTTACCGAATTAGCATATACTTTGAGTTGGCCAATTAAACCAAACTGGAGGTATGTTTACCATATATACACCGAAGGCTGATGGGAATATCCTTGACAAATATGAGTCAATTTACTATCAATGATAGCCTGGGTGTGAGGCATCAACTAAAGTACATGTGGGTGGACATGGACATGACCTTTCATCAAGACAGAGGATAATGAATGGACAATGGGATGGCTGTCTTGATGACCATCAAGTATGAGAGAGCCCAGAGACAGCTTCCTGCCCACTGAGTAGATCCTTTTGGGAGGATTTATAGAAAGGCATGTGCAAGAAACACACAGGATGAGAAGATGTGGAGGTTATGATCTGTACCAACCAATTAATCAGCAGGATTGTCCTCAGCACTGAGATCTCAGATACCTTGAAAAATGGAAGGATTAGGCAGCTTTATGTGACTTAGCTTCTGCAAGATGAAATCTCATTCATGGGATATGGCATGTGCAAGGTGTTCAGATCATTCAGGGGCAGGAAAGGAGAGATAGCTGGTCTTTTAATACAATCCCCCTTGAAAATGCCTTTTGTTTGCTCATCGCTTGTAGTGAAAAATGACTGATGCTTGGAAAGGAAGACATTGTCCCTTCTCCACCCCTAGATCAAATCCAGCCTGAACACAGCTGCCCTGGGAATCTTCCATGACCCTGCTGTTGAACAGCAGGGATCTCTACACACAGCATGGGGCTATTATCTCAATAGGAGAGCTACCAATGTGATTATTGGACATGAAATTATTCATCCCCCTTTTGAAATCCTCTGAAGTACTTGACTCTATGACCTCCCCAGTTGAATGAATTCAGTAGACTGATTTATTACCCATCCAGGAATAAGGGAGTAGTCTCTTCTCTTTGATTTAAATGAGCCAGTCTTTAATTTAATCAAATTCCTCCTTGTGTCTGGACGAAAGGCATATTTCTAGATGTGTATGTATATATAGAGAAGTGTGCGTGTATTAAGATGATTACATTTTGGCAAAAACAATATGTCCTCAAAGGCTGCTCAGTATTTTAGGGATTCTAGGCCTGGGAATGAAATAGCCTTCAGTGGTCTATTGGATGTATGAACCCAAATGAGGAAGCGGGAGCAGAGTGACATGAGCAGGTGAGGTTGGTCAGAACTCGACTGTGACTCACTGCTCTGCTCCCTATTAACTGGGTCAGGCTCAGCATCTCATTTCACCTCCAGGGACCTCAGACCCAGCTATAGAATGAGGAAATTGTACACAGTGATCATGAAGTTCCCTCTCAATTCTAAATCCATGAGAGTACAGCAGATAGAACATTGGATTTGGAGTCTGGGAGTCCTAGAACTCACCAAGGCCTGTCTAGTCTCTGACACTAACTAGCTGTGTGACCTGGGCATGTCACATAACCACTGTCTGCCTCAGTTTCCCCGATTGTAAAACGGAGATGACAGTACCTACCTTCCAGGGTTCTTAAGAAAATAATAGAAGGTATTTTCCAAAGCATTTTATAAACCTTAGGTGCTATACAAATATTAGTTATCATTATAGCTAATATCTCATCCCACAGAGCACCCAGATTCACATTTTTGATGGGATGTTAGATATCTCCCCCAGCTTCCATCCTTTTTCCTACATTGTTTGCCCCCAGGTTTATTTAAGATGTTGGTTTTTCCAATATTTGTCATACTTTCTGGTAATCACTTTCCTAATTAACACTGGATTAAAAAATCTCCATAAACTCTGTTACCTGTAATTGTACAAAGAATGCAATGCCTTTCTTAATCAGAAGTCTGCTTAATAGAAACTTATTATCTAGACCATATGGAAATTCCCACTTTTCCAGGAAATGAGGATATACTAAAATATGATTGCCACTAAAACTCAGATGAATATAGGCTACATATTCTAAGGTAATTTGGCAGATGCTTTCTCATCTTAAAGGGCCTCAGAATCATCCTTACCCATATCACTTATCCCTTATCTAGTACATTGTGAACCATTGGCTCACTTAGAATGTCCATCAAAAGAAGGACCCTGGGATTATATTAATGACTCCCTGGTGAGGGATTTTCTATATGGGATTTGAAAATATTCTGCAAGATTTTTAAGGAGGGGAGGAGTGGTAGGCATTTGAGAAGATGATCAGCCTTTTTGAGACACAACCTCTCCTGATTCTCCTCTTATCTCTGCCCACTCCTCTACCTCCCCTTTTGTTGAATCCTCCTCCAGATCACAACTTCTAATCACAGGTATCTCTCATGGCTCTTCCTGGGACTTCTTCTCCTTTTTTATTACTTCATTGGGTGATTTCATCAGCTCCCAAGGATTTCATTATCATCTCTGTGCTGATAATCCTCAAATATACCTACCTTGTCCCAATCTCTCTGCTGACCTCCAATATCACATTTTCAATTGTCTTTCAGACATCTTGAACTAAATGTCTAGTAGACACCTTGAACTTGCACGTCCAAAATGGAATTCATTACCTTTCCTCCTAACTCTCTCTTGCTATTTCACTATTACTGTAGAAGGCAACACCATCCTCCCAGGCCCCCATGCTTCAACCTAGGAGTTATCCTGGACCTCTCACTATCTGTCATTCCTCATATCTAAGCTATTGCCAAAACCATTGATTTCACCCTTGCAACGTGTCCCATTCTCTACTCTGATCTTGCATCCTGGTGCAGACCCTTATTATATTTTGCCTGGCCTATTGTAATGGCTACTGGGGGGCAGGGTGTCTCTGCCTCAAGTCTCTCTCCACTCCAATCCATTCTCCATTCAGTCACTAAAGTGATTTTCTTAAAGCACAGGTCCAACCTTGTCACTCATCTATTCAACTAACTCCACTGGTTCCCTATTGTCTCCAGAATCAAACTTAAAATGCTCTATTTGGCATTCACCCCACCTTTGACACATCTTTTTGGATCCAGTGACACTGATCTGGCTTTTCCACAAATAAGACTCTCCAGCTCTTGACTCCAGGAATTTTCTGTCAATGTCTCCCATGACCGGAATGTTCTTCCTTCTCAACTCCAACTATTAACCTCCTTGCCTTCCTTTAGTCCTAACTGAAATCCCACCTTCCTAAAGGAAGCCTGCCCTAACCCCTCTTAATTCCAGTGCATTCCCTCTGTTAATTATGTCCAATTTATCCTGTATATAGCTCATTTTCTATGCATTTATTTGCTTGTTTTCTCCCTCTTAGATTGTAGGTTCCTTGAGAGCAGGGACTGTCTTTAACCTCTTCAAGTCCCTGGTACTTAATAAGGGCTGTTGATTGATTGCTTGATTCCATGCATTCCTGGGGTCTTCAGCTGACTGGGTCTCCCTCTGTCCACTGGGCTCCATCCACCTTCATCCCCTGGTGCCTTTGCTCAGATGAGAATGCCCTTTCTCTCCAGACACAATCTCCAGGAATTTGAGTCTCCCTGGCCTAGTGTTGTGTACAGAGGATTCCTTTTGGAATCATGACAGGTCTGGATCCAGTCTTGCCTCTGCCTCATCTAGCTGCGTAACTGCTTTGTTTTTTAGTTTCCTCTGGTCATAATTGTGATTTAAAATCTTTAGCATCTACCATAGACAATTGTTGTGTCAACAAATACTTACTAAGGGTTTAGCATGTGTCAGGCACTGTGTGGTACTCTGGGAGAGAAAAAAAGACTAATGCCCCATCTCTGACCTCAAGGAGTTCATGACTGGCTAATCAAATATGATTATATCTGGAAGATTTCTTGAGAACTTTAAATAGGGAGAGTGGGTCCCGATCCCTGCTGCCCTGCCTTCTCTAAACCCTGGAGCGTGCCTGTTCTGTCTTGTGGAAAGGAGAAAAAGGCCTAAGCTAGCCTAGGTAACAGACTCCAATCACACAGACCCACAAGCAGCAGGACTTACCTGGGTGCATTTCAACTGCAATCTCCCTTTCCTTTCATTATACAGTGCTGCCTTCAAGGGGACCTCCCCATGACTTTGGATTGTGTGCCTCTAATGCGGTTATCACTGAAAATACTGGGGATTAGGGATGTCAAGGCAGTGGGTGGCCCAATGGAAAGAGTCCAGGACTTGGAACCATGAAGACCTGAGTTCAAATCTAGCCTTAGATACTTACTGGCTGTGTGACCCTGCGCAAGCCACTCAACCCCTTACTGCTTTTCTTAGCTGTACGATGGGGATAGTAATAACACCTACCTCTCAGAAAGGGGAGAACCGAATGAAGTAACATTTGCAAAGTGCTTAGCATGGCGACTAGCACATAGTAGGTGTCTGTGTACCACCCACAGCTCCTGGTCAGGGCTCTGTACCCAAGAGGCACCTAATGAATGCTTATTGTGCGTTGGCCTCCGAGGACAGCACCACCCCTCTAACACGAGGCCAACGCCTTTCTGAGATGTTCTTCAGCTTCCCTCCCTGGACCTCAGCTGAAAACAAGATCCAAGTCCTCTTGTTCCAGACTTTTCCAGGACCTGAGCTTGTTTGGTCTTCTTCTTAAAGGCATGGTGTGTTTCATGGCTCCAGGGAGGATTTTCTGAAATTCCTGAGCTTTTGTTTCCTGTGGCCTTGGCCCCTATCATCACTTAGGATGTGCTCTGGCAGAAATCTGCTGGCTTTTCTGGGGTCTTCTGGGACAGTTCTTCCTACTTTGATCTTCTGTTATTCATTTAGCCAGGGTGAGGGGACCCTGATGACTCCAACGTCTCCTGTTACACTGGTTTGATTCCCCCAGCATAAAGTCTCCCACTGTGGGAGAGGGAAGCCTATGAGATTGCTCTGGGATAACATGAACATTGCACTGGTAAGTAAAATGAATATTAGTTTTTGGTATAAAAGGCTACATTTGTCCAGCTTTCTTAAACTGATCAGTTGGAAAAGGAGACTCAAAATGGGGCTTCAGCTGGAGTTTCTCCCCATTGGAGAGTGGAAGAGGATGGGGAGATGAGGGCTGCTGTCCCAATGCTCTGCCTGGCCCTGCTCAATATCCCTCAGAGGAGAATGTTTCCTGGAATATGAAATAAGAAGGGATGTAATGGACAAAGGATGATTTAAAAAAAACATTTTAGTTTTTTTCTTTTTTACAAACAAAACAGCTTGGTTCAGTCCACTTTTTCTCCCACATCATCAATATTTATTGAACATTTATAATGGACCAGGCACAATAGAACATATAGGAAGACATTGTCCCTGCCCTTGAGGAACTTCCACTCTATAACAAAAAAGCACATCTTTCTTCAAATGGCATTTTCTGTTTGGTGTTTTGTATAAGGGTAGCGAGAGGAAGATTTTGCAACGTGAGCTCTGGGTATAACTTAGCCTACTATCACTTGGTGAGAGATCTGGGTTAGGGGAAGAGATTAAAGTGACAATAACAGACCATTCAGGGAAGGGCTTAGAGTGAGATAAAAAAAAGCCACTATCTCACTAAATTAAGGGAAGATTTCCTATCGGAAAAAGGAATAGAGGCAGGAAGTTTGTGGGATATAAGCAAAGTAAGAAAGGAACCTCAGATATGGAAACCAGAAACAGCATGCTCTCCTCACCCCCCCCCCCTCCCCTGACAAATTCTAATAAATATGGGATGAAAATCCAAGGTTGGCTATAAGAACAGCAACAAATAGAGGGACTTTGGAAGCACAAATCTGATAGTTAACCAGTGTCCCCACAGTCCATGAGACTTGTCGCTCCATAAACTAGAAAAATGTCATACTCAAAATTTAAGTGAAACCTGATTTTATCCAGACTGCCACCTTTTGATTGAAAAGAGAAGCTGAAAATCAGGGTGGTGGAGAGGGGGGTAATGTTTGGAACAGTGTGAAAGACATGGAGCTATTGCCGTTTGATAATTTTATACTTAAAATTGTTTTTTTAAGTCCATTACATAGGTACCAAGTGGGAAATAAAGCTTCAAAATGTACAATTTTCTTTAGAGAAGTTTCAGAACTTAAAGACTTGATTTATATGAAAAGCTATAGAGAAAGTACTTGAAAAATCTATTCATAAAACTTTTATTCCACTTACATCAACTTAATACACATGTTCTTAACAAATATGCTTAGATTGTTCATGAAAATTTCAGAAGACATTAAACAAAGCTAGCCATCATCTCATGTTATTTCCCCGTTAACTATTTTTACTGCACATGCATGTTAGACAAGAAGCAAAAAAACACAAAAGCAAAAAACCTAAAAAAGTGAAATGCGTGGAGTTTTGGTTTTCTTGCTGGTTTGACACATGGCGACTTTGTGAATATCAAGCAATTCCTTTTTTACTGCATCTTTACTTGTACATTTGTCCTTAGGTTGCCTGAACCATTAAAATAAAAATAAAATGGGTGTAGCAAAAATAATGAAAGCAAACATCAGGTAACTTTGCAAATAATGGAACGTGAACTGTTTCTGCCCTTTCTCCGGAGTAAATTTGACTGGGCTTAAACTTTGTCTTAAGGAACACATTTTTTTTTTTTTTGGGGGGGGGAAGTAAATAGTATTTTGTTTTTTTTTCCCCAATTACATGTAAAGATAGTTTTCAACATTCATTTTTAATAAGATTTTAGTTTCATTTTTCTCCCTCCCTCCTGTCCATCCCACCTCCCCCAAATGGCAAGCAATCTGATACAGGTTATATATGTACAATCATCTTAAAAATTTTTCCACATTAGTTATGTTGTGAAAGAAGAAACAAAACAAATCAAAAGGAAAACAGAAAAAATTACAACAAAGTGAAAATAGCATGCTTCAATCAGCATTCAGACTCCAGAGCTCTTTCTGTGGATGTGGAAATCATTTTCTATTTCCAGTCTTTTGGAATTGTCTTGGATCATTGTATTGCTGGGAAGAGCCAAGTGAATGATAGTTGATCATTGCATAATGTTGCTGATACTTCGTACAATGTCCTCCTGGTTCTACTCATTCCACTCAGCATCAGTTCATATAAATCTTTCCAGGTTTTTCTGAAATTTGTCTGCTCATCATTTCTTATAGCACAATAATATTCCATTGCAATCATATACTACATCTTGTTCAGATATTCCCCAGTTGATGGGATCCCCTCAGTTTCCAATTCTTGGACACCACAAAAAGAGCTGCTAGAAATATTTTTGTACATGTGGGTCCTTTCCCCTTTTATGTGATCTCTTTGGGATACAGACCTAATAGTGGTATTACTGTATCCAAGGGTATACACAGTTTTCTAGCTCTTTGGGTATATTATAAATTTTTCTCAAAAATGATTGGATCAGTTCACAACTCCACCAACAATGCGTTAGTGTCCCAATTCCCCCGCATCTTCACCAGCATTTATCACTTTACTTTTCTGTCATATTAGCCAATTTTATAGGTGTGAGATGGTACCTCAGAATTATTTTAATTTTTATTTCTCTAATAAATAATGATTTAGAACATTTTTGATATGACTATAGACAGCTTCAGTTTCTTCATCTGAAAACTTCCTGTTCATATCCTTTGACCATTTAGCAATTGGGGGTTGATTTGTATTCTTATAAATTTGTCTCGGTTCTTTATACATTTGAGAAATAGGACCTTTATCAGAAACATTTGCTGTAAAAATTGTTTCCCAGCTTTCTGCTTTCCTTCTAATCTTTGTTGTGTTGTATTGTTTGTACAAAAAACTTTTAAATGTCATCAAAATGATCAATTTGTATTTCATAACATTCTCTAGATCCTGTTTTGTCACAAATTCTTCCTTGAGGAGCACTTTTGCAACTACAATCACAAAGGTTTAAATGTTGAGGCTGCGTATTCGCAGGTCCACATGGAATGATATGTAATGTCTATGAGACATCTGTTTCCACTACAGCCATGAGTGCTCTAACCTTAAAGGGCCCACAATAACCACACCTGTGCCTGGAATCAATTATCCCTTTATCCTGCCATCATAACAGGCCAGTATGAAGGCAGTTTCCTTTGTTTAGATGTGGAAGCTATTTTAATGCTGGCCTTGTAAAATCATAATGTACCCAAAGTACTATGCCAAACCTGTAAAACGTGTATAAAAATCCTATATCCCCACATTGTCTACCTCATGTGAAAACAGATAACTCCCCAAATGTTAATCGACTCTACTCCCTTAATAAACACAAAACCACTTGGGTAATATAGAAATCCAAATAGAAGTAACATCAACCTGTCATAAACAGTGAACAAAAGACTATTTATCGGAGAGCTCAAATAACAAATGGTCTACTGTGTACATTTAGAATGAGAAGGACAGACATGGGAAGGCTGATGAACTCCCCTCCTCTCCCATTTCAGCTCGAGCTCTTTGGGTGCCTGATGTCCACAAGGTCGAGCTGTCTCTCAGTAATTGCATTGGACTGTCTTTGTATAATTCTTCACTTGATGTATCAAATTCAGCAATGGTTTCATCACAAGCTGTCTTTGCAAGGGGGCAGGCTTTCTCTGGAGAGTGCAGGATCTCCTAACAGAGCACAGAGAGCTCCAGGCCAGACCCAATCTGTAGGATGCGCTGGTTGCATCTCCTTTTTGTTGATTTCAAAAGCTTCTTGATATTCTTGTTGTGACTGATTCACTGTTCCTTTCTTGTCATCACCAGCAGCAGCCTCAACCAAATAACGGTGTAGTCTCCTTTCATTTTCAAATAGAAGCTTTGCTTTCTGCTTGTGAAGCTTCAGGAATCAAGAACTTTTCCAATAGAGACAGTGCATCATGGCAAACTTCTTACTTTGGTCTCAGTTTTCTTTCTGTGTTCTTCGGTCATGTTCTATTTTCTCTTGACACCTCTGCCTTTTGCTCAATACTTGCCACAACACTCCAGGCTGACCTTCAGGCCCCTTGGACATTTTGATAAGCAGCAGAGAGAAGATTCCTCTCCTCACTGGATAATTCAACTCCTTGCACAGTTACAGACTTCATTGGAATTGCCATGTCATCCTATCCCTCACCCTGCTCAGCCAATTTGGCTTTCTCTGCCAACTTGTTTTTTATCCATGACTGAATGTTCTGTGCCCCTGACAGGTGGTCTCTGCTCTCACTGAAGTCCTTCAAGTGATAGGGAGCATGAACCCTCCCTCTTCTGTTTGTTCTGATGCTGGGATCCACGGAAGGTAAGGAATGTCCTCATTATCACTGGAAGTCCATTTCCTGGTTCTCTGGGATAGATTGGGGCTGCTCTATGCTATCTCTGTTCACTTTCTGCTAAGATCCCTCTCCAGGACAGTCATCTGATCTTAATCAAGTCTTCTTGTGTCTGGAATTGACATGGCCAATTCCTCCAATGGCTATTGCTCCCATTGACATGGGTATCATCATGTTACTATGTTAGTAATACCATACATTATGGATGTGATTAGCTTCCAAATGGTGGCACATTGAACAGTTTTCTACAGGTCCTGGGAGTTAGTGAGTGAGCAAACTATGAAAAGCACGGACTTTTGTGGCTGCCATGTCAGCAATGCTGATTTAATAACTGGTACTGTGTACAGCAACACAAAATACTAATAAAATAAATAAAAAAATGTTGATTTAGAGTTGAATTGATGAAAGATTTTAAAGATCAAAAACAGAAAGTTATTTTCCACCTGGAAGCAAAAAGGAGCCACTGAGGTCCTAAAACATAAGGGTATTATGTTTACTTATGATTCAGTTTGGGAAGATTCCAACTTTTGAGGCAGACAGGGCTGAACTTGGTATGACTGAAGGGGTGGAAAAGACTAGTCATGTGGATGATTGCTGGATTGATGTCATAAGTGAAAACTAAGGAGACCAAAGACATAGGCAGGAGCACTATTCTGAGTGAGAATTAATAAGACTTTTTTATTCTTCTGTGACAAGAGGGAAAGAAAAGCAGCTAAGTAGAATAGTGGAGAGAGTTCAGGGCTCTGAATCAGGAAAGCTCATCTTCCTGAGTCCCAACCTAGCCTCATACACTTACTAGCTGCATGGCCCTGCTCAAGTCACTTTAAGCCTTTTGCCTCAGTTTCCTCATCTGTAAAATGATCTGGAGAAGGAAATGGCAAGCAACTCCAGTGTCTTTTGCCAAGAAAACCCTAAATGAGAGTCACAAAGTATCAGACGCGCCTGAAATGACTGAATAACAATGAAAGAGGGAAAGAAAGGAGAGAGACTGGGCGGTGCTATCCAGAAGTTACAGTGAAATATCAACAGGTCACCTATCTGTTTAAAAGCTCTGCTAGTGCTGCTCCAATGGTACACCAGCTTAAAGTTATTACAGAGACATTTAGTTGCATGATTTTGGTTGACATGAAATCTCAGAAGTTTTAAAATTAAATGGAGTTTTAGAATAACACAGTTTGCACTCAGACTCAAAGACAAATATGAATTACTTCTTGTTTTTTAGCACTTTGGAATATCCACACCTCTTTCTCCTCTTTCTGTGGGAAGAGTTGAGTCTTGTATCTGAGTGTCATGTAACTGCCAAACCCAAGAGTCAGGAAACAGTATCAGGAAAATGCATCAAATATGTTGTCAAGTGAAATGACAAGAACAGGTAGAAAAGTTGGTATTTGAAATAGGGGCAAGCAACATGATGCAAGCACAGGACATGTGAGCCTGCAAAAGAAAATTTATGAGAGAGAGAGAGAGAGAGAGAGAAACTGCACAATAGCCGCGATCAAATGAAAGGTGATGGCATGACCAGATTCAATGGTATTTGAGATTTTGTAGTTATTGCAGTTGATTTTTTCTCTGCTTTACTTCCTCCTAAAATGTCAGTGCACACTTTAGAAATTTCAGTGAATATCTATTCATTGCTCAACTTATTTCAAGCCTTTCTAGACAGCTAGATTGGGGCAGTACTTGCAAGGCAGTCCCAAGAGTTGATATAGAATGGTGTAAAAGACAATAGGGAAAGAAGGCAAGGATGAAGAAATGAAAGATTAAATGAGGTGTCACTTTAAAGGACTTGAGAGGGAAAACTTTGTACATGCTGAATGGGGAAAAGAAACTCAGAATGAATATTTTCTTTTTTCCCTTCTCCCCATTATTCATCCAGAATTTGTTGAGGATTAGGAGTAAGGGCAAGGGAGGTAGCATATATTTCTTCCCACACAATCTCTGTCTGAACCCACCTCTTGGTCAAGCTCTGCAGAGAGCTCCACACCTCTAGAGTCCTGGATGAATCAAGGAGTCATGGTGTGAGTGGCTTCCAAGTGAGAACATCACTCCTGCAAAGGCTTTAGGAGGAGAGCATGTGCTCACAGAACCTGGGGGCTATGGACAATCTGGCGGCAGAGTCCGGTACATCATGGCTACTTTGAGAGTCAGTGTGATGCCATGGAAGTGGTCTAGTTTGGGGGCCTGATGATCTCCATTTCATTCTTGGCTCTTATTCTTCTTCCGTGTGACCTTGGGGGTGTTACTGCATTTGGAGGAAGGAAGAGGAGTTTTCTTATCTGCAGAATGAAAAGGATGTACTAGGCAGACTTGATCATCCCTTCCAGCTCTGAACCCTATCCTCAATATCTGTCATGTGACACAACTTGTTCAATGGGAGCTAGATCAAAGTGACAATATAGGGCAAAAAGTAGAGGCAGAAGAAGAGAAATTGGAAGGAATCCAATTGCTTTCTTTATTAATAACTTCAGATTGGAATCCTCAGCCTGGTGTCAGGGGAAGGGTGCCTGGAAATTCTGTCTCAAGTCCAGTCCATCTATGCTCCCTCCTCAAGATACCTGACTTCCCATGTAAGCAACAATAAGGATGCCAGTGAGAGAGATGATTATTGATAAGCAATTATTAATATTGTGATCCAGTGTCTCTCTTTACTTCCTCATTCAAAGGCCAGTCTTTGTGAAGATCAGGGCTGATGATGAGACAGGCATAATGCTTCAGGAGCATTCTCCTCAATCTTGGGCATGACTCCACCTCCATGGGAGATCGTATTTCTGATTAAAATCTTCTTGTTTGTCTTTCCTTCTGGAAGAGGACCATGACATCAGGGATGGGATGCCATGACTTGTAAGTGAATTGGATTTAAGTGAGGGAGGTCTGTGCAAAGTCACCAGCTTCACTTTCTCCTCTGGAGCCATTTGGGTCCAGTGGCCAGATAGAGATCAGGATGACTGGAGATGGCCCTGGGTGCAGTGGGAGACCTTGGCCTTTTTATCTAAGATTTTTCCCAGGTCTCAGTTTGACTGAGACAGTGCCCATTCAGTGATAAATTGTAAAAAGTATAAAAGAATCTAATTTCGATGAATTCTAGTCCTAAAGTATTAGGCTCATTCTCTTGAAATCCCCCTGTTCAGCTTAGTGTTGGTGATGTCTGCCTTTGTCCAGAGAGCTAGAGGTTCTGAATCTCCTCAGGCCATGTCTCAGTAGGAGGAACTGAAGGCTTTCCGCCCATCTTCCTTTCCCTTCCCTCACTGAGTGTTCACCAATCAGACTTGATATCCTCCTATGGGGGGCACCTACTTTTACAAAAGTATTTAAGTATTTGATGATCTCCATGGTTCATCTTTGGTTATGGAAAGAAAGTACTGACCATTAATTTATTGATTATTTGCTAGCCTAATTAAAAATGATTATTAATTGCCCAGAAACTGTGGCTCTCTGACATTTCATTTATCTTATCAGTAAAGGGGGCTCATCTCTGTGTCTGAGGCTATATCTCAGCCACCTAATACATGCTGGGTTTGTGAAGAAAGTACCCAATAGAATGGATAACCCTTGAATGAAGGAACTGTTTGTCACTTTTAAAAATTGTGCCCAAATGCTTGGAACAGGGTTTCACACTCAAAAAGCACTTGAGAAACGCCTGTTGAATCGAGTGAAATCAAGATAGGCTGTTTTAATGTGGGTAGAAGGACATAATGGCGTAAAGTAGGCCTTGAGAACAGGAAGCATGAATGGACAAGAAGAGGAAAGAAAAGGTGTTTTGATAGTATCTGTTCCAGTGAGTAGTATTGTCTGAGAGATTCAGCCCGTACTAGGGCTGGGAGCTCACACCCCACTGTTACATGGGAATCGTGCAGTCAGTCAGAGGAGGTCATGTGCTATATTCTGGGACCTGGCTTTTCAACTTCACCCTCTTTCTCTTCCATAGCCACTCCAGGAAGGGAAGCTGTACTGAGCAGACTGGGCTCATTCAGTGCAGGGCAGCTCCTGTAATGCACACAATCTCCTTGGAGGCAAAGACTGTGCTCAGTAGGGGGTGGGAGGAGAGGAGGATTTAGAGACTGAGGTGTATATGGCAATAGCATGACAACCAGGAACAGGGGGAAGAAATTGTGAAGAGGCAGATAGATGTAGGTCTATGGCAGGAGATACTTAGTCACAATTGGAGCTGTCCAACAACTTAAGGTCCTGCCTGGAAGCAGCTTGATGCCCCCTTGTTCAAGCAGAGGCTGGGAGACTACTGCTTGGTTGTGTTATAGTGGGGATTCCCTTGTCTATAAATTAGACCAGAGGCCACAGTTCCCTTCCAACTCCTCATTCTGTAATTCTGGTGCATGATCTAAGCTTCCTGAATGCTGCTGGAGATCATCACCAGTGTCTGCGGCTAACACCACTATCCTAGTCTCAATGATTCCAGTGTGCTGCCATGGAAGAGAATCAGTATTTATGTGCCTGCAAGTCTGAGTAAACCAGGAAAGGCAGAGCTGCAGGGATTTTACTTTCCAGCAAGCTTTTATCTTTACTCCACTGGTCTACTACATGCCATTTATATTCCCTGTCTCACAGGATTGTTGCAAAGAAGATCCTTGGAAACCTCAAAGCAATATATCATTGGGGTATCAAAGCTTCCCTGATAGAGGGCTGTAAGGTTTGCAAAGTCCTTTCTTCACCACATCTCTGTAAGATGTGTCATTTTAATGGTACCCCATTGCTTCAGATGAGAAAACTGAGACTCTGAGAGGTTAAATAAGTTGTCTGTAGTTACATACACTCCTTCAGCAATGGCTGGGTGAACAGTTAGACTATGCTCATTGGAGGTGGCTTACATTTCAGGAATCTTGACTTCCTATAAGGTCTCTACATTGGCTTCTTAATTAACGGGGACTGCTGTTAGGGATGTCCTTATTTTTGTTGGCCATAGAAGGCCATTTCTCCTTTAAGATATATTTTCCCCCACTTGCCATTCATTTCTGTTCAATATTCCCAGTGGACTTGGGAGCTTTGAGTTAAATTTCCTTGTATGCTGCTGGAGATCATCATCAATCTTTGCTGCTTAGGCCACTGTTGTAAGCTTGATATCCCTGGCTTGTAATTGAACTGCCCTGGAGATTTTATGATAAAATCAATCTGGCTTAATTAAGTCAAGGGCCTAGTCTATATTATTCCCCTTAGCACCCTCCACCCATAGATTTAATATTTCCATCAATCTTCTCCCAAATTATGCCATAGACACTTTGGTTTAAAGATTCAAGGTTTTGAATTTATTCTTAATAATGGGCAGGACTCTGTTTAAATACTTAAACACTGATTGTAAAAATACAATATAAAAAAATGTCATTGTGCCTGGCCTATATCTTTCCATCTTGGCTAGTTCTTTAATTAAACTAGGAATGAACTTTCTGTCATTATTCTACTTGGTTTCTCACTTCTAGCTGACTGAATCACAGATTCAGAGTTAGAAGGGGACTCAAGATGTCTAGTCCAATCCACTCACTCAGCTGATGAAGAAACCGAGGTATAATACCGGAAGGGACTTGACCAAGATCATACAAGCAGTAAGGGGTTAGAGGAGGATTGACAAAGTATGGTATCCTGATCCAGAATTAACAGGGAGAGGGAACCATTGTCTAGGACATATTCTGTGGGGACTTGTGAGGTAAGTTAGAGTTTTCTTGGCTGTGTCTGCTACTTGTGCTTTCTGGAATTCATCTGGCTTGACCATTGGATATGGAAACTCCACCTTCTTGAGTTTTAATTGTCATGTATTCATGCCTAGTTTCTAACTCTGCTCTGGTCCAGCTCTGGTAGAGTATAGGGTATGTTCAGGGAAGACTAATACCTCTGGTATGAGGATTGCTGAGTCCTTTTAAGGGCTACTTTTCACCTTTGGTTTCCACCTGTAGCTCTAAGAGGCTGTAGCATGCACAGTGGCCACACCCTGGCCAAACATTTTGGCAGATAGATTAAACAAAATTGAGGGTAACTCATCGGAGAATTAGGGAGAGTGTCTGTCCCAAGGATACGAAGACTTCCCCTGGTGGAATGGGTGAAGGAGAACAATTTGTTTCAACGACCATGAAGGTGGCTGAATCAGGTTCTGTGGAGTGCTTAGAACTTGGTTAGATATCAGAGATGCCACTGCATCTTGAGCTATCATCTGTCACATCAACTTTGTCCTGCCCCAGGGCTGTGATGATTCTGGAAGAGAGAGTCAGGCTGATGACTTCATGCAACCCTGCCTTCCTTAAATCCAATTTATGCACAAATCCAAAGACATCATCACCCATACCACTTTACCATTTTTACCCATCTTGAAATCCTGTGCCAACAGGCAAGTGATGAAGCAGCAGGTGTAGACACACTGGGAGCTGTAGTCACAACCCTGCGCACGGGCAGCCCAAGTCATAAAGTCATTCTGTCACTGGAACCAGCAGTGGAATTTGACAGCTCCCTGATGTCTGATCAGTCTTTTAAGCATCACACAGCTCACCTCCTGGTATAAGGAAGGGGCTAGAAAATATGCCCTAAAAATTGTCTGCTTACCCAGTCTCGCCTGATTATCATTGCAGGTGGGGATTCCACCCTGTGGTTGAAACACAAAAAATGTATAAGAATGTCTGCAAAGATGCTTCCACTCACCATCAGCGCATAGAATGTGTGCACATTTATAGACAATGCAAAATCCAGTAGACCTGAAATACGAATAGCTCTTGTGAGAGAGCTCAGCAGGTGACACATCCAAATAAAGATTGGCAAAGGAAGGTCAGCTTGCTGAAGTTGCAGCTTAATTCATGTTCTTTTGTAATGGCCACAGTGAAGGGGAGTGCTGTCAAACTTGTATAGGTTTTGCAATCAAAACTAATCTAGTCAACAAGCTTTCATTTCTCTCAAAAAGAGTGAATGACAGGCTCGTGAAAATGGGAATGCCATCCCACCATCTTAACTGCCTACATTCCCACCATGACAAGCCCTGATGGGGCCAAAGAAGACTTTAAGAAGACCTGGAGACCCTTATCATCAATGCACCAACACAGGACAAGCTTATAATTCTGGATGACTTTAATGCTAGGGTAGGCTCTCATTACCAATCATGGCAGGGACTTCTTTGGAGGAATGGAGTTGGAAACAGCAACAGCAATGATCACTTACTTCTGAAGACTTGTGCATCTTCTAACGTTCTCATCACCACTATGTTCAATTTTCTTAAACACAATGAAACTTTGTGAATGCGCCTCACATCAAACATTGGCATTTAATAGACTACTTGATTTTAAGGAGAAGAGATAGACAGGATGTGAGACTCTTGAAGGCATGAGTGCTGGACTTTCCAAGCTAAATATTCACATTCAACAAAAGTCATGGCCCCAAGGCAAAATGACTGCCAGAAGAATTAATGTTGAAGTCACTGACTATTTATGTCAGGTTGAAGTCAATCTGTCTCTAGCCAAATTTCCAGCTGAAGAAGAGGTTTTGAATGCTATTAGGCTATTTTTGTGTGGCAAAGCACGTAATGCTGATACTGTTCCAGCTGAGATTTACAAGGTAGGGGATCCATTGGTCATGCAAGAACTGACTGGAAATTTCCAGGTTATATGGCAAGAGAAGGTTATTCCTCAGGAGCTCAAGGATGTCTCCATTTTCTATTTCTATAAAGGTAAAGGAAATAGATTGTCCTGTGACAATCACAGAGACGGTCTCTCTTGGTCATTGCTGACAAGATTCTTGCTAGAGTCCTCCTTAATAGGCTGATCCTTCACCTGGTGGACGGTCATCTACCTGAGAGGCAGAGTGGCTTCAGAAAGGGGCAAAAAATGGGCTATATGATGTCTGCTGCCCTACAACTCCAGGAGAAATGCCAGGAGCAGAACAGATATTTGTATACAATATTTCTAGGTCTGACCAAAGCTTTTGATACTGTCAGTCACGAGGACTTAAGGAAAATTATGTCAAAATTTGGTTTCCCAGAGAAGTTCATCAGTATTGTATGTGGATTTCATGATGGCATGCCTGGCTAGGTTCTGTATAATGGACAATGCTCTTGCACTTGCTCAGTCACCAGTGGAGTAAAACAAGGTTGTGTGCTTGCTCCCATATTTTCTTAGCATGTTTTCAGCCATGTTGCCAAGTGCCTTCAATGAGGATGAACACAGCATCAAAGTCAACTATAGAACTAATGGTATATTCTTCAACTTGAAAAGGCTGTGTTCTGTGAACAAAGCAGAAAAGAAGTAGCTCAAAAAAAAGTGCAAGATGCACAGATTTAGAGAATCTACCCCAAATATTCATGTAGACAATTTGTGCCCCACGTATGATAGAGTATTCTGAGTTCATATTGGTTTGATCAGCCATAGTCGAACGCATTGTAACTTGACTCTAACATAGTGATGTCATTTGTGTCCTCTTTGAGAGTGATGGACAACAACCAATCAACTCTCGTCTCCATGAATGAAAACAAACCCTTCCAAGGACTTATACTCAGTCTGATTCCTTCAAATTCATTTTCATGTCCAGGGCAATCTACCACAAAGCCCTGGAAAGTCACAAAAAATCCTGACTACTTAGGGCTCAGCCATTAAAAAGTAATTTTAGCATTCATTTTTTAATGTTTTGAGTTCCAACTTCTGTTCCTTCTTCTACACTCTCTGTAGTAGATTTTGAATGCTTGGCAATGTTATCTTAATTATACATGTGAAGTCATGTAAAACATATTTCCATACTGGTCATGTTGAAAGAAAAATAAAGTGGAAAATATACTTCTTTCTTCATTGAGTTCATCAGTTCTATCTCTGGAGGTGGTTAGTATTTTTCATTATGGGTCTTTTGGAATTTTATTGCATCATTGTGTTGATCAGCGCAGCTAGTTCACTCATATTTGTTCATATAATATTGCTGTTCTCGTGTTCAATGTTCTCCTGGTTCTGCTCACTTCACTTTGCATCAGTTCATATACATCTCAGATTTTTCTGAAACTATCCTGATCATTATTTCTTATAGTACAAGAGTATTTTAAGACTATATGCAATAACTTGTTTGGCCATTCCTTACTTTATGACATGCTTTCAATTTCCAGTTCTTAGTCATCAAAAAATTCTCATATATGTCCTTTTCCCTTTTATTTGATCTTGTTTGCATACAGATATAGTAGTGGTATTTCTGGGTCAAAACACTAATCAACTGATCATTCTTGTAGCTCCTCTTTGCTTTGTATTCCTTTGGAATTTTCTATAATTTGGGTTGTTTTAAAAATTCAATAACTTTCCAAGATTTTCTAGAATAAATGTGAATAGTGCTCACACTTGTCTATCTTCTTGTTCTCATTGGAATATAAACTTCTTGAGAGGAGAAATTATTTCACTTATTGGCTTTTCCCTCTTAGTTCCTATGATGTTTGTTGAGTGGTTAACATTAATAAATTTATATTGATTGATTGGACCCTTACAATCTTCTTTCAGAACCCAGGATTTCAGTGAACAATGAGAGGTTTGAAGGAGAGGTCTATTTTACCTGGTGAAATTGCTTTCTTTTGTCCTTACATTACCTTCATCTTTGTAGCACATCCTTTCTATCCTTACCATCTTCTATTTGAGAGTCACACCTTCCAACCAAAAATAAAAAAAAAAATTTAAAAGTGCTTTCAGCATCAGGATCCAAACAGAATCCTTTCACTGACAGCCCATCATTTGAGGGGTATGAGAGAACAGCAGTGAGTAATAAGCATCTTGGAGATTTGGGGTCTAATGATGACTTTGGCCTTTATGACTTTCAGGACCTTTAGAGTCACTTAACTACACTTGGCCTCCGGTTTCCTCATCAATAACATGAGAGAGATGAATGAATTACCTTTCAAGTTTCTGTTTAGGTCTTGATATATAATCCTAGAATCATTATCCAATCCCTTTGAAATCAGAAAGCTACAAAATTTGTGATACAAAGACAACAGCAGCACACCTCATATGGTGAAGGAGCTGGTCTACTCCACATTCATCTTACCTGGTGAGTGCCCCTCCGAGGGTGGGAGGAATGGATCAGAAGCTGGAACAAGTGCCTTGCTTTTGTCCACTCTTTTTGTTTTCTGCTTTCTCCCTCCTGTTCCTGGCTTCTGGACTTCCATACTGTACTCTCTCAGCCTGGAGCCTCTCTCAGAACCCACGGATTCCTCACCCTGCAGTAGGTAATCATTCCCATGGAACTTTCCATTATAGGACATAAAATTGTCTCTCTTTGTAAGATCCTGCTGGAGGGATTTGTGGAAGGATTGAACTGGCATTCATTGCCCTCTTGACTTTGTTCCTGGCTTCTGGACTTCCAAACTATGTCCCATCCGTTGTACCTTCATCCCTCTTCCTCTTACCTTCTTTTCAGATTCTTTTGATGTGTTTTCTTCCCCTATTAGGAAGTAAGATCCTTGAGGGCAGTGGCTATTTTGTTTACCCTTGTGTTTGCATTGCTAGCCCTTAGGATAGTGCCCAGCACACAATTAGAACTTAATAAATTCTTATCTTCTTCCTTTTCTTTCCTTCACACTATTAGCTATTACACTGATCTTTTCTCATTGTATTTTCACACTTGTTGTAGGGGATAACACAAACTGGAGACCTAGCCTGCTCCTATGGTCTGGGGCTAGCTCCTGTGGGCACACTATCTCCTGTGCCTTCAAGAGGTTTCAGATATTTTAAAAACCTTTAAAAATTTTTTACAATCAACTATTACAAAAATGTCATAGAATCCAGATGTGGATACCCTGGTTTCTTGACCATTTTCTCCTTTGGGCTGCAAAGTGACATAAATCAAACAGCCTGGAAATTGTCAACTCTCATCCTCTCATCCTGAAAAGGTGAGCTTAAGCATGTGTGTGTGTGTGTGTGTGTGTGTGTGTGTGTGTGTGTGTGTGTGTGCCTCTTAGGAAATGACATCACTGGAAAAAGAGAAAGTGTTTTCCCTTCATGACAAACTACAATATTATCTCCAGCAACAGTAGCTCCATGATCTTACTCTTTAATGACCTAAACATGAGGGAAATGATTTATAATGTTTGCTCCACAGTCACACTAGGCTCAAGGAATTCTCAAATGGGGTCTTCATTGTCCATGATGGATCATCTGTAATAAAATCCTGTTTAGGGCATACCCAATATCTACCAGCTTCACTCTGATATATTGAACTTAAAAGGCCACACTTGGTTGATTGCATATTCTCAAGGTTTTAGGTTCAGGGATGCTGGGACCCCTGCCCCATCCAAGGAGCAGCTTGGAAAGGTAAGGACATTGCAATAAGCCTAGTAATTTGTGGGTGGCTTTAATTCCAGTGGAATCTGATTTGGAAAACTGAGGTGGACTAGTCCTCCATATTGAGGCTCAGAAGTCCTGTGAACTCCAAAGTACAATTCAGTACCTGATGTTGAGCTACAACTGAGCCTGTGATTCTAGATGGTGAAATATCCTTTTTGAATTTACAAACCATCGGATGGTGTCATATTTCTAGGGGCTCAGAGCTCACTGCTCCACCTGTCCTGCCCTGGCTGCCAGCCCCTCTGCCTCCCATGGACTGAACTGTGCTCAATGAATTACAGTACATGAATAAGACTAGATAATTTTCTCCCAATGAGCTTCCTGTTTTCTTAAACTAAAACAATCTTGTTCTAAAGATAGTCCAGGGAAAGGCCTTTGGGAAGAGGACCCTGGCTGTGAAGGTCAAACAATGTGAGTAGTTTGGAAGGATCGCAGAGAAAAGCCAGCTGAATTTTTACTCATCAAGAAATAAGAGGTTCATGGTTTCTTTTCATGCATTTCCTGAGCATTCGTGATGAACAAGTATCCTACCCCAATAGGCTTATCCCAGGAACCCTCACTGCATGGTTCCCATTAACTTGTAAGGCCCCATCTACCTGGAGCACCAATGCCCACCCACGTGCTTAGCACTCAGCACTCGCTCCACCATGTCCCTGGGAGGAAGCTGAAAAGGCCAGCCCCCAACTCTGATAGGAATGACTGTTATTATATTACATTACATTACATTATATTATATTATATTATATTACATTATATTACATTATATTATATTACATTATATTACATTACATTACATTATATTATATTATATTATATTATATTATATTATATTATATTATATTATATTATATTATATTATATTATATTATATTACATTACATTATATTATATTACATTATATTATATTACATTACATTACATTATATTATATTATATTATATTACATTACATTACATTACATTACATTACATTACATTATATTATATTATATTATAATGAATGTCCATACACCTGCATCAGTTGAAAGGAAGTATTTTCGCCCAGACAAAGATCATAGAACCAAAGCAAGAGTGGACTCCCAAGAAGAAAAGAGAAAAGAGAAAAAAGCATAAGTAAGAGAGAAAGTGGGGGGAGAGTGAGAGCATGGGGTCACACCCTTCAATCAGGCAGTTTATTTTTCCATTGCAGCCCAATTTGCTGACAAAAGGAGCTTATTAATCTTCAATCAGACCTCGAGTCTTTGAACCTCTTGATGTCGCCAAACTTTGAACTGTTTTCCCTGATTCCCATTGTTACCATACCATCTCATAGCGCTGGCAGGATTCAGTATGCATGAAGGGGAGCATTTGGAGGCTCATTTCTATGTCAAAACCCAGTTGAATTTTGCATATGTATGTATCCTTTGTATCTATAGGCTAATCTCTTTGTAATAGAGGTGGCATAAAATAGAGTCAGAGGGTTGGGAGGGAGACAGATAAACAGAGCAAATTAAATTAATTAGCTCAGTGCCTGTTTCCCTAGCTCTAGGATTTAATATAACTGAGGAAATAGCATCTTTGAGAGAACAATTTTGGAAATAAAAATGATATTCTAGCTTGAATGTCTAAAAGATTAAATGTTCTGAGCAAATAAGAATATCTCTCCTCCCAAATGAAATGAAATCCACACAGATGCTAATATATGAACACTGGGAGGCCCTTGGCCGAATCTCACCCTGCAATCGAGTTTCCCATTAATTATACTGTTTGACAAACTGAACATGAGTCACTTGTGTCCGACAGCCCTTCTAGAGACTAGATCACAGTCAAATTCTGAGACATTCAAATGCCAGGAATCCATCTTCCCAGGAGGATTTTTGCCAATTAGTTCAGGACTAAAGAATCCTGGCAGGCATGAGGCTACCCAGTAAAGTAGAGGAAAAGAAAGAAGAAAAAAAAAGTATTTCCTATGCAGCAGCTAAAAACTTGACTAACAGGGAAGAGATAGTTTCAAAGTCACTCCAGGACTGGGAGGCTGAGGTGAGGAGGGGCATCTCTGTTTGTGAGTGTCTGGTGCACTACTGACTGGGGTGTGTCATGGACATGGTGAGCATATGAAGGCCTACTCCAGTTGGAGAAGCTGTACCCCTGGTGGTGATCAGATCAGTTATTTGTAGGTCAGTGCCATTACCTTCAAAGGAGCCCAGTGTTCTAGTATAAATGAGGCAAGAAGAGAATTTCAGCTGACCTGTTTGGCTAATCATGCAGTCACTGGAGACTGATGCTGCTATGTATCAACCACGCTCCACACCACCCTTTTTCTGCTGTGGTCTCCAGTTCTCTTTTCCCCTAGAGGCATGTATGTCCAGTCCTATTAATAAATATTAGCTTGCTTTTCCCCTGACTTTAACCATCTCTTCCTCCTTTTCCACTGTGTCCATTAAAACCCTCATTCTACTGTTGATAGCCTTCCTTTTTTTTTTGTCAATCTCTTGTGCTGCTTCCATTACCTAAAATACAATAGACTCAATCCAGAATTCAGAACTCATCTAGAATAAAAAGGACTCAATAGCTCCAGACATCCTAACCAATGCTTTTCCCACTTGCCATTTTCACAGGGCTGAAGAAGGCACGTTCTTTGCATCCCAATAGCTCCTTTAGAGTTTGGCAGGTTTTGGTCACTAAATAACTTCTCTGTCTTTGAAATTATTGGTTTTCAAATATACAATTATATTTTAAAGTAACATTTTATTTTTCTCCAATTACATGTTAAAATGATTTTTTAACAATTTTTTTGTTTTGAGTTCCAATATAGGCTATACATGTGCAATCATGTAAAGCATTTCCATATTATTCATTTTGTACAAGAAGACTTGAACAACAACAACAAAAAGGAAGAAAGAAAAGGAAGGAAAGGGGCAGTTAGGTGGTACAGTTAATAGAACACCAGCCCTGGAGTCAGGAGGACCTAAGTTCAAATTTGACCTCAGACACTTGACGCTTATTAGATATGTGACCTCATGCAAGTCACTTAACCCTAATTGCTTCCCTTCCCCTCTCCAATAAAAGAAAGAAAAGGAGGGAAAGAAAGAAGAAAGAGAAAAATGGTATGTTTTGGTCTGTACTCAGACAATATCAGATGTTTCTCTGGAGGAGGGTAGCTTGCTTCATCATAGGTCCTTCACAATTGACTTGAGTCATTTTCTTGATCAGTTAAATCTTTAACAGTTGATCATCCTTGTAAGATATTGTTATTCCTGTGTATAATGTTCTCTTGTTTCTGCTCTCTTTACTTTGCATCAGTTTAAGTTTTTTCACATCTTCTGAAACCATCCTGCTTGTTATTTCTTATAGCAGAATGGTATTCAATCACAATAATATACCACAACTTGTTCAGCCATTCCCCACTTGATGGGTGTGCCCTCTATTTCTAATTTCTTGCCACCACAAAAAAAGCTGCTATAAGCATTTTTGTACATATAGATCCCGTTCCCTTTTCATTGATCTTTTTTTGGGTACAGATCTAGTAGTCGTGTTTCTTGGTTAAAGAGTATGCACAGTTTTGTAGTCCTTTGGGCATAGTTTCAGATTCTTTTCCAGAATGGTTGGATCAATTCACAATTCGAACAACAGTGGAACAGTTTCCCAGGTTTCCCACATGCCCTCCAACATTTATCCTTATGCAACATTTTCCTTTTTTGGTCAGATTAGAGAATCTGATAGGTGTGAGGTGGTATGTCAGCATTAGTTTAATTTGTATTGCTCTAATCAATACTCATTCAGAGTATTATTTCATATGACTATAGAGAGCTTTGATTTCTTTGTCTGAAAACTGCCTGTTCATATCGTTTGACTATTTATTCATTGGGTAATGACTTGCATTCTTATAAATTTGACTCAGTTCTTTATAGATTTGAAGAATAAGGCTTTTATCAGAGATACTTGCTGCAAAAAATCTTTCCCAGTTTTCTGCTTTCCTTCTAATTTTGGTTGCATTTGTTTTATTTATGCCATTTAAAAAATATGTAATCAAAATTACCTATTTTAAATTTCATAATGCTTTCTATATCTTGTTTGATCTTAAATTCTTGAAATATCCACAGACTTGACAGGTAAATGGCTCCATATGCTCCTAATTTGCTTATAGTGTCACTCTTTATGTCTAAATCATGTACCCATTTTGACCTTATCTTGGTATACTGTGTGAAATGTTGGTCTATAAGGGGTGTCTCCCATATTGTTTTCCAGTTTTCCCAGCAGTTTTTGTCAAATATCAAGTTTTTGTCCCAAAAACTTGGATTTGGGGGTTTATCATATACAGATCACTGTGGTCATTTACTGCAGTGTATTATGTGCCTGGTCTATTTTACTGGCCCATTACTCTTATTTCTTAGTCAGTATCAGATGGTTTTGATAAGTACTGCTTTATGGTATAGTTTGAAATCAAACTTCTGTAAGGCAAGGGCACCTTCCTACACATTTTAAAAATTTCTTTTATTCCTTATTATTATGAGTTTCAAAGCTTGGGAGACTCCAATTTACCTTCAGAACTTTGACAACTGGTCTACTATTTTTTTCACCACTCCTATCATCAATCTCACAGACTTAAGGGTACTCATTGGTGAACCTTTGAAAATACTCTCTTCATTGTACTTGAATCCCTCACCCCAGGACCTTAACTCTACTTGTATTTTATCATCCAAAAATGGTCTCATCTCTAATATCCCGAAGTCATTATTGTCTTTATGAAACCCCACCTTCCTTCAAAACTAAGCTCAGGAACCACCTCTTCCAAAACTTTATTTGACATTCCCTTCCCCACTCTCCCCTCAAAATGCTGTTTATTTCCTTATTTGTTAACATTCCTTACCCATTTCCAAGAACTTGAAGACCTAGATTGATTCATTTTTAGTACTGACTCCCTTGCACCTCGCACAATGTATTGTCCATGTTATAACTGACATGATAAAAGCTTGGTGAATTGAATTAATCTCCCTCAAATCCCAATTTCCCTGTTTATATATCTTTGTATGTTCTCCCCCTCTCCTTCATTTTCGGGTTAGAATATAAGATGATCCTCTTTATTGGCAAGACAAACTTTCCAGTTTTACCTTGATCCAAGTCTTGCCTCTGAACTAGGGCTAGCAATACTTTGCTTTCTCTCATTTATCTTGTCTCAATAATAAGCATTTATTATGCATTTTCCCTAAGCCAGGCACTAGGGAATACAAAAAGAGGCAAAATGAGAGTCCCAGCTCTCAAGGGGCTCACCTTCTAATCCCTTTAGACTAGTTCTTCCCTCATGCAAAAAAATAGCTATGCTTCTCTACCTCAAAACAAATAAAATGCAGATTTCCTGTTGACCTAAGTACCATCTCAAGTTTTAGTGTATCTCCTTATAGGTCACTTGGTAGATACAGTTCTAGACTTGGAATCAGGAAGACTTGAGTTCAAATTTTGCCCTAGATGGTTTTTAGCTTTATAACCATGAACAAATCACTGAACTATTTTGCCTCAATTTCCTCATCCACAAAATGGGGATGATAGCTCCTACCTCCCACTGTTGTAAGAATAAAATAATATAATATTTGTAAATTGCTTTGCCAAACTTAAAGGCTATAGAAATGCTGCCTTTCATAATCATCATCATCATCATCATCTTCATTGATTGACATGTTTATTGACATCTTGTTGAGAATATTAAGAACATCTTCTGGTTAAAATTCAAGGACTTGGGCTGACCTCAAGAACTGTTTTTATTTAGAGATGCCCATAACACCACTTGGAAAATGAAATTCACTCATAGAAACTGCTCTCAATATAAGAAGTTTGGCTGAGATTTTGGGGGGGAATGGACTCTCAACAAAGGAGTTTCCCTTTTTCAGAGATTTTCAGAGATATTTCAGAGAAAGAGGATTCATCAAGGAGCCATGCACTTTGATACCATGTTTACCCTTCAGCACATCTTTCTCATCTTCCAGAGATTTCCCAAGAGTGGAACAGTAGCAGTGGGTCCACATTGGAAAGGGCTCCCTCTCCACCTAGATTTATTATCTGCTATTCAGCAAAAGCACACTGTGAGCCTCATGGGCTTGGCAGGAGAGTCCCTATGGAGTTCACTTCTTGACAATGGTGTGCAATTCCCAAGGACTTCCAAGCCAAGTGGCCAAGCACATTCAACACCGAAACCTCAGAGATGACCCTAAGGTCCCTGAGGAACCTGAACCTAGTCTTTGGGGGATGTATCACGTCAATCTCAGTACATGCTACACAATATCTGATTTTTTTCTTAAGTGTACAAAGATGCTTTGTGTTATCTTGACTCTCTGTGTTTCCAGATGATGGTGCTATTTCTGTCCCTTTTGCAAGGATGACAGGGTATCTGAATCCCTTGGATGAGGAAGATGCTCTCACCATGAAAAGTCACTGGTGGTGACTATGGCTGAGGATAGAAACCTAAGAAAAAGAGGGTCACAGTTTTCTGTATTTGTATCTGTTGTCTGCATCAAATTGGACCTGAATCGGCTAAGATCTTCTTAGCATCAAAGGATGATGGTAATTAATCTGGCTTCTACAAGGGGGAAGGCAGAAACAGGTGATGGGTGAGGACCTGAGCAATGTTTTGAAGAATGTTCCTAAGTCATAGAACCCAAATTCAGAGTTAACATAACAGGGTAGCCCTGAATGTAATTGATTCATGGAAACATGTGCTTTATATCTGGTCGTAAAAATGATAATAATAACAATATTTATTTAGCATTTTATGAGATTCTCATTTTACCCTCACAAACCCCCATCAGTTAGGTCCTATTTTATTTTGAATTTTACAGATGAGGATACTGAGACAGATAGAAGTGAAGTGATGTACTTAGGATCACATTGCTACTCAAGTGTTCTTGACTGCACATGCAGCACTCTATCTGCTGCATCATTTGACTGCAGGATTGCATATAACATTATATGAGAACTAACTTTTTTTCTCAAGTCAAAGAGCAGTCTTTAACTTGCAACCTTTCACCAATTTAAGTACTGAGAAGTGTCTTAACTTCCTTACTTCTCAGGACTTCTAAGAGGAGGAGCTGAGGAAGGCATGGGGAAGGGTCCATGCAAGGGCCAGACCTGGAGACTGTGAGGAACAGCCTCAGAGCAGCTGCTTTGGCTGAACTGTCCAGTGAATGGAGGGGAGTGATGGGAAAGGTTTCCTTCTGTTGGCCTCTAAGTGACCTTAAACATGCTTTTTCCTTTCTCTTGATCTCAACGTTCTCATCTGTGAACTGAGGGACTTTGGCTCTATGTCCTCTGAAGTTCCTTCTGGTTCTAGACCAGTGATCCAGTTAGTTGTAACTGCAGGTGGGTCCTACTTCCCATGGCTAATTATGGCCTTGGCTAATCTTCAAGAAGGCTAGAAAATGATTACTAAATTAGTCACATTAAATGTATCCCTTCTCTCTCCTTTCTCCCTTCCAGTTGCCAACCAGATGACATTTTCGTTGGGCACTATATTTATGTTCCTTTTTGATTTTAAGTTTTTTGCCATATAGTATTTTAAGTTTAATCAAAAGTCAACTTAGAAAGGCCATTCTGCCTAAGGGATATTTTTCCATTAAGTATTATGACATATTGGTGGCCTTGAGGGATTATTGGTTTTTGAAGAAATATTAACAGCTGGAAATTTGCATTTTAATACAGTTCTCCTCAGCTACTCAAGCAATTTTATTTTTAAGACCTGTGACAGGCTTCAAAGCTCTGGTTCTGAAGCAATCTCACCAAGTAGTCACTAACATAATTTTATTACAAATGACTAAGTTTCCTAATAGTTTTCTTTCTCCTGAAAAATCTAGTTGAGGACATTGGTGAAATCAACACCCAAACTTTGTACTTTCTTGTAAAACTAGATTTCCTAATTGGGTCAAACAAGAAGGACCCATTTTAAACCCTGTTAACAAAAATACTTAATAATATTAAGGAAGGCAAAAGATAATACCATATCTAATTTGACTTTATGATTAGCTTTTGAAAATGAAGTGGGTGCAAAGAAACCCTTGAGACATTTGTATGAGTCCAACCTGATACCTCTCAGTGGAAGAATGATTCCAGCAATGCCTGGAAAATGCACTGGGAAATCAGAAGACACTATGTCACCCTTCGTCCTCCTGTCAAATTCATCCTCACAAGTCCCATTGAAATTAACTAAGGATTTTGAGTCCAGTGACTCCTCTCTCATTGAAAATGGGAGCAGGACAATTGCTAGGGCATTAGGTAAGGATGATTTGGAGCTTGGAAATACAGCAGGGGAACAGGAATCCTGAAGATGTTAGGAAGAAAGCCACATGTCTTTCTTTTGGCTTTCATTGATAGCAAGAGCCAGCTCCAAGCATGCCAGAAAGCCAAAATTATTAGATCATGGTTGTGAACATTTGGCACATGTAAAGGCATTTGAATCTATGGTTAGACATAGGACAGAGCCTGATTTGGTTAATGTCTGTGGTTCCCTAATGCCCTTCAGAATTTGGAAGGATTCTCTTTACAACAGTCCTGCAAGGGAAGTGCTATAAGGATTATTATCTTGTCCCATTTCCCATATGTGGATATTGATTCCCAGAGACCTGAGATCACACAGCTAGGAAGCAACAAGGCTGAAATGCAAACTAAGATCTAAGGTTAATGCTATAACTCAACCCTTTATTGACCCTAACCTTAGAAATAAAGACATATATATATCCCCAGTCTCCTTCATAAAGCATCTGTCTTGGTTTTCAATCCTGGGCTTTTGAATGGGGGAATCTCCTGTTGTACAAGATGACAAAGCCACAAAAGACTTTTCAGTTTCAAAGAAGCAAAAAGTATAAGTAACATGTAGCCAGAGGTTCCAGGCCCATACTGGGACTGACTGAAGCACTCAACTTTGCCAGGAAAGAACGCTTAGGCTTCCAGTCTTGATAAAAGTATTCTTCAGGCAGAAAACAGGCAGAAAAAGGGTCAGGTCCACACCCTAGAGGGAACCAGCCTAGAGGTTTAGAGTGCTGAATCCTGGTGGGAGGTAGACAGCTTAAACTCTATCCTGGTGCTGGCCTGGTGATTGGTGGGATGCGTTCCCACATCTGTAAAATGAGGGATTGGACAAGATAATTTCAGTGGTCCCTTCCAGCTCTGGATTCTATGTGTCTCTCAGAAATTGATCACAGTCATTAGCAGATTCTCCAGATGGGCAAATAAGGGCGAGTGTGCCCAAGGCAGGTGGTCCCTGATACTGCTATGGCTGGACTTCTCTTCTGAGACGCCCGCTTTATCTGCTCCCATGCTTAGGGGCTCTGGCCTCTTCTCTTGGGAGGTGGTAGAGGAGGCCTGACACTTAGGACAGTGTAGAATGTGAAAAGTGTCTCTGCTACTCTCTGCAGATGCACTGAACACCTGGCCAGAAGCTCCAAGGCTGAATCTCTGTGACTGAGTTTCTACCCTTCCCTAGGTGGCAGCATTGCAGCAGCACGAGCCAGGAATGGGTTAATGCCTCATTGCCATCAATTCCTTAACTCAAAGAACTATGTTTGGTGCCTTTGAATGCCCCATGTGAACACTGGGCTTCAGTGGGTCCAGGGTTTTTCTTTCCTCCAGCTCCCCTGCCATTGCGAGGCTGTTGTTCCTGAATCATCGTTTAACGGTATTGTCCTGAGCTATTGTGCACCCAAGACATTCACTTCCACCAAGCTGTCTGCCGTTTAAAATAACTGTGGCTTCTGAGATCAGGTAGCAATGTTTTCCTTTTTGCATTCACAAAAGTGCTATTACTTTGATGCTATTAAAAAAACAGCAGAATGGGGAAGAAAAGGAAAGTCTCTGACAAAGAAGTTCCCCTCTTGATCTTCCAGAGAACTGAACCTGTATCTCATCCCCATGGAGAGAATCTTATCATGGAAAACAAATTGTTCAAGAAAGTCACTTAAAAGCAGAGACACAAAACCACAAAGGACACAGAGGAGCACCTATATTGTGGCAGATTTTGTACTTAATATTGAAGCTCTCATAATGCTTGGTAAATATTTCTTTCTGTCCTGGAAGCTTGGTGACTCACTGCTTGCCATGGCCTCATGAGGAGTGATAAAGCCTAGGACACAGACCTAACTCCTGTGAGTGAAGCTTGAGTGAGGAGGGTACTGTCACGGTCACAATGGATACTCATTCAAGTGTCAATCATAGGAAGTGATGACACCATGATGGTAATACCCCTCATGGACAGTCATGAAGATAACTGTATGGACTGGCCTGCCCTCTGTGCTTGTTGGGGCTGTTTTAATGTGTAAATTGTATCTGGTAGACAGACATTTGTCTGCTGTATGCCAATGGGTCTATGAGTTAAAACTGTGACTTTTCCTCCAATGGTGAATGTTAAAACCTGCCCTCCCAACCTGTATAACTTTGTCCCTTTTGGAACAGGAGTTTGTTCACCCAAGTGGCTTCGTTCACCCAAGTGGCTTCATTCACCATTGTGAAGATCTCTCTCTTGATCTCCTCAGGATTCATTGTCACATTTTGGTTTTTTTTCTTTTCTCATTCTTTCCAAATGACCAGCCCATCCTTCATTTCTTAGAATATAGTGCTCAGCACTTAGCACAGGGCCTGGCACATAGTAGATGCTTAATAAATCTTTATTGACCAATAGACTAAATGCATGATTCTTTGTCTCATTCTTCAAGTCTCCATACTGGTACTGCCATGCCTTATGCTCCCCAGGCACTCGAGAACTTTTTAGAATATTAAAAGAATAAACCTTTGTTTCAAACCTGGAGTTATTCAAAGCACTGTGCATCTCTCAAGGAGCATCCAGCCTTCTTCCTTTCTTCTGTTCAATTCTAGAACCTGCTTGTTGTTCATTCTCAATTTCCAAGGTGTGTGTATTGATGGGCCAGATCGATTGGTTGTCCATATAACCTGTGATTATCTCTGTACCATGTGTTCTAATACATTTCTTCATCATCTTCCTTTAGGCCTAATATTGTCCTTCAAGATGCTGAGAATCATGTTATTTTCTGACGTGATTTGGAGGCTCTTAACACTTCATAGAATTTCTTATCTCCTGCAACTGACGTTGACTCACAAGCTCTAATTACTTATAAAGCCATCATGGTGCAAATAGTGATCCTGAACACTATCATACAAGGTGACTGCATGTCCCAGGAGATGGTTCCTTTTTGGCCTGATGTGTGGGAGGAAGGCAATGTGGCCAGGCACTATCTTTGTCTTTATTTATGTGTTTGTACATGTACACACATTTATATATTTTAATGTATATGAATATATGTAAAATATGTGGAGGGGTGGGGAGTGAAGCAAGGGAGAAAAGAAGAGAGGAAGCAGGCTTCATACTGAAATAACTAGTGTTGATTGTGTGGTGGGTGAAAGATGAAATGACTGAGGAAACAAAGCTTCTAAGTTCTGAGATTTGGATTTATGAAGCAATGCTGCCAATTGCCCAGTGAAGCAGGACAAGACTTCTTCGGCGTAGGCTTGGACCCTAAATGTGGGAAGAGACATTTTTATATGTTAAAAAGAATCAAAGAAGGCTAATTAATTAAAAGGGAACAATTAGCCAGTATGCAAAATTAGGCCATCTGATTTCTATGTAGAGGAAAGTTTAGGGATTTCCAGGTTGAGAGAGGGAGAATGAATAGGCATGATTCCTTGAAATCAGAAAAAAAACTGTCCTATTTCACCCCACCAAGTGCCTGTGAACAATTCAAGAAGCATGGGCACAATGACTGACTAATTAGTATGAGACCAGTCTTCAGATGAGATAGATGGGTTGCTTGAGATGGACAACTGTTGGAAAACTTCTTGCCTCAAGCTTTGGGTGTGACTGGGCTTCTGGTCAGCCTAACTGGCATCCTTAGTTAAGGGTTTGTAGACAGCAGTTAGAGGTCATCGTTTCCCAGCCACACTGGGCTAGGCTCATACAAGGTAATAAAGTTTTCTTCCAGTTCTAACAATTGAATAAACTTTTCTCACAGGACAGAATTTGGACTAGTCTCATAACTGAATAGAGAGGAAACCGGACTTGTTCCAGAACTGAGTCACAAGATGGAGTCAGCATGGTTCCCTCAATTCCCATTACCCCTTGCTATTCTAATCCCCTCAATTCACTGTGTAAAGTGAATGTAAATAGGCTCTAAGTGAGGCTTGGGAGAATATCCTTCTCTAAGTTCTAAGGACATTGTGGCTTCTTAAGTTTCATAACTCTAGGATTTTGAAGTTTGTAAGGGTGGCTCCTTCCCAATAACACCATGAATCAGAGAGAGGAAGCATAGCAAAGCATAGCATATTTTAGAGATGATGAGACTGAGGTTCTGAGAGACTTATTGTTCTCCTTCTGATCTCAAAACAAGTAAATGTCAAAGGTGGCAATCAAACCCAGCTCTCTGGGATCTAGTGTTTCATCCATCCCACCAGTCTCATTGATTGTCCAGATTAGCTGCCCAGATCCCCTTTTTCTCCTTCCATCAGTGTGCTGAAGATAGGCCAAAGTGGTCTGGAAGTAATTTTCTGAATGGTGAGGCTTGTTGGATCTTCATTATGGGAGGGAATTTATTCACACAGGGAGCTTGGGACATAGAAGAGACTCTGTTTAGGTTCTCATTGTAAGTGAGGCCTTTGTGGGGAAGTTTACTTGGAGTAGGTTTATTTCTCCCTCTTTTCCTCCCTCTTTTCCTTCTTTCATCCTTTCTTCTTTCTTTTCTCTCCCTCCTCCCCTCCTTTCCTACCTCTTTCCCTCTTCCTTTTCCCCCTCCCTCCCTTCTCTTTTCCAGTCTTCCATTCCTCTCTCCTTCCCATCCTATAAATCTTGAAGGACTCATTCATCCTCAGTCTCGTTGATATTCCAGAAGACCTAACAGCCTCTGTAATAACTCTCAGGGAAAGCTTCAGCTTAGCTCCTGCATCCTCCCTTTAAACAACTCATTCCCTGGCAGCCATAATGCACCATGAATATTAAATTAAAATCAATTGCACACTTATTTAGCCCACTCTAGGGATGAAACACACAGGCTAACTCAGAATTGACATATATTTTCTTTTAAAAAAATAGCACTTGCAAAGGCAACGGTGCTTTCTAGGGCAGTTTGGTATCTTGCATTCTCATCAGCTGTCTCTGAGAACAGGGAACCTGTGCAAATATGTAATGCAAGGAGCTCCATTCTGGGCTGACTTGAGCATGAATCTAGAGCTAGGAGGAAGCTCAGTGACCATCTCCTCCAACCCCCCAGTTTTACAGATGAGGACCTGATTCCCAGGAAGAAGAATCAGTAACCCTGGTCATCTGTGTCAAAGGCGGGCTGTTTAGATAGGTCCTCTGAAGCAATGTGATGATCTCTGATCACTTGTCTTCTAGTTCAATATTTTTGCACTAGTTATAGTATTTGGCAATGAGACTATCTGCTCCAGTATCCTTCCGGACACATCCAGCAAGTTCTGCTTCTACCCATGCTTATTCTATGGAGGCAAGATTTTGGATTTCTACCAAAGGACCTCATTTTGAAAAGATCTTTCCTTGGTAGCCACAATTCCTGCCACTTTGTTGTAGCCTCGCTTTGCTTTCAGTTACATTTTTTTTCCATTCAAAGTCTGTGCTATTTGAAATGCAATTCTGCATATATTAAGCCCATGACATCTTCTTTCCTTCCTTAAGACACTCTAAGGCATACATACCATGGCCAATAGGCTTTTTTTCTCTCCCTTTCTCCCTATTTCCTTGAGGAGAATGCTGATCTTAGAAACACGATGAAAATTCTTCTCCTTTCACTTATATTATCTCATTTGAGTCTCACAACAGCCATGGGAGGTAGGTTTTATTATTATTATCCTCATTTTACGAATGAGAAAAATGAAGCAGATAGAGGTTCAATGACTTTCGCAGGATCACAAAGTATTAAGTGTATCAGGCAGGATTTGCATTCAAGTCTTCCAAAGTCCAGGTTCATGACTCTGATCATTGTACCACCCCTGAGCTATTTTACATCCTGGGGATGCTATGATGTGTGCTTCATGTTGGTAATTGTATAACAAGTCCATGGTCATAGGAAACCCCCTGACCTGAACAGCATAATTGAAGGAGGCACACATGTATTTCAATATTTATTCTTCCCTTAGATCCTAAAACAAAATGCTAGAAACAGTGTTTGCTGGGGCAAAAGAGAAATTTGGTAAGACAATTAACCACCAAGAGAACCATTAAAATGAAGAAGGCAATAATTAAGAGGAGAAACTGAAATTCATCCATGGGCAACTAATTTTTTCTGAACTTTGGTTTACTTGCACGTGAGATGGAGGAAATAATTCCAGGAGTGAGGAATGCCCTCAGTAAGCCTACAGCTACTACATAACATGACCTCTGGTTCTTCTACTTCATTTTCTTTTAACCTCCTGACATTGTGCCTGCACATGAAAAGCCATCCTTTTTCACTTGCTACCTGTGTGACCTTGAGTAGGTTACTTCTCCTCACTGGTCATCAGTTTTCTCTACTTTAAAATAATGGTGGTAGAGCACATGGTCTTTCTAGTCTCTAATAGCTTGAAATCTGTACTTTATGATCAATATCTAGGCTTGAGTGGCTAAACTGGCTATTCCATGTGATTGATGAGCTTTCCCCAGTATCTGGATAACAGAATGCTTGACCAATGGCCATTATGGTGCCCAAATCATCCTGGGTCTCCTCCAGAGACAGTCCTATTTCCAGGGCCAGCACTCTGTCCATCCCACTGCCCTTGAGCTATCTCTTTTCATGGAGCATGCCGATACAGGCATGCACTTTCAGGGATCGCTTCACCACCACGTCATAAAGTGGGGGCCTCAGATTCCCCAGCACTTTCCTTCATGACTAAAGTCGCTGCTGACAAATGAAATCAAGTGACTAGAAGAACCAACTCAGGCTAAAGAAAACCTATAATAGTGGCTGCCATTTTTCACTGTGTGCCTCAAGCTAGTGAATATGAATGATTCATGGCACTCCTGGCTCTAGGACACTTTCATTATGAAAAGTTGATCCAATTATCAATATCATGCCATCCTCTATTAAGAAAATCATATTTTACATAGATGACTTGGAGAAATGGTGTTATCCATGTTATTCTGCATGTACTTGGAAATCTATATGCCTGCTCCATGGAGCTGACTTTGTAAGTGACTTGTGCAAGGCAATAGCTTTCCTCGGGACTCATTCATGAATTGATTCACTGCAATCTGGACTGGGAGGGAAGGCATTTGTAATAAAAACATAACTTCTTGGAGTCTCCGTTAGGCACTGGAAGGCTGATCAATCTCATGTTAGGGATTCCTCTGCTTGTTTTCCTAGATGAATGGATGTGGTCCCTGCTTCATCACGGAGGCACTCCAAGAACCATAATGACTACATGTAAATTATCTGCCCTGGACATGTAGATGAACAGCACTTTTGATCTGCTGTTAGTACTGGTTGTTTCCAGTTTGCCTAAGTATATTAAAAACACATTATGCTATTATGCAAACACCCAAATTAACATATTTTAATATGTTCACCTAGTTTTTGTTTCTCATTTCAGAATCGAATTGATTACCAAGACCAATGCTTTATCACCCTTCTTCATGAAATTGAATTTCTTATTGAGAGAGGTAGGAAATATTTAAATGAGAAAATTAGAATTCTTCCAAACAGTAGAGGATTGTTTCCTATTTAAGTTTGTTGTCATGCTTAAATGGCATTTTTCTGCTTTGTTGTTACTTCCAATTGTTTCTGAATTGGAAAACACCTGCCATGTCATTGACTTATTAAAAGTAATAGCACAAAATGAAACTATGGTATTTGTCTTGCTTGTCTCAGTCCAACTCATTGTCAGAAAGACTTTGCTGTTGTGTTTCCTTCTGTACCCATTGATTTTCCCAGCAACCTTTTATCTGCCACAACACTCTCCTAACACTGAGCCCTCATACTCCTTCTCTTCAGCCTTTCCCTGGAAGCTGGATTTCAGGTCTAACCCAAAGCCATGTAGTCTAATTACACCTTCTCACCTGCTGTGACATAAGTTCTATTTCCGTGACTTTCCAAAGGGGATTGCAGGCAGTGTGTCTCCGGATGGATTTGACAGAATGAAAATCAGATAGTGAGTGTAGGCTAAAAATGTGAGCTGTGGCTTCAATGTGCTTTTCACAAAGAGCTACACAGTGCCTGAAGGGTTTGCCAGCCACATATCTGTTACTCTTTAGCAGGATGGAAATCTGAAGTGTCAGTGATTAAGGAAGATTTCCTGGTAAATAAAAAGGTGTCTGCTCACATCTTGCCCTGAACCTCTCACACACAAGTGATGTTTACTCCTTTCCTCCTATGCTTATATGATTACATTTGAAAAAATTAACTTGGTGAAGGGCAAGGCCAGGGTCAGAGGTGGGGCTACCACAGGGATGTGTTACCACTTCTTAATTATCCCTTTTAAAAAATTACATCACATGCATTAGCAACTGAGTGGCTGCCTTGACAGGACCCTCTCTTTGCACCAGAGATTACTAACTCTAATGAGATGCAGGTCCCGCCCTCAAGTATCTCATAGTCTATGGAAGAGATGACTGAGATAAAGAGAGTGAATGACCAATGACCTCATTCGGGAATGATCATTCACACATTACTATTCTGAGACTTGTATCGGACTTGCTCAGCATCCTAAAAGATAGAAGTCTCTTGAATTTATTCATTATTGTTTCTCCACAAGAAAAAAGACATTTGGGTTTGACATGAATTGACAAATGTTCACTGAGTAAAAAAAAAGACCATACTTCACCAACATTTAAATAGAAACACAGTTTCCAGGCAAAAGGAGGTGATAGCTTATTATTATTAAATTAAGTTGATAAATTATTATTTCTCACAAGGGAGTTTGGAGAAACAACACAAAAGTTTGCTAACCTGAATTTGCATATGGAAATGAGCTAGTGCAGATACACCATGGACTTAGTACAAAACAAAAACAGGCAGAGGGAGGTGGGAATCAATGCAAATTCAGATGTAGGAGGAAAGTCGTAACAAGATGAGAAGAGCACAGAATGTGGAAACAGAGACCTGGGCTCCCAGTCTGGCCCTTCTACTCAGTCATTGTGGATATGGTTGGGCCAAGGCATGAGATAGCAGTGACACTCTGGTGGCTCATCTGAAAAAGGAGTGGTTTGGACTTGTTTATCCTTTGTTTTTGAAGAGGACCAATGAAACCATGGCATGATGCCTTGATTGGTGCATGAAATGGATTTAAGTGAAGCAGAATTGCACAAAGTCATCAGCTTCACTCTCTCTTCCTGAGTCATCAAAGTCTTGTGGCAGGATAAAGGTCTAGATGACTGGAGATGGCCCAGGATGAAGTGGATGACCTTGGCATCTTTGATGTCTGCCCAAGCTCTAAGCACTCCACATTGCCTACTTCAGCTACCTTCATGGCAGTTGGAACAAATTGTTCTTATCCATGAGGTTCTTTCCAGATCTATAGATTTGAGCTCATGATAAAGGTCATACTTTGGTGAATGGAAATAGGGAACCTATCCACCATTTAGAGAGAAGGATCAAGGGTTCATAGGATCAGAGATTTAGCACTAGAAGAGGTCTAGTGTAGACCAATAAATCTTTTCACACACAAGGAGATGGGCTAGAGATGTTAAGTGGCTTGCCCAGAGTCATATCAAGGAAATGTCCGAGATACGATTTAAACCTTGGTCTTCCCATTTACAAGTTCAACACTCTCTCTACTACACCATGCTACCTTTTGTGGGAAAGAGATGGCCACCAATAGGGGATAATCAAAAATTTTACAATCTTTGATTGTAAAAGAGATGCTCATCTAGGTTGGGAGAAATTATAAGAACATTTACAAAGTGACCACAAAGCAGATGCTTTTGAAACCAGGATTAAAATTTTAAAATTAAAAGTTAAAAAATTAAAAGAGTTGAAGGACAAGCCATGTCATTGGAAAGTTGGATAGAGAAGACAAGTGCCTGCTGTCTTAAATCCAGTCTCTGGCTGGACATCACTCTGACCATACCGTTTATCAACTTCAAAGTTTTTCCTTGCTTATTATTCACAGTAAAATCAAGTATGGACTCCTGACTTTCCTGCTGCTCAAGGCCCTTCATGATCCTTGTCCAACCTACTTTATAAAATTAAATTCAATGTGTTTTTCAATGAACAAGGATTTAGTCCCCACTGGGAAAAAGAAAACCAAACCAAAACTGTTGTAACAATCAAATCCGGCCAAGCAAAACAACTTCCAACTTTAGTCACATCCCAAAATCTTAGTCTTAATTTTCATCAGAGATGTCAAACACGTGGCCTCCAGGCTGTACTGCAGCCCATGGCAATCTGGACTGAAACAGAGAAAAATTTAATTAGGAAATATTTAATACAATAGGTAAAAATGTAAAAGAACACTGAAAATGTTAATATGCGGTTTTCTCAGTCAATATTGACCCATAGTGAACCTTCTATATTGACCTTTATTTTTCTAGAAGTTTGATGTTACTGGTCTTCATGATGAGTCTCACTTCTTTGTCAAGAGATAGGTACCGTTCTTCACCATCAGTTTTATGGTATCATGGTCATCATGTTGATCTGAATTTTCACATCTTTCAAAGTTGTTCATTTAGACAATATCCACTCTCCTTTCCTAGTCTCCTCTCATACTACTCCCTTTGATGTACGTAAGGCTCTATTCAAACAGGACTCCTGTCTGTCCTGTTCTCTGCCAGTTTCCGTCATCACTGCTTAATCTTTGCTGAATGTGACCCCTTCCTTTTCAAATGTATCCTAGGACTCGGCATAGTTCTCTCCTTTGCACATGTCTCAACCTCTCTTGTATCATAATTATTTGTGTAAACTCTTTCCCTATGTCACCATATAACCATGCAATCATCCTGGGAACACAATGAGTCATTTCTAGCACATTTCTAGCACCTAGAACATAGTAGGCTTTTAACAAATGACCACTGAATTAGATTGATTCTTCCACATACATTGCCAGGCTGACTTCGACATAGTTGTTCTTCAATTTCAGTGGGAGTGATATCTTGGATCAGTTCAAGAGGTGTGAATAAATTAAGAAAGGAAACGTCTACTAATTTTTATTTCCATCTTTTTAAGTTCTACTTTCATTCTCTGGTTTCACTCTGTTGTGTGAAAATACTTTGTCTTACCCACAAAATGCTAACATTTTTTTCCTACAGATAAGTGAGTGTCAGACTTCAACAAGCTAAGATCTAACAGAAGCGAACCACTGCTCTGTATACCACAGCTGCTTCTTTTGGGAAGAGCAAAGAGCAGTGAGTTTCCTTTGTTCATGTTTTCTTGTCTAGGAAAAACCCCAGAGAGCACAGAGCACAGTGCAGGATCCGGGTTTGCTGTAGTGACTTCATTTCCCGTCTGGACTAGACCGTAGTTTGGCTAGAAAAACATGAGGTTATAGACTTTCCAGGAAAGGGTTTTTGACTTGAGTAAATTGGAAGAAGGGTCTGCTGATTCAGGTGACTGTGCAGGGTTAACCAAATGTTTTGCTTCGATACACTTATATATATTAATCCTCCAATTATTTGAGAGCTGTATTTTTTGGATTAATGTCATTGCTTCTATTTGATGGATTTGCCTCCAGGTTCTAACTGTTTTATGAAACATAATACAGTTTAAGCTTGTTAGATCGATCAATTCCCACATCAGATAGTCATAAAAATTTACAAATAATAGTTCCTCTAGGAGTTACATGGTAATGTGTGAGTCAGATCTAACTCATGCTTATCTGTCATTTGGGTTTCTGAAAGTGTTAATTTTTGTAAACATTTGGACCAGAAAAATGATGCTGAAGGGTATTGAAAAAGTCACATGGTGAGAATATGATATGATTAATGAATTCTGGGTAATAGTTTTCATGATTTCTGAAGTAGGGAGGAGAAGAAAATGAGTAGTGAAAAGTCTCCTAAGTAGATAATTTAGTCCTTTGTTTATTTATTTTTGGTTTCTTATTGACCTTTCAGTTCATGTGACAAATGTCTTGTGTATAAATTAACCTCCTGAGCCACCTTTTAATCTTATTGACTCACCTGAGTGACTTGCCCAGGGTTCCATAGCCACATGCTTAATACAGTGACTGGGACATAATAGCCACTTCATAAATGTTTGTTGACTTATTGACGTAGGTGGCAAGATCAGACCCAGGAGGCAGGCTCAGATTTGACTGACTCCAAGGTTGACCCTATCAACTACACTTCTCTTTCTCATTCTCCTCTTCTCCTCCTTGTCCTCTTCCTTCTTCTCTTCCTTCTCTCTCTCTCTCTGTTTCTCTCTCTCTCTCTTTCTCTTTCTGATATAGTGAACATACATTTAATGAAATGAACACTCATGAAATAATATGTATGCTATGCTAAAATCTATAATTTATTATCTTTAAAATAATGTTTTATTTTGTTTTTCTCAATTACATGTAAAGTAACTTTTATTTTTACAATTTTTGAGTTCCAAATTCCCTCCCTCCCCCTCCTCTTCATCCACTGCCTTGAGAAAGCATGCACTTTGGTACAGATTGTACATGTGTAGTCATGCAAAACATACTTCCATATTAGCCATGCATGGTGCGAGAGAATACAAACAAAATAAAGCAATTAAAATAAAAAAAGACTCTTCAATCTGTATTCAGACTGCATCAGTTCTTTCTCTGGAAGTAGACAGCATTTTTCATTATAATTCCTTTGGAATTATAGTGGATCATTGTATAGATCAGAATAACTAAGTCATTCACAGTTGGTAATTCTACAATATTGCTGTTACTGTGTACAATGTTTTCCTGCCTCTGCTCATTTCACTTTGTATCAGTTCCTATACATTTTCCCAGGTTTTTCTGAACACCCTCTTCATCATTTCTTATAGCAGAATAGTATTCCATTACAATCATATAATACAGCTTGTTCAGTCATTCCTCAATTGATAGCATCCTCTCAATTTCCAATTCTTTGCCACCACAAAAAGAACTGCTGTAAATTTTTTTGTACATATAGAACCTTTTCCTTTTTTGTTGACCTCTTTGGTAATCAGACTAAGTCAAAGGGTATGCACAATTTGATAGCTCTTTAGGCACAGTTCCAAAATGGTCTCCAGAGTGGTTGGATCAATTCACAACTTCACCAACAGTTCAGTAGTGTTCCAATTTTCTCATGTCCCCTCCAGAATTTATTGTTTTACTTTTCTGCCAGATTAGGTAATCTTAGGTGTGAGGTGGTACCTCAGGGTTTTTTTATTTGCATTCCCCTAATCAATAGTGATTCAGAGCATTTTTATATGGCTTTGATATCATAACTTTTATTTCTTTTAAAAACTTCCTGTTCATATCTTTTGGCAGTTTATCAGTTGAGGAATGAAGCATATTCTTATGAATTTGATTCAGTTCTCTCTATAAAAATGGAATTTATAAGGACCATTTTTACATGAAGAAACAATAAGAACACCCCCAAGTCAGTGACAATCCATACATCATCGCATCAAAAATACCATTAAGCAAGAAGTGCTTCCAGGAGGACCAGGAAAGAGACTCCCAAAGTTTCCTGTCTCACATCCCTGGGTGCCAGCTCCCCCTTCCGATGGTCCCATTGGGTCTCAGGTATAGGGACGTTGTATGAGCTTAGTCAGGACTTTCGGTTCTCCTGATGCTGACCTTCACAAGTCAGGAGAAGTATCTGGTAAGGAATACACAATTTGATTGATACCCCAAGTAAATACGCAGCCTTCCTCACTGTGTGCTGTCCTAATGACGTGTTAGTTCAAGGGCCTGCCTGCAAGCAAAGAGAGTATCACCATAATTCATACAGATTTAAAGGGATGGAGCCAAGACTTGATGTCATTCACAGAGAAAACTAAGGCAAGTCTAAGTGGACTTCTTGGAAGCAGAATGTAGTCGTGTGATTGAAGGAGGAGAAGAGTCTGATGATTAGAGGTGACACCTTTGCTCAGCACACTTGGCTACTTAAAGCATTAAGTAGGGAAGATGATAACACTGAGGAAACAGCAAAAGTACCATGTAATTAGACGACCAAAGCCTTAGGTTTGTTCCCAATGCCCAAAGGATGCCACTTCCAACGTACAACACGCATGTTAGGGAGCAACAGAAAGAAAAGACAAACTCTTAGGTAATAATAGACTAGATCAATCAGAACTCCATGACAATTGACTGAAACCTGGCTTTTGATGGTTGTGAAGGAAGATAATGACAGCCACATCTAGTATATTTTTTTTTACAACGCCTGGAAATTCATTACAAGTTCTGAAACTGAATGTATCACCTCTGTCACTGCTCATAATCCTTAATGAGAGGATGTAGAAAACAACTGTATGCCTCAGGAAGGTGGTTGGCAGTTTTTCCTGCTTATGACCATGTATTTGGAAGCAACTCATTCCCTGAATTTTCCCATACATTTTAGCAGTCCAGATCACTGGCCTTTTCCAAGGCATCTGGTTGGCTCAGCCCACCTAGATACTCAGTCCTTTCACAGTTGCTCTTAGCCCACACCAGACCACTTAACTTCTTTCACTATTGCACCTGGACCACCCCAGGCTATTTACCAACACTTAATCCCATCCAGATCTTTTCACTGTCCATTTTCATATGTAAGTATGAAACTTACACCCTCTAGTGAAGATTCACTAGAAATCTAGTCAACATTATTGGCATTATAATAAACCTTTCCCCTTTGACTAGAAGAAGGTTTGAGTGCATGAATTCTTTGAGGTGGACACTGCCCCGTAGTTTGACATTTCAGAGTTCCCAGCTACCCCAAACTGCATAATTTTTGCTGGCCTTGTACAGGGAACTGCCTGACCTTCTCAAGCTCTTGTCTAAGAGTTCCTGCTACAGGTGGTAGTTAGCATTTGTGTAGCACTTTAAAATTTTCAAAATGCTATCAGAAATTTCCACATTTACTCCTCTTCACAAACCTGGGAGATGCCCTCATTTCCACAGATGAGGAAACTGAGGCAGATAACGCCTAAGGTATTTACCCATAACCACAGCACTATTGAAAGTTTGTGGAGTTGTTTATATTCTGGTGTTCCTTGTTCCCTATCTGGCATTCCAGAGTTGCCTACCTAATTACTTCAAATTACTTAATTCACACTGCTTGATTGGTTGACTGATCCAGGCAATAAGTTGGCAAAGCCAAGACCCCTCCATTGTCCTCTCACAATATATTTAGTGCCCTTTCCTTGACTTTTGTCTTTTGCCTTTGTCTAAGTAGACTGGTAAAAAGGCACACACGTACACAAATTGAAAATGTCCAAAGCTAAACACCCTAAATGCTGACTAACATGTCCAGAAGCAGAGCACTGTTCACAAATCCCTTGCTGTGCTTTTGTGGACCTTTCTCAAACCATTTCTTAGCTTCAGTAAAAAGCTATGCCCTGACCTTGCATGCTGTTCAAGTGAAACACTTCTGCATTTCATACCGAAGGTCAGTTGGTCCCATGCTTTGGTACAGTGGCAGGCAAGAGCTGACCCAGTATTGCCCCCTCTGACCCTCTCTGCCATTGCTGGCTGCCACCAAGATCTGGCCAGGAACAGGCCAAAACTTGAGCATAAGGAAACAACATAGATCTAAACAAGCAGTGTGTGGTCATGCTGCTTGCTCAATTTTCCCTACCAGGGAGGTCATGATGTTTTGATGATAAGCTCTTACAGCTTTGGTCACACTTCACTGGAAAAGAATTGAAATAGGATTTAGCACAGAAGATTGAAAAGATCTGGTAAATATCTGTCACAGAGGCCCAGGAAAGCAGGAATCTTCAGTCACCATCTTAAAGAGCTTCCTTTTCTGCGTTGTCTTCTCCCATCAGATTGTAGGCTCTCATGTCCTCAACATGGGCAGTCAGTCTTTCTGCTTATATTGGGCTAGATCTTTTTCTTCACTACTTATTTATTTTGTCATTGTTTTTCTTTTCAAAAAGTTTGGGGCAATAAACTCTTCTGTCTCATGTAGTTTTCATTTAGAATTTCTTGAAATAAAGCATTGAAAAACCAAGTTTTACTAATGCCCATTGGGATCGAAATGGAGGTATTAGACTATGCCCTAAAGTCCAAATCACTCTGGCCCTCACTGATTGGCCAATAATAGCTCCCAGTCCAAGCCTCATTTGCTCATTGTTTGGGTTTTGATGACTTAGAGTGAGTGTAAATAGAAATTGCTGCTGTTTTGGCTTCACACTGTGAGGGTCTTCCTGAGGCAGGGAGATTCTTTGGTTAAAGTTGCCTCCATTCTTACCTACCCTTTAATTATTGAATGGGTATTTTCTCAGAGGCCAGGAGTGGGGAATCTGTAGCCTCCAGGCCACATGTGGCCCCCTAAGTCCTCAGGTGTGGTCTTTTGAATCCAAACTTCATGAAGTCCTTGGTGGCAAGTTTTGCAGAAAAAATGCTTTTATTAAGGGGATTTGTTCTATGAAGTTTCTATTCAGTCACAGAGCCACACTTGAGGACCTAGGGGGCCACATGTAGCCTTGAGGTGATAGGGTCCCCACCCCTACCTCAGACAAACTGAGACCTGGGAAAGACCTAGCTTAAAAAGGCCAAGGTGTCTTGCTATATCCAAGACCATCACTAGTCATACTGACCTACATCTTGGTGCTGGACTCCTTTGACTCTGGAGGAGAGAGTGAGACTGATGCCTTTGCACAGGTCTGCCTCACTCAAATCCAATTCATTTGCAAGTCAAGACATCACCCTTCAAACGTCATTGGTCCTCTTAGAGAATGAAAGACAAAGAACAACAATCACTAGCCCCTAGCACAGTGCTTGCCATCCAGTAAGTTGAATGGTTGTTGACTTGAATCAAAATCTGGACTGCACAGATGTTGAGGGCTTTGGGTAACTGACTGCTTGTGGAAAATCTCGGGAAGCAAAGTTGAAATGGACAGAATTGAAGGGAAATGTTATTTAGACCATGACCAGTCAGTGGGGCAGCATAAAGCTATGATGGGTAGTGTGTCTTTATGTGCTGTAAACACATACCCTGTTCCACGAATATTTATGTATGTGAGATCACAATAATGTTCATAACCATACATGTTTCTGTCATATTTGAAGATTCAATACTCTTTTCTTCACTATAATCCTAGGAATTCAGTTTTACAGGAGTTATTACCCTCTTTTATACATGATCAAACTGAGACTCAGAGACACTTTTGCCTAAGGAACAAGTAAGTGTCAGAACTGAGACTTGAAGCCCAGACTTCAGACTCTAATGCCACTAGTCTGTCTTAGGAATCAGAATTCATAGTCAGCATAGGCAACTTTTGCCTTTGTGGGGTGCCTTGCTCATTCTGAAATCTTTTTGAAACTGAAGCATTGTAAAAATCCATTAGTCAGCAGTCTTGATTACTCTTTGAGTAGAGGAACTCTGGGGCTTCTTATGAATGTTGCCTGGCCTCCCATCATTTAAGAGTGAGAGGGATAATTCCTCTGAATATTTTGGTCCTTATGCTTAGCGATCACAATTTAGAAAACCCTTGGATTGGTGGCAAGAGGTACTGCAGTGCACATATGTATGTATGAGAGGGCAAGCCTATCTCCTTGTTTGCTTCCATAAGAGTCTTCTGCTTAACTGGACTCCAAAGCTGACAACATTCTCTGGATTCATTTTCACTTCAAAAAATTATGCTTTTCGAGAAGATATTTCATTTGTCAGAAGTAGCAAGTCATCAATTTCCACCATACCCTCCCAAGTTTATATGGTATTGATATCATTGTTTTTAAAATATTGGATGGAATTCACTTGTAAGTCCACCTCATCCAGTTTTATTTTTGCTTTGGGAGTGCATTTATGACTTGTTCAATTTCTTTATCAAAATTTGGCTTTGCTCCTCTGTTTCTTATTCTGTCAATTTGGGCATTTTATATTTTTGTAAATATAACTTTCATTTAGATTGTGAGTTTTATTGGCATGTAATTGGGTGAAATAGCTATATTATTTTTTCTTTTTTGGTTGTGAATTCATATTTTCATTTTTGGAAAAAAAAGTAATTTTTTTCTTTTTTTTAAAAATCAAGTTGGCCAATGGTTTATCTATTTTATATTTTTATATAAGTAAGCTCCTACTTCTATTTATTAATTTAATATTTTGCTCTCAATTTTACTATTTATCTTTTATTTTAAACATTTTAATTTTGGTGCTTAATTGGAGGTATTTAATTTGTTAATTTTCTAGTTTTTTAGTTGCATGCCCAATTCATTGATTTATTCCTTCTCTCTTTAATTAATATGTTTAGAGATATAAATTTTCTTTTAAGTTATGCTTTGACTACATCCCCCCAGATCTGGAATGTTGTCTCATTGTTGTCATTATCTTTAATTCAACTCGTAATTGCTATGAGTTGTTCTTTAATACAACCATAATTTAGGATTGTTATTTTATTTCCAATTAATTTAATTATTTTTCAGTGGCCCATTATTGCATATAACATTATTATCCATAAAACATGAATATAATATTTCTGTTTTTATGCAATTACTTGTGATTTTTTTCTACTTTTTTGTCTTCACATATAATCAACTTTTGTGATGGCACCATACACAACTGAGAAATATTCACATTACTTTTTATTCCTATTCAATAATTTCAAGAGGTCTATTAAATTTTCCAAAATTCTAAGAAATTCGTTCACTTCCTTTTACTTTTTTTGTTTAGATTAATCTTGTTTTGAGAGGAGTAAACTGAGGTTTCCTACTATTATAAGTTTTGCTGTCCATTCCTCCCTGTAGCTAGTTTTACTTTTAATTTGGAAATTAGATGCTATGCCATTTGGTGTGTACAAGTTATGTATTCATATTTGTTCATTGTCTATGGTACCTTTCACCAAAATGTATTTTCCCTGCCTATCTCTTTTTTAAAGTTTATTTTTGTTGTTTTTTATGTTTATTTATTTATTTTTAGTTTTCAACATTCATTTCCACAAAATTTTGAGTTCCAAATTTTCTTCCCATCTCTCCCCTCCCCTACCCCATAACACTTTGCGTTCTGATCACCCCTTCCCTCAATATGCCCTCCTTTCTATCACACCCCTCCCTTCCCTTATCCCCATCTTCTCTCTTTTCTTGTAGGGCAAAATAGATTTCTATACTCCATTACCCGTATTTCTTATTTCCCAGTTGTATGCAAAAACGTTTCTCAACATTAATTCCTAATACTTTGAATTCCAACTTCTCTCCCTTCCTCCCTCCCCACTCATCCCCACTGAGAAGGCAAGAAATTCAATGTAGGCTATATATGTGTACTTTTTCAAAAGACTTCCATAACAGTCATGTTGTATAAGACTAACTATATTTCCCTCCATCCTATCCTACTCCCCATTTATTCTGTTCTTTCTTTTGACCTTGTCCCTCTGCATAAGTGTTTACTTCTAATTACTCCCTTTTCCCATTTGTCCTCCCTTCTATCATCCCCCTCACCCTACTTGAACCTTTCTCCCCTCTTTTCCTGTAGTGTAATATAGATTTTCATACCAAATTGAGTGAACATGTTATTTCCTCCTTTAGCCAAATATAAAGAGATTAAGCTTCACCTTTTCCTTCTCACCTACTCCCTTTTCTCTTCCATTGAATAAGCTTATTCTTGCCTCCTTTATGAATGATAATTTGCCCCATTCTATTTCTCCCCTTCTCCTCCCAATATATTCCTCTCTCGCCCCTTAATTTAATTTTTAGATATCATTCCTTCTTATTCAACTCACCCTGTGCTCTCTGTCTATATGTGTGTGTATATATATATATATATACATATATCTATACATACATACATACATATATATATTTGTGTGTGTGTGTGTGTGTGTGTGTGTGTGTGTGTGTAAAATCCCTCCAACTACCCAAATACTGAAAAAAGTCTAAGAGTTACAAATATTATCTTTCCATGCAGGAATGTAAGCAGTTCAATTTTTATGAAAGTCTTTTATGATTTCTCTTTCCTGTTCACCTTATTATGCTTCTCTTGATTCTTGTATTTGAAAGTGAAATTTTCTTTTCAGGTCTGGTCTTTTAATCAAGAATGCTTGAAAGTCCTCTATATCATTGGATGACCATTTTTTCCCCTGAAGTATTATACTCAGTTTTGCAGGATAGGTGATTCTTGGTTTTAATCCTAGTTCCTGTGACTTCTGGAACATCATATCCCAAGACCTTTGATCCCTTAATGTAGAAGCTGCTAGATCTTGTGTTATCCTGATTGTATTTCCACAATACTCAAATTGTTTCTTTCTAGCTGCTTTCAATATTTTCTCCTTGACCTGAGAACTCTGGAATTTGGGTACAATATTCCTAGGAGTTTCTCTTTTTGGATCTCTTTCAGGAGATGATCAGTGGATTCTTTCAATGTTTATTCTTCCCTCTGGTTCTAGAATCTCAGGGCAGTTTTCCTTGATAATTTCATGAAAGATGATATCTAGGCTTCTTTATTGATCATGGCTTTCGGGTAGTCCCATAATTTTTAAATTGTCTCTCCTGGATCTATTTTCCAGGTCATTTGTTTTCCAATGAGGTATTTCACATTGTCTTCTATTTTTCATTCTTTTGATTTTGTTTTGTAATTTCTTGGTTTCTCATAAAGTCATTAGCTTCCATCTGCTCCATTCTAATTTTTAAAGAACTAATTTCTTCAGTGAGCTTTTGAAGCTCCTTTTCATTTGGTTAATTCTGCTCTTTAAAGCATTCTTCTCCTCATTGGCTTTCTGGGCCTCTTTTGCCATTTGACTTAGTCCATTTTTTAAGGTGTTAATTTGTTCAGCATTTTTTTGGGTCTCCTTTAGCAAGCTGTTGACTTGCTTTTCATGGTTTTCTTGCATCACTCTTATTTATCTTCCCAATTTTTCCTCCACTTCTCTTACTTGATTTTCAAAATCCTTTTTGAGCTCTTCCATGGTCTGAGGTCATTGCATATATATTTTAGAGGTTTTGCATGCAGAAGCCTTGACTTTTAAGTCTTCCTCTGAATACCTCCTCACCAAGAAAGTAGCCTTCTATTGTCTGATTCTTCTCATTCTTTTTCCCTTTTTTGGGTATTTTCCCAGCCAGTTACTTGACTTTTGAGTTCTTTGTCAGGGCCAAGCTCAGGGCTGAGATTCAGATCAGCTGCTCAATTCCTCCAGGGGCAAAGGCTCCAAAAATGAAAACTACAGCTGGAGTGGCTGCTGCTGGTGTCCAGACCACACTCCCCTCTCCTGGGTGACTAGGTCCTCCCACTGACCTTTGAAGCTGTCTGTGGTGTTTATGGGTTGAGCAATCTGGGAACTGCTGCTGCTGCTGGTAGCTCCCTGAAATCTGTTCAGCATCCTGTCCCTGCCTTGTCAGTCTGTGCTTCATGCTTCATGGACTGTGCTGCGTGTGCTCTGCTAAAGTTTCTTTTTGATGTTATTTTGTTCAAGATCATGATTGCTAACACAACATTTTCCTCTTATTTAACCCTGTTTTCATTTTTCTTGTTGGTCAGGGGATTTAAATGAGGAAAAAGTTGGAAATAGATGGCCTTCAATATTCCTTTTAGGGCTGACATTCTGGGATTTGTCCAAGCCCATGTAGATAGCTGGTGGCAGAGTTAGCATTTGAACTCAGCTTTCTAGACTTTTGCCCTATTGTCAGAGGCATGCCCAGCCTAAGCCATTGCACTCTGACACTCTACTCTGGAGCAGTAAACTTCCTCCTTTGGTGGCTTGGCATCTGGTCTTCCTGTACCTTGCTTTGCTTTCTCTTTTGGCCTACAGAGCGACTTTCCCTCCATAGAGCACCTTCCCCAGCTTTTGGTGATATGAAATCTTGCCTCACAAAGTCAAATCGTCTGAAACATCTGGTGGCACAGTAGATATAGCTCTGACCCTGGAGTAAGAGGGACCTGAGTTAAAATCCAGCCTCATAAAGTTACTAGCAGTGTGACCCTGTGTAAGTCACTTAACCCTTATCAGTTTCATTCCCCTCAATGGCAAAATGGAAATGAGAATAGCACCCACCTCTCAGGGTAGTTGTGAGGATCAAATGAGAGAATAATTGCAAAGGGCTTGGCACGGTGCCTGGCATCTAGCAGGAGCCATAGAAATGAGTATTCCTTCCCTTCCTCCTCCTCTTGTACTCCACCACCTTCAATTCCTTGCAGAGGTGAAGGCCTGATTACTCTCTGCCTTGCATCAATGGCCTGTGTTGTCTATTTATCCCTGCTGCCCAAATCTCTATCACATGGCTCACCTTCTATGCAGGGCTTTTTTCTGGCCAGGACACTTCTTTCAAAAGCGCCTCTGATTTCTCCAATAAACCCTTTAACTCATCATCATGGTGTGCCACTTTCTTCAGGCTTTTGCCCTTTTCAGGACCCCCTGCCAGTCCAACTTAACCAAGGCTACCCTTTGGGACACTCCTGATGAGGAGGCCTTCAGCTTGTGCTAGAAAGTGAGGAGAATGCCCGTCTCTAGAAAAAGCCTCTTCTACTTGGGACCACTTTCTAGGAAAGCACCCCCCCCCCCTCCCTTTTTCATCAAGCCTAAATTTCACTGTGCAACTTCCACCTTTTATGTTCCTTGTTCAGCCCTCTGGGCCAAGCAGATTAAGCCTGATCTGTCTATACGTGACGACCTTCCAGCATATGTATGACCAGGCCTCACATGACATGAGGTCCCCTCTCTCTGTGTAGCATGGGAGTGTCACTGTGTAGCTCAAAGGGAAGTAGAATATGCATCTCTAGCCTCTTCTCCTTTCCTTCTCCCGTGGAAATTTTCATTTTTGCCAGGAAGGGTAGGAAAATGAAGCTCTCCTCAGAGAGTGGGGGCCAGGCTTGAACTATATCCTGCTAGCTAGTAGGTGAGCTTTTCAAGGTCAATCTAGTTTCTGTGGTTGTTCCTTACTAGGGAAGAGGAAGAGTCAAGCTTTATGTTCAAGGCTTGACCTCTTTGTCCCTAGATAACACTACCACAATGAAAAAACTCAGAATTTGTCTAAGAAACCCATTTATTTATTTTTATTTTTAAAAAATCGAAACTTAAGAAATAAAACAAGCGTTTCCATAACAAAGTAAATAAAAAAGAAAGGATTGTGCCTAAAACAATAGATTGGAAACCCATTTTCCAGGCCAGAAATCAGAGGTGTACACAGGAGAATATATGCAGACAATATACAGAGAAGGAGCTCCCCCACTGGGAGTGAGGTCACTAGTTCACCCACGAGAAGCTAGACTGGATCTCTCCCAAGTTCTCCAAAGTCTCAAGTGTAGTAAACAAGGGACAGGGATACAATAGAGATTGCCAGTTCCTCTTATGACAATGTCTTCCCAGAATGTTTTCCTTTACCAACCTGAAGTGGGGTTGGCTTCTTCCATCATCCCACTCAATGGTGGAAGCCAGGAGCTCTCCAAGTGACTCAAAGCTTAAAGCAGACTAAAGCTGTCTCCCACAATCATTGACTCTTCTCTGCCCCTCACACAGATGCAGGACATTGATCTCCACTAATAAGAAGAAAGTTCTATGCCAAAGTGCTTTGGGACCAGTTACACATGAATAACTCTGTCCTACTGGTTCTGTCACTAACTTTCTGTGGGACTGCATGCAAATCATGCCACTTGTCTAAGTCTCAGTTTCCCCTTAGGTTACATAAGGCAATATGTTATGCACTTCATGATGCAAGTTACTTGCTCTCTTCTCTGCCTTGCTCACTTCTTTGTTGCCCAACTCAAAGTGTTCCTAGTTACAGCTCTGTTCTGCATTCTTTCCTCTACTCACATGCTTCCACATTTCTTTGAGGTTGATGTTGGAGTTCAGTGCATACATGAGGACTGAACTTGTTGCTTGTGAACCATGATAGTGTCGAAGTGTAATGTGAGGTGACTATTGACACCCCAATGGTGTCTTGTTAGGAAAACCACGTGTTGATTTGATCCCCTCCCTGGCAACATTTGTAAATACTTTTCTGAGTAGATTGCAGGTCCTTGGGCTCTGCTTCTGGTCATACCATTAGCATCAAGCTAGGAGTAGTGATGCACCTGAATATCATCCCTTTTCCCAGCTCTCTCTCTCTCTCTGTCTCTCTCTCTCTCTCTGTCTCTCTCTGTCTCTCTCTCTGTCTCTGTCTCTCTCTCTGTCTCTCTGTCTCTCTGTCTCTGTCTCTGTCTCTCTCTCTCTCTTTGTCTCTCTCTCTCTCTTTCACACACGCACAAACACACACACACACTCTGGATGTTTTTGCAGCTTTTCTTTATGGTTCCATGCAGTTTTGCAATAGAAAAGGAAAAGCACCATACTGTTTCAAATGTATTTTGAGGTTCCTGAAGGTCACAACTGAAGTGGGAATTTATTTTAGTTGGTTTGAGTTTCAATTCTGAATGCTTTCACTTTGCTGTGTAAAATCCTTCTCTCTTGCTGTTTTTAAAATTGCACCTGTACAAGGAAAGGTCTCATTTAATACAATATTACTTTATTTTTATATGTAGCCTTTCTTTAAAACTGTATCCCACAAGACGCAGTGAGTTAAATAATACAGCTCCACAGTGAAAATAAAAGGGAAAGTAGAAGTGGGAGAGATGAAAAGCAGTGACAGCAGAGGAACGGCTGCATCCTGATGGAGACCCAGCAAGGTGGAGGGGCTTCCAGTGGCTGATTCATTGGGCAAAAGCTGTGAGAGTGGGTTTCCACCATTCGTCTGGATTAGCATTCTGATTTCTGTACAAGGGTTTTGGGAGATCATTACATGAAAGCAGAGGATCCTCCTGAAAATATGGTGGATTTTTTGAGGGAGGGACTAAGAGCTACATGACTCCTGGAAATACCTCTTTTAGAGAGTCTTGATTTAAATGTTTATCACTGAGACCAAAGTCATGTAGAAAAGGAAGGAATAAGGGAATTGGAGAGAAAATAAAACAAGGCAGTAGTACACAAACTGTCCACTCTCTATCTCCCTGGATGACTTGTGGGCAAGGTATTGTCTATATTCCACTAAAAAGTGAGCTCCTGGAGAGCAGAAACTGCCACCCTTTCCATTAATATCCCCAGTTCCCAGCACAATGCTTTGCACATAGTAAACACTTAATAAGTCATTCATCTGTTCATTCATTATTCATTCTATGTAGTATATCCCAGTGGCCACACCCTGGAAAACCATCCTGGAAGATAGGCTAAACCATGTTGAAAATAACTGACTGACCTCAAACCTCTTGGTGAGTTAAGGGGATGTCTACTTCAAGCATGTGAAGACACACTGGCACAACGGGAAGATGAAAACAATGGCCATGAAGGCATCTGAAGCAGGTGCTATGGAATGCTTAGAGGTTGGTCAGACATCAAAGCTGCCAAGGTTGTACACTGCATCTCAGGCCATCGATAGTCATCTTGACTTTTGTCCTACCTCCTTTGAGGACTCAGGAAGAGAGATCAAGGCTCACAGTTTTGGGCCACTGTGTCTCACTTAAATAAAATTCATATTCCAGTTAAGATCACCCCGTGATGTCATTGGTCCTCATTGAAAATGAAAGATGTACACCACCATTCATTTTATTGACACCCAAGTGAACATGGTTCTCACTCTGAGTGAATCTTTCTTTACTGCCACTCAAGTTTCCTGTTGTACACTGCTCTTTGTGACCCTTGCCTTAGGAATCTGAAAAAATTTGAAGATACCTGTCAGCTGGATCAGAACTGGTCTCTAATCTGGTATCTCTGAAATATTTTGACACAGCTAAGCCCCTTGCCTGCATGCCCCTCCTCCTCAGTATCATTAAACATCTTTTTCTTCTTCTTGTTATATAATGTATAAGTAAGAACATCAACCTAACAGATGGAATACATGTTCCCAAATTCTAATTATTTAGGCCATCATAAGAATTCCCAATAACTAATTCAAGTTACTTTAAAAGCAAATACAATATTGGAAGGCTAATATTTCTTAGCTCTACCTAAGGAAAAATAAACACTTTTCTACAGTAAACCAATCATTAACATATTTTCTTAAAGACCTTCAGAGAGGAGAAACCCACCATTGAGAGACCAAGGCCTTGAAAAGTTGATGGGCTTCTCCGAAGGGTACTCAGCAAATGGTGATGTCAGACTTAAAATTAAGCCTTCTGATCCCAAGTGCAGTGGTTTTTCAGGTAAAAAATTACCCATAGCATGGATAATAGTCCTAAAGGTATCTCAGGAAATCAGAATAAACCTTTTAATATAAAGAGTTTGTCTTAATTCTCATTGTCTAGTACCTACTGTGCATTAGTTGTGGTGCTGGCAAACAGAAGTGACTCTTACAATTAAAAACAGGCCACAGATGACGGAGCGATGGGTGCAAACTAAGTTACTGACTCAGCAAGTGTCCACATCCTGCGTCCTACTGCATTTGATAGCTCTTGTAGTTGTTCTCCTATCATGATCAGAATGTGTCATTTGGGAAATATCCAATAGACTATTAGCTCCTTGAGAGCAATCCTGGCTTCATTTCTATTTTCATATCCCTAGGAAAGAGGATGGTACTTTCACATAATAGATACCTAATGAATGTTTGTTAGACTAAACTAAAGCATCACATATGAAGAGGTCTTTCCCACATCTCTGCTCTCTTTAGATTGGGTGATGTTCTCAAGACATCCTCAGAAGTCATAGCTTACAATTCTGTTCTTTTCTGTCCCCCATATTAGGAAATACTCTGTTACTTTATATTCATGACTTAATTCCTAGCATGGTTTATGTATTCTAACTTCTTACTGATACACTTTAGATATACTCTAAATTTTTGTATTGATATTATTTGTTTTTCTATCACCTTCATTTTTAAATATGTTTTCTCTTCCCACACTTTAAGCCACTACCAATAATTCTTTGGGATTACAAGAAGATGATGACTACAATGCTGATACCCTTTTATCCAGAATCCACTAGTAGGTCAATATCAAAAAAGGTCAATGACAGAAAGGTCCTATAAATGTCAGAATATTTATTGCCAGACATTTTTTGAGTAATAAAGGATTGAAAACAAATTTGATGTATATCAATTGGAGAATGGCTAAGCAAATCATGATACCCAAATGCAATGGAATATTATTGTAAGAAATGACAGCATGATGAATTCAGAGCAGTATGGGAAGCCTTGTAGGAACTGATCAAAAGTCAAGTGACCAGAACCAGTAAAACAAAATAGTTGATGATTCCAACAATGTAAATGGAAAGGGTGTTTCTAACAAAACAATCAAAGCTGAATGCAAGAGAAATATAATGATCAATCTTGGCCTCGAATAAGAAACGTGAGAACATTCTCCTGCTTCTCTTGAGAAGAGCGAGCTTCAGTCGTTTGAGACATTGCATGCATCTGTCTTTTCACTGCTTAGTTTTGTAGAACCTTTTCTTTCTTTCTACCTTCAAACTTTATTATAAAGTATGAATTATAAGAAAGGGGCCAGGGGAAGAGTATAGCAGGAAACACATGTCATATGAAAAACAAATGTATTAGTAGAATATTTGAAAATAATTTAAAAGTACCAACCAATATATCAGTTTATTCTGACAATATTCCCTACCCATAGTCCACCACTTCTGCAATACGCTCTTCTCCCCCTATAGTATTTCACTTGGTGATCTCATCAGCTCCAATGGATTTAATTTTCATCTCATGCTGATGATTCTCAAATAAACCTATCCTTCCCTGACCTCTGTGCTAATATCCTATCTCACATCTCCAATTGCTTTTTACACATCTAGAACTGAATGTCCAGTATATATCTCAGACTAGACAAGTCCAAAGCTGAACTCATTATCTTTCCCCCTAACCTCACCCATCCTAACTTCCCTATTACTGTTGAGGGCCACAGGACTCTACTAATCTTTCAGCCTTGCAACCTAGGTGCCATCCTTAGCTCCTCACCAATATGCCACCTTCTCTCATCTGATGCTGCTTTTGCCCTGATGTAGGCCTGAATCTCCTCATGCTTAGAGCATTGCAATAGACTGTTGGTAGATCTGTCTGCTTCAAGTCTCTGCCCTTTACTAATCATCCTCCACTCAGCCACCACAAGGTCCAAGAATATCACCCCCCTTTCCCTTCAGTAAACTACGGTAGCTATTAAACTCCAAAATCAAATGCAAAATCCTATGTTTGGCAAAGGTTTTTATAACTAAGCCCCACCCCCACCTTTCCAGTCTTCTTTCACCTCCTTGCTCACCATGTATTCATCAGTTCAGATCTATGGGCCTCTGGGATGTTCTATGAACAAGACGCTCCATGTCTTGGCTCTGGGAATTTTATCTAGCTGTCTCACATACCTAAAATAGCTTCCCTTTTCATCTCTGCCTACAGACTTCCCTGGTTTCCTTTAAGTTTTAACTAAAATTCTATCTTTTCCAGGAAGCTTTTTCCTAATTCGTCTTCTTTCTAGTGCCTCCTTTCTGTTATTTCCTATTTATCCTGTATGTAACTTGTTTCACCATGTTTGCTTATTATCTCTCCCATCAGATTGTAGGGTCCTTGAAGGCAGGGACTATCTTTTGCCTCTCTTTGTATCCCTAGCACAGTGGTCCTGCTTATATCTGGCACTTAATAAATATTTCTTGATTGACTTACTGATGAAAAGTTTTTAAAATTTTCATCTCTTCTTCATGGGAAGGCATCATCATCATCTACAAATAGTGTTAGGA